>NC_087288.1:19918356-20219750 GCF_015220805.1 Pogoniulus pusillus
GTGTTTCGAAAAGGCAGGGAGGTGGTGCTGAGGGACACAGTTCAGCACTAGCTTCAGAAGAGCTGGAGAACGTCTGGAGTGAGTCTTAAAGGTCTTTTTTAGCTCAAACGATTCCCTGATTCTGTGATTAGCACCTACCGCCCACTGCCGTCCGCGGCATGGGAGTGTGGGAGAGGACCACTGAAGCGTGGCTGACGTTCTGTTGCTGAGCAATCAATCAGGATCTAATTTAGCTCTCTCTGGTGAGAAAACTGGGGCTTTTCATTAAGGCTTTGTCTCACTTGGCTGCTTGCTCAGAGCTAGCACAGCCTTACAGTTTTCTTGTCCCTCACGCTTGAGGTGACTCTGCCATCACCACCTTCTCACCCAGAACTAACCCAGGTGAGAAACCAGGCAGGGTGGGGGCTCCCCAGCGAGCTGCCCTAACCAGTGCCAAACGGAGAGCTCCTGGGGGAGGGCTACTGCATACACCTGAGTTTCAGTTCTACAGAAAAATAACCCCAAAGCATCCAACTTGTTTAGAAAGGCACCAAGAGTCAGGTCTGAACTCCTCCAGACACAAGCAGAGCACATCAAAACACAGGCTCTTCGAATGTCTGGGCTTGCAAAAGCACTTAGTAGGACCCAGCCACAAGCTGGAAGGGAGGAACATAAAAGACAGAAGAGCACATTGTCCAAGGAATGCTGTCAGAGCTCAGGAATTGATGTAGCTGCTCTTGTTTCAGAGTCTGAACTCAGACATCTCCCTCTCTGCTCTGGTACCCCCTGCCAAATGCTAATCGGTAATGTGACATTTACCCTTCATCTCCAGGGAGATGTCTACTTAAAATGCAACCAGGGCAGAGCCTCTAGCCATTAAGAAACAGCTTCCCTTCTCCTGATAACTCACAGACAAAGTGCTATAGTACAGCCGTTGTGAAATTATTAGGGAAGTCTTTAGTGAGCAATTTGGCTCAATTAAACTGCTCTTGCTCTACAGAGAAGCTGCTTCAGGAAAGAAATGCCCTGCATGGGGAGCTTCTGGTGTGCTCAGGCCAAAGCAGCAGCAGCAACAACAGACTCCTTACTCCCTTTTTAACAGGAAACTCAATTTGCCTTAGCTGGAAACTACAAATGTGTTAAAGAATAAGCAGCTAAAAGCTAAATATATTGAGGAAGATCATTGCAGGAGAAACCCCCCAAACAGCAACAGAAAACATCCAACCTCAATCCAAAACACCCAAACCTAAGTCACCCCAGAAGCAAAACTTCCCCCACTGACACCACATTTTCTTCTTCCATTCACCAAAGGGTGTTAGAATCATACAATCACAGAATGGTTTAGCTTGGAAGAGACCTCAAAGCTCATCCAGCTCCAATTCCCTGCCATAAGCAGGGACACCTTCCACTAGAATAGATGGCCCCAAGGTCTCACCCAACCTGGCCTTGAACACTTCCAGGGAGGGAGCAGTCACAGCCTCCCTGGGCAACCTGTGCCAGTGTCTCACCACCCTTGCTGGAAAGAACTTCTTCCTAACACCTAGTTTAAATCTCCCCTCTGCCAGTTTGAACCCATTCCTCCTCATCCTCGTACAAGACCTTGCAAATAGTCCCTCCCCAGTTCTGCTCATCTTCTGTGTTCTGTCCAAACGCAGGCAAAATCTGAAGTGGTTTCTGCTTTGCACACTGTATCTCCAGACACACATTTAAAGGAAGAAATGATTGATTTTCTGGGAGGATACCATCAGCCATGACAACTTCTGGTAATTTACACATGGCCAAAGGTTCTGTTTTCATTCAGAACAGAGGTGTTTTGCATTTGTGTGATGGTTTGGGTGTTCCCCATCCCCTTTGGAAATCATCCAGACTGGACTCAGAGGCTCTGGAAATGGAATGAAGCTTTGTATTTACAGCTTAGCACAAGAGACAAACATATAGTTACAGGATATACAGTGATACACAGACAAGGGAAAAGGGAACACACACACAGTATCACACACAGTATCATCAGGGTTGGAAGAGACCTCACAGATCATCAAGTCCAACCCTTTACCACAGAGCTCAAGGCCAGACCATGGCACCAAGTGCCACATCCAACCTTGCCTTGAACTGCCCCAGGGATGGCGACTCCACCACCTCCCCGGGCAGCCCATTCAGCCCACAGACACACAGCAGCCCTCCCAGAAACCTGAGTCCCCAGGAGGGACTCCCAACTGCCCTTCCACCTTCTCCCACCCCTCTACCTTACCCCAGACATTGCCTTATGCCCAAGGAAGAATGGAGGGTGGCCAGGGGGGTTAGGAAGCAGGTGGATTAATCAGAGAGACAGAAGGTGAGGTTAGAGAGAAATGCAGCCCAGAGCCCAGGCAGTGCCCGAATGCCTTATCTAGGTTTGTACTCCTGTTCTCATCCATCTCAGCAAGCCTTTGAGTGCAGCAGACATCAGCCTTGTTTCCCTTTCACAGCCTGGAATCCAGTTCTTCTCACCTAAACATTCTAGCTAGCTTCAAAGCAGCACAATTTGGGTAGACAGTAAGACAGCCAGCAGTGAAGAATTAGGGGTCACAGAATCACACAATGGTTTTGGTTGGAAAAGACCTCTAGATTCACAGAGTCCAGCCATCAACCTAACCCCACCATGGCCACTAAACCATGCCCCAAAGTGCCATGGCCACACCTTTCCTGAACACCACCAGGAATGGTGACTCTATCACCCTTCCACTTCATCAGCCATACGGACAGTGGAGTTGAGTGCACCCTCAGCAAGGCTGGAGGTGACAGCAAGCTGTGTGGCCTGGTTGATGCACTGGAGGGAAGTGATGCCATCCAGAGACACCTGGACAGGCTTGAGAATAGGGCCCATACCAACATCAGGAAGTTCAACACCATCAAGTGCAAGGTCACACACCTGAGTAAGGGCAATCCTGCTTGGGGCTGTTGTAGCCAAAGTGCAGAACCCTGCACTTGGCCTTGTTCAATCTCATCCCATTGGCCTCTGCCCACCCATCCAGCCTGTCCAAGTCCTTCTTCAGGGCTGTCCTACCCTCCAGCAGCTCCACAGCTGCTCCTAGCTTGGTGTCATCTGCAAACTTACTGATGCTGGACTCAATCCCCTTGTCCAGATCATCAATAAAGATACTGAACAGGACTGAGCCCAGCACTGATCTTTGGGGCACACCATCAGTGACTGTCACCTCTTAAAAAGTCCCTCACATCACCTTCCAGTCTGAGAAGTTCCCCAAGTTCATTTGACAAGCTCTACCTGGGTACAGGTGCACTTAACCTCACTTCCCCACTCACTGCCATACATGCGTGTAGCCTGAGGCTGGCAAACATTCCCATGCCCACAAAAGAAAGCTCCCTGCAGGAAAGACCTGCATCTGTATCACCATGGATACATGCAAATACATGAACACATTGATCGGTTTGTAGTTTAGCAGCCGTGGTAGAAAAGCTTCTTTGAAGAAGGAGCCTCCACATCCTTCTCTTCTGGCAGTGCCTTCGGCTCACAGACACTACAACTGCTGCCTTAGTCACATTCATAGGCTCACAAATTGCGCTGGGTTGGAAGGAAACACAGTATCACAGTGTCACCAGTATCACCAAGGTTGGAAGAGACCTCACAGATCATCAAGTCCAACCCTTTACCACAGAGCTCAAGGCCAGACCATGGCACCAAGTGCCACGTCCAGTCCTGCCTTGAACAGCTCCAGGGACGGCGACTCCACCACCTCCCCGGGCAGCCCATTCCAGTGTCCAATGACTCTCTCAGTCATTGACTCAGTCTCAAATCTCCCAACTCATCTTGTCCAACCCTTCTACAGTCAGAAGGGACACCTCCAACTAGATCAGGCTGTGCAGGGCCACATCAAGTCTGATCTTGCATGTCTCAAGGAATGAAGCCTCCAGCACACCTCTGAGCAAGCTGTTCCAGTATTTCACCACTCTCACCGTGAAGAACTTCCTCCTTAATGCCCAGCCCAAATCCACTGTGCTCCAGTTTAAAACCACTGCCCCTCATCCTATCACCTCTGCCCTCCTAAACAGTCCTTTCCCAGCTTTCCTGTAGGCTGGTGGGGGGCCTGGAACACAAACCCTATGAGGAGAGGCTGAGGGAGCTGGGGGTGTGCAGCCTGCAGAAGAGGAGGCTCAGGGCAGAGCTCATTGCTGTCTGCAACTCCCTGAAGGGAGGCTGTAGCCAGGTGGGGTTGGGCTCTGCTGCCAGGCAGCCAGCAACAGAATAAGGGGACACAGTCTCAAGTTGTGCCAGGGCAGGTCTAGGCTGGATGTTAGGAGGAAGTTGTTGGCAGAGAGAGTGATTGGCATTGGAATGGGCTGCCCAGGGAGGTGGTGGAGGCACCGTCCCTGGAGGTGTTGAAGCAAAGCCTGGATGAGGCACTCGGTGCCATGGTCTGGTTGACTGGCTAGGGCTGGGTGCTAGGCTGGACTGGAGGATTCTATGATTTTAGGTGCCCTTCAGGTACTGAAATGCAGCTATAAGGTCTCCCCAGAGCCTTCTCTTCTCCAAGATGAACATTCCCAACTCTTTCACAGCCTCTTTCCATAGGAGAGGTTCTCCAGCCCTCTGATCATCTTTGTGGCCCTCCTCTGGACCCAATCCAGCAGGTCCATGTTCTTCGTGGATTGGGAGCCCCAGAGCTGGACAATAACTCTGTGTGAGATCTCAACCAGAGCAAAGCAGAGTAGCAATCACCTCTCAAGCTGCTGACCACACTTCTCTCAATGCAGCCCAAGATGACATTGGCCTTCTGGGCTGCAAATGCACATTGCTGGCTCACATCCAGCTTCTCATCCAGCAGCATTCCTCTTCATCAATGCACTTTCCCTCCTTCCATCACAAGACATCTATCCCCAAGCTCTTTCCTGAAGCTTCCTTATCCATTTCAGCCCCAAAACAAGAAGTTGCCTACAGGGCACCTCATTTTGGTGGGTTGTTGCAACTACCTGAATGCAGATGAGGTGTGAAACTTGAAGCTCCCACATTCCCCCATTCTAACTCTTCCTGCCCCTCACTCAGACTGCTTTCATGCCTCCTTCTGATTAGGATCAAGTGATTAAACATTAACTTAAAACAATAAACAGCAAGAAGGAAGTTATCCAGCCAGTCATGCCCATGAACTGGGGTTTCTTGGGGTTTCTGAACTGGCATTTTCAGAAGGGTTCAGCAAGCTTCATCTACTAAGACCTCAGTAACTACATTTCAGCTTGAGGAATTAGGGAAAGATTTTGGGTGGGACCTGCAAGAAAGAAGACCCCAGTGCATCACAACAGGGAACTGTGGCATCAGCACTCAGACTATGGGCAGCCTGTTCCAATGCCTGACCACTCTTTCAGCAAAGAAATTTTTCCTCATATCCAACCTAAACCTCCCCTGGAGCAGCTTCAGGCCACTTCCTCTCACCCTGTCAATAGTTATGTGGGAGAAGAGTTCGACATCAGCCTCAGTCCAACCTCCTTTCAGGAAGCAGTAGAGAACAATGAGGCCTCCTCTCAGCCTCCTTTTCCCCAGACTAAATAATCCCATCTCCTTCAGCCAACCCTTACAAGACTTCTTCTCCACACCCCTCACCAGCTTCATCACCCTCCATTGCTTCAGCACCTCAATTTCTTATACTGAGAGGCCCAAAACCAAATACTAGTTCAAGGTGCAGCACCATCACTGTCCTACTCCTGCTGGCCACACCATTCCTGATCGAGGCCAGGATGCTGGTGGCCTTCTTGACCACATGAACACTCTGCTGGCTCATGTTCAGATGGCTCTCACCCAGCACCCCCAGGTCCTTTTCTGCTGAGCAACTTTCCAAGCCTGGAGCATTCATAGGATTGTAGCGACACAAGTGCAGGACCCAGCACATGGCTTTGTTAAACCTCATACAAATGACCTTAGCCCATTGATCCAACCTATCCAGACCTCTTTGCAGACCCCTCCTACCCTCAAGCAGATCAACACTCCCACTTAATTTTTTGTGCTCTGCAAGTTTACTGCAGACTGAGACTGCAAGCTGAGACTGCATCCAACCCTTTTACCTAAATCGCTGACAAAGAGGTCAAACAGGACCAGCCCCAGCACTGAGTCCTAGGGAACACTGCTTGTGACCAAACAAAGCAGTAAGTCCATAAAGTGAGGGTAAGGCAGAGATAACGGAGCAGAGATAACGGAGCAATGCAGGAGCCTTTGGCAACAAAACACATTTGCAGAAAGCAAACCAAACAAAACAAGGTAGGGAAAGGCTGGCACAAGATTTATCCACCCCACAGGACAGGGACATGAGAGCTACATCTAATTTTTTTTTTCCCCTGGAGCAGTTCTGGGCCCCTCAATTTAAGAAGGACATTGAGATGCTTGAGTGTGTCCAGAGAAGGGCAATGAGGCTGGGGAGAGGCCTTGAGCACATCCCTACAAGGAGAGGCTGAGGGAGCTGGGATTGGTTAGCCTGGAGAAGAGGAGGCTCAGGGGTGACCTTATTGCTGTCTACAACTACCTGAGGGGAGGTTGTGGCCAGGAGGAGGTTGCTCTCTTCTCTCAGGTGGCCAGCACCAGAACAAGAGGACACAGCCTCAGGCTGTGCCAGGGGAGATTTAGGCTGGAGGTGAGGAGAAAGTTCTTCCCTGAGAGAGTCATTGGACACTGGAATGGGCTGCCCGGGGAGGTGGTGGAGTCGCCGTCCCTGGAGCTGTTCAAGGCAGGACTGGACGTGGCACTTGGTGCCATGGTCTGGCCTTGAGCTCTGTGGTAAAGGGTTGGACTTGATGATCTGTGAGGTCTCTTCCAACCTTGGTGATACTGGGATACCTCAGGAGACAAGGAGGAGTTGATCATTCAGCAATGCAACACTGATTGAAAGTGTCTCCTGACAGCATGGTACAAGCAACAGCTGTTCCTCCTCCATGCTTGGGTAAAAGGGCATTAGCATTTGTGTGACAAGATTAACCTGGAAGCTGCGTTCAAGAAGAAAGGAGCAGATGCTTCTGTTATTTTAAGTATGTAGTAAACAATGAATAATTATACCCTAGGCAACTGAACAATTTACTTTTGGGACAGAAAAGCAGGCTTGGGGATTAGGGTTTTAAGGTTGTTGACTTGCTTTGAATGCATCTTCTGCAACAGCTGTTCAGTTGGCACCAGAACCTTTCCAGTACAAACCATTTCTTTAATTTCTAAGAGCATGCTTTCTCCTAATTCCTCAGCAGTGCTACTGACACTAATCTGACACTGCCCTGATGAGACCACACCTGAAATACTGTGTCCGGTTCTGGGCTCCCCAGTTCCAAACAGACAGAGAAATACTGTGCCCAGTTTGGGGCTCCCCAGTTCCAAACAGAGAAATACTGTGCCCAGTTCTGGGCTCTCCAGTTCCAAACAGACAGAGAAATACTGTGCCCAGTTTGGGGCTTCCCAGTTAGAAACAGACAGAGAAATACTGTGCCCAGTTTGGGGCTCCCCAGTTCCAAACAGACAGAGAAATACTGTGCCCAGTTTGGGGCTTCCCAGTTAGAAACAGACAGAGAAATACTGTGCCCAGTTTGGGGCTCTCCAGTTCCAAACAGACAGAGAAATACTGTGCCCAGTTTGGGGCTCCCCAGTTGGAAACAGACAGAGAAATACTGTGCCCAGTTCTGGGCTCCCCAGTTGGAAACAGACAGAGAAATACTGTGCCCAGTTTGGGGCTCCCCAGTTGGAAACAGACAGAGAAATACTGTGCCCAGTTCTGGGCTCCCCAGTTCCAAACAGACAGGTATCTATGAAGTTGATTAAGGGTCTTGAGCTCCTCTCTTATGGAGAAAGGCTCAGAAACTTGGGGCTGTTTAGCATGGAGAAGGCTGAGAGGGATCTTACTGATGTGTATAAACACCTGAGAGGTGGGTGTCAGGATGGAGGTGACAGTCTCTTTCTGGTCGTGCCTGGTAATAGGTTAAGGAACAATGGACATTAGCTGGAACACAGAAGTTCCACCTCAACATCAGGAGAGACTTCTTTACCGTGAGGGTGGCAAAGCCCTGGAGCAGGCTGCCCAGAGAGGTTGTGGAGTCTCCTTCTCTGGAGACTTTCAGAACCCAACTGGACGTATTCCTGTGTGACCTGCCCTGGGTGATCCTAACTTGACAGGGACATTGGATTCAATGACCTCTGGAGGACACTTCCAACCCCTAACATTCTATGATTCTAACCAACTCCAAAATCACTCATACTAGATCCTTAGTTGAGCTTGGCACTGAGATACTGAAACACTTCTTGTTTAGCCTGGAGAAGAGGAGGCCTCGTTGCCATCTACAACTACCTGAAGGGAGGCTGTAGCCAGGTGGGGTTGGGCTCTTCTGCCAAGCAACCAGCAGCAGAACAAGGGGACACAGCCTCAGGTTGTGCCAGGGCAGGTCTAGGCTGGATGTTAGGAGGAAGTTGGTGGCAGAGAGAGTGATTGGCATTGGAATGGGCTGCCCAGGGAGGGGGTGGAGTCACCGTCCCTGGAGGTGTTGAAGCCAAGCCTGGCTGGGGCACTTAGTGCCATGGTCTGGTTGACTGGCTAGGGCTGGGAGGTCTCTTCCAACCTGGTTAATTCTATTATCCTATGGTTCACTGTGGGGCAAGCAGAATCACAGAATGGTCAGGGATGGAAGGAACCTCAAGGATTGTTTAGTTCCAATCCCCCTGCCATGGGCAGGGACACCTCACACTAGATCAGGTTGCTCAGAGCCCCATCTAGCCTGGCCTCAAAAACTTCCAGGGGAGTGGCTTCTAACACCTCCCTGGGCAACTGCTCTGGTGTCTCAGCACCCTCACGGTCAAGAGCTTAACATCCAATCTGAATCTGCCCACTTCTAGTTTTGCTCCATCCTCCCTAGTCCTATCACTACCCAACACCCTAAAAAGTCCCTTACCAATTTTCCCTCCACAGTGTTAACTAAATTTTAAAGTTTTTCACTCATTTCACAGCTGACAGCTGGTTTATATTAAAGGCACAGACAGCTACTAGTCCATGAGCTGGGGAACACAAAGCTCTCTGCAAATGAAAGAGGAAAAAACAGAACATTATCATAAAAAGACTCAAAGAGCACCAGAAATGCAAACCAGGAGTTTGAGACCAGCTGAGTCAGACTTGTAGAGCTCATTTCTCTCTACTGCATTGCTCACAAGGAGCAATGATCAAGGTGCACAAGAGCAAAACCAATGTAGACATTAAACACTCCACCACAGTTCCCAGCTGCTGTTAAACATCGTGAGTATAAGCTGGAACACAGCAAGTTTCACCTCAACATGGGGAAAAACTTCTTCACTGTGAGGGTGCTGGAGCACTGGAACAGCTTGCCCAGAGAGACTGTGGAGTCTCTGACTCTAGAGATAATTCCAAACCCATATGGATGGGTTCCTCTGTGCCCTGCCCTAAGTGATCCTTCTTTGGCATGAAAGCTGGATGGATACTCTCTAGAAGTCCCTTCCAATTCCTAACATTCTATGGTTTTATAAAGCCATTCACCTGTTGAATGCATACTCTAACTGAAAAAGCATCCAGTATGGCCAGGCCACCTCCTCCTACCACCACTCAGAACTGGTTAATGCACTGCAAACCTGCCAGGCTTGCAGGGAATCACAGAACTGTTTTGTTTGGGAAGACCTCCAAGATCACCAAATCCAAACATCAACCTATAACCACCATGGCCACCAAACCATGTCCCAGAGTGTGACAGCCACAAGCTTTCCTGAACTGGTAACTGCACCTGTGAGAACTTTCCAGCAGCAACAGGAATGCACAGGTTCAGACTTTGCTCCTGTGGACACACATCTATGAACAGGTCCACATTTCCAAGCTGCACAACTCTGAGAGCAGAAAACCTTTTCTTCACACAACAATTTGTGGAAGACAGTCACCAGCCACACAGCTTGAGAATGGCCACTGCTGGAAGGGTTTGTGGCTTTGGCTCTCTTTGAAACCACCTGAGCAAAAGCACCATTTGTGTACTGCAAACATCTTTCATTTTAAATGCAGGAAGACCTTCATTTTGTATCCCACAGAATCACAGAATGCCAGGTGGGAAGGGACCCCAAGGATCACCTGGTCCAACCTTTGCCTTTGTCTGACTGAAATAGCTCTGCTTTTGCTGGCAGAGATCAGAAGCCATTGCTCTTTAGAAGTCTGAAGGAAGACAAAGCAGCTTTTGTGTTAGCAGGGATCCTGCCACCATTTAGACCAGAACACATCACTAGTAATACATTTTGATTACAATAAACCAACAGTTCCCTGTTTGAGACATACAAGCAAACAAGAACACTGAACAATGCCAAAACATCACATGTGCTGACTGTCAGCTGAGCACAGTGACATTTAGCTGACAGTCACAACGGCTCTGTAATTGTGACTTGTTTAAAAAGGGAGGCTTAAACGGGCAGTGCATGGCCAAAAACAACAGCCATGATTAAAGGACTGATCCACAGAACTGCTGTCAGGCTCTGGCATACCTTGAACAGGAGTGTGTTTCACAGATAGCTGGCAAAATTAAGCTGTTCCTGCTTTCCTTTGTGCTGTGAGACACTAGAACAGGCTGCCCAGGGAAGCTGGGGATGCCTCCTCCCTGGAAGTGTTCAAGGTCAGGTCAGACAGGGCCTTGAGCAACCTGGGCTCATGGAAGGTGTCCCTGCACATGGTAGGGGGATTGGAGCTAGATGATTGTTAAGGTCCCTTCCAACCCAAACCATTCTATGATTTATTCAATGATTCCAGATTTAGCTATTATCTTGTTGGGGAAACATCTCCAAAAAGACAAAGGCTTGAGCAATTAATGACAGTTAAAAGCAGAGGTTTTGGTAATCCTACACAACTGTGTTCGGTTCTGGGCCCCCCAGTTTAGGAGGGACATTGAGATGCTTGAGCGTGTCCAGAGAAGGGCAACGAGGCTGGGGAGAGGCCTTGAGCACAGCCCTACGAGGAGAGGCTGAGGGAGCTGGGATTGGTTAGCCTGGAGAAGAGGAGGCTCAGGGGAGACCTTATTGCTGTCTACAACTACCTGAGGGGAGGTTGTGGCCAGGAGGAGGTTGCTCTCTTCTCTCAGGTGGCCAGCACCAGAACAAGAGGACACAGCCTCAAGCTATGCCAGGGGAAATCTAGGCTGGAGGTGAGGAGAAAGTTCTTCCCTGAGAGAGTCATTGGACACTGGAATGGGCTGCCCGGGGAGGTGGTGGAGTCGCCGTCCCTGGAGCTGTTCGAGGCAGGACTGGACGTGGCACTTGGTGCCATGGTCTGGCCTTGAGCTCTGTGGTAAAGGGTTGGACTTGATGATCTGTGAGGTCTCTTCCAACCCTGATGATACTGTGATACAACTCTGATGAGCCAAGCCAGAAAATACATCCCAAGAAGCTGAAAAGCAGGTGATGGAATTTCTACTTCGCTGCAGAGAAGCAGAACATTTTGCAGCACTGTGCACCAGTCTACCATAAAGTCTAAAGGGGAAAAAAAAGCAGTTCCATGGAGATAGACTTTGCCAAGAGGGCAAATGGTATCCTGGAGCACATCGAGAGAAGTGTGTCCAGAATGCCTAGGGAGGTTCTTCCTTGCTCTACTCTGCCCTGGTGAGACCACACCTGCAATACTGTGTCCAGTTTCGGGCTCTCCAATTCAAGACAGACAGGGATCCACTGGAGAGAGTCCAGTGGAGAGTTATAAGGGCAATTAAGGGACTTGAACATCTCTTCTGTGAAGAAAGGCTGAGAGACCTGGGGTGGTGCCCAGTAATAGGACAAGGAACAACTGATATAAGGTGGAACACAGGAAGTTCCACCTCAGCATGAGGGAAAACATTCCTCTGGAGGTGGCAGAGCACTGGAGCAGGCTGCCCAGAGAAGTTGTGGAGTCTCCTTCTCTAGAGACATTAAAATCATGCCTGGATGTGCTGCTGTGTGTGAGCTGTTCTGTGTGAGCCTGCTCTGGCAAGATCCAGTGATCTCTAGAGGAGACTTCCAACTGCCAGCATTCTATGACTCTATGAAATGTGGTCCCTGCTTTGGCAGTGAAAGGGGAAGAGTGCTTCACTAGGGATGGCACAAAGCTATCAGGGGCTGGCAGAAAAGGGCATTCACTGTGCTTCTGTTGGATTTGCAACAACAAGAGAATGGGATCTTCCCAATGACTGTGTCCAATGCACAGTTTTCACATTCAGCAGTACAAAACTGATGCTGTCAGCTTTAGTCCTGCTTCCTAAAGCTGCTCTGAAACCAACCAAAGCTTTACAAAACATAAGCTAGGGCTGCTCTAGGGGAGCAAACAGGGCCAGGCTTCCCTTCTTGGAAAGGCTAAAGATGGATCTGATTCTTCAACACCTCACACACATTTTCCCTCACAAGCAAGGATGTTGCAGCCTGAAAGCCCTGACTCCAAAGCTCCAGTTGCATCACCTTCATTTGTGTAGGCTTCTCTGTCTCAGAAAAGACACCCCAGGGGAAGCTTCACTGCCAAGGGAAGGTAAATCATCCTCTAGACAGGGCAAACGCATTTACTGTTCACTGCTCTGAGCTTGGTTATATCCCACTGAAAAGTGCTTTTCCAGTTATGTCACACAAGGCTGTTTATTCTGCACACCTCTAGCAGTAAGAGAGATGAGGCTCCACACAGCCTCATTTCCCTTCTCATTCAACACCAATCTCTTTTGCAAGAAGAATTATCCTGCATTTTAAGTGGGTACAAATGTGATTTCATCCCAACCATTCACATTTAGAATGGCAGCAGAGGAACCAAAGAAAAATAAAACAGAAATCAGAGAACTGTTTTGATTGGAAGAGACCTTTAGGATCATTGAGGCCAAACTTCAACCTAGAAAGGCTGAAGCACTGAAAGCACTGAAAGGTTGAAGCATGAAAGACCCAGGCTCTCCTTCCTCTTCCCAGAGCTGTGAACTCAGCAGACCAAGAATACTAAGTCACCAAAAGGTAAGCCTGACCCCATGATGCCAAGGCAGGAGTTTGCTCATGTCCTTGACTTGGTAGACAGCTCTCCCAGCAAGCTGTTTCCAGCTGTATGCATGAAAGAAAACAGGCAGAAGACAAGCTCAGGACAAGACATGAAAAGAGAGCCTACAAGACTTCCACAGATGTGGGCTGCCCCTCTTTATCTGGTATCTCGTGTACAAGAAGCAATAATATAAGTGAAAGGTGAGGCCCAGATTCTTTTCAGAGGCTGAGAATGAAAACCAGCTCTTGCTGTTCATGTCACCCCTACTGAAAATGCAAGACAGAAGTGACCAAAGAACAGTGGCATCTCTTCTCAAGAATGACCTGTGCTAAATGCCTCCCTGGAGGGGGCTGCATTCCCCATCCCTGCAGGTGTTTCAAAGTTGCGGATGTGATGCTGAGGGACACGGTTCCCCATCTGACCTGGCAGTGTTAGAGAATGGTTGGACTTGTTCTTCAAGGTCTTCTCCAACCAAAATGATTCTATGGATTAAATAAATAAATAAAATCACCACACACACACAACCCACTCTGAGCTTGATATCATACAATCAGTCAGGGTTGGAAGGGACCACAAGGAGCAGCCAGTTCCAACCCCCCTGCCATGCCCAGGGACACCCTACCCTACAGCAGGCTGCACACAGCCTCAGCCAGCCTGGCCTTAAACACCTCCAGCCATGGGGCCTCAACCACCTCCCTGGGCAACCCATGCCAGACTCTCACCACTCTCATGCTCAACAACTTCCTCCTCATCTCCAGCCTCACTCTCCCCACTTCCACCTTCGCTCCATTCCCCCCAGTCCTGTCACTCCCTGACAGCCTCAAAAGTCCCTCCCCAGCTTTTTTGTAGCCCACTTCAGATCCTGGAAGGCCACAAGAAGGTCCCCTGGGAGCCTCCTCTGCTCCAGCCTGCACAGCCCCAACTCTTTCAGTCTGTGCTCACAGCAGAGCTGCTGCAGCCTCTCAGCATCCTCCTGGCCCTGCTCTGGACACTCTCCAGCATCTCCACAGCCCTCTTGTCCCAGGGGCTCCAGAGCTGGGTGCAGTACTCCAGGTGGGGTCTCAGCAGAGCAGAGCAGAGCAGAGCAGAGCAGAGCAGAGGGGGAGAATCACCTCCCTGGCCCTGCTGGCCACACTTCTGCTGCTGCAGCCCAGGCTCTGCTTGACTGCCCTCCAGCCTGACTGCTGCACCACACAGCTTGGTGTGGTCAGCAAATTTGCTGAGGCTGCACTCAGTGCCTCTGTCCATGGCACCCACAAAGATGTTGAACAAGACTGGTGCCAGGACTGATCCCTGAGGGACTCCACTTGTCCCTGGCCTCCACTTGGACATGGACCTGTTGACAGCCACTCTTTGGGCACAGCCATCAAGCCAGTTCTGTATCCATCTCGTGGTGCACCCATCAAATCCATGTTTCTTCAGATGTGTAAAGAGCAATTCCAGACTCTGTTATCTATGCTTAAAGCCACTCAGTATCCATTCAGCAGTGGCAGCTACAGAAAAGAAAACAAAAAACAGGAGGAAAAACTGAAAAGTGACACTGAGAGCCTATCCAGGGGGAGTATTTTTATTTCTCTTTCTAAAACAAACTCCACCAAAACTCACCAACTTGCACCACTCAATCCTGCATGCCCTACACTAAGAGGTTTTGTTTCAACTGTCTGCTAGACTCAGAAGACAACTTCGGCGCTCAAGGTTTTCATGCTCCTCTTTCCATCTCTGGAGTTCCCTTCCTGTGGTTTGTTAGGCTTGTTCTGATCAAAGAGAGGGCAGCTGTCAGACTTAGCTCAAATATTTTCAAGTGTTTGTGTTTTAAAGTTTATTTTCTAGCCCAACAACCTTTGTTGCTGCTCTGCTACTTAGTAGGAGTTACGATGTTGAAACAAAACTGGGTTAAACAAACACTCTGGTTTGGAAAGCAAACACAGACATCCTTTCTCCCAGTTCAAAGCCACACTCCAAACGACCAAGGCATTTAACAGAGGCAGAAGTTAGGAGACTCTGCTTGTCAGTTGCCTCAAGAAGAAAGAGGCAGACTCCTGAAGGTCAGTGCTGCCTGTTTACCAACATCTGTCGCTTTGAGAGAGGTGCCTGCCAGCCAGGGAGAAGTGCAAAGCCTGGAGTGCAGGCACTGCCCCTGCCAGGCCCGGGAGAAAGGACAGCTCCAGGAGGTGATTACCTGCAATAACCTTGCTCCTAGTCACAGGTCCAGCCTTTACACTCTCCCTCAGTCCTGCCAGCTCCACCTAACCTGTGTTCTGGTGACCTCTTCACTGTTCCCTCAGCCACCCCAGCCTGCTGACTGCACTATTTGTCAGCCCATACCAACCCTCTCCTTCTCACGGTTTTATCAGCAGTAATTGTCTCATCCTTGGGATAGCTGATAGACAAAATTACACACCTTTGAGCTTAAGCATCAAGCCCAAGATAACCTCCCAGTTGTTTTTCCCTCCTCTGTGCCAGTTTCCACCACAGATAACACACTCCCCACTAGCAATGCAAGCCCTTTCAATAAAATAAACTACAGCACAAAGTACACTGCAGAAACAGTTTTGCCACTGATGCCTTCACCAAGCAGGCTGTAATCTTGACTAATCTGTGACAGCCTCTCACAGGGCAGATCTATTTTGATCAGCATCTATGAAGTGCTCAAGAAACGTGTGGATTCTATGATCCCAGAGGTCTTCTCCAACCAAAGCAATTCTATGGTTCTATACATTTACCTGTTAAACCTTCTCCCATGTTAAGTGCAAATTAACTCCTAGCAATAAAACTGCAGAGATTGCACCTCAGGCTAATGACTTTAATGTAACAGGAAGCCTAAAGCACCTTTTTAATACACTAGAAGTACTTCCTCTTTTAATCTCCTCATGGCACTGATTCAGACACAGCTACATTAACCTAGTGCTCTCACTCTGTACCCTTAGTCAATCTCCCTTGCTCACAATCACTCACTCCACGTTAGAAGCTGTCCACTGACACCAACATGAGAGTGCAGCTGCTAACATCACCACCAACAGAGCAGCTACCCACTGAATCTCCAAAACCTTCCAAAACCCACTGAGTTTCCAGGTGTATGTAGGGCAGAATTGCTGTAGAGGTCTGTTGACTAATGTCACAGGCTGGCATGAGTACCAAAATAATCTGACCTGTCCTTCAGGCCTGGAAAGATAAAAGTAACTGAGTTGTATCCTCCTAAGAAGTCATCACGGTGCTTTTCAAAGGGAACTGGACTCAGCAGGAAGAGCTCTTCATCTGCAGCACAAGACACGTTTGGCTACAAAGGAGCTCTTGCATGTACTGCAGCAGAAGGTTCTGGCAAGGAAACAAAGCTGTAACAAAAGCATCACAAATGTTGTCTTCACCCAAAAGAAACACACAGACAGTGCATACTGGAGCACACTCACAGACTCACTGTGACACCCTGAGACTGAATCTGCAGAGAACTGGATTCCTGGCTCAGCAGCTACAAGCCACTTACAGCATGCAGGCAAGTCACCCTCAAACCCGAGCTCCTCAGAAGCAGAAGCACTGATCCTCTGCACCAGTGAAAGAGCCTGGAAACAGATATGTGTGTATCTGAGGAAAAAGGGTACCTACATGGAAAAGTGCAGAGGGGAACCCAAGACTGATGCTGATACTAGAAACTCAGTTTAGCTAGCCATTCTTGGCATCACACTAGCCAACAACCTGCGTCCTGGAGTCCGGTATGCCCCAAATTCCCTCTCCCTCAGTGGTTTGAATGGGAGAGGAAAGGTGTGAAAAACCTGTTTCCCCCTGCCCTGCAGGCGTGCAGGGGGCAGCAAAGGGCCCCTCCAGCACCAGGGGTGCCCGTGCAGTGCCCGCGCTGGGATCGGGCTGGGCATTGGCTGTGCTCTTCATGCCCAGGCAGTGCTAGCTCAGCTCTTTGTCTAGGAAGGGGATAAATATTGGGGTGCTGCCTGCCTTGGGGTTCCTGCCTTAGAGCTCTCCCCACCTGGATAGTTCCTGCCGAAGGAGTCCCCTGGGCTCCCAAGGACAAGCTGCTGGGGGGCAGGGCAGTCCCTGCTTCGGATGGCTCCCACCATAAGCACTGCCTTTGTGCAGCTTGGTTGGCCTTAAGGAGCCTCGGGGGGCTTTGAGAGAGAGCAGAGGACAAGCCTCTGGCCCGGCCTTTCTCTCACACAGCCTGGCTCACCTGTGAGAGAGCTTTTGGCTCAGCCTGACTGATAGTGGGAATGCTCTGTTTGGTAGCTTAGCCCTTCCCAGCTCCTGACTGCCAAAGCAGTCAAATTTACCTGCGGGATGCTGGTAAGAGCTCCACAGCCTGAGTGAATCTGCTAATCAGAACGAGGCTAATGTCTGCATCTAGTCCTGGGGGCAGGGTTTCCAGGACAATCAAAGCATTCTATCTTTATATATATTCCTGACTTGGCCACGTTAATTCCCTGCCTCCACAACACCTGGCCCAGGGTGGCCAGCTGAGAAGCAATGACAGACCTAACAACAGCCTTCCACTACCTGAAGGGACCTACACTAAGAGACTGTGTGCAAAGGCCTGCAGTGATAGGACAAGGGGCAACGGCTTCAAAGCACAGAAAGGTAGACTTAAAATGGATGTTAGGACCAGGTTCTTTACCATGAGGGTAGTGGAACTCTGGAACAGGTTGCCTAGGAAAGGGGTTGAGGCCTCTTCTGTGGAATGAAGCCTCCAGCACACCTCTGAGCAAGCTGTTCCAGTATTTCACCACTCTCACCACGAAGAGCTTCCTCCTTAATGCCCAGCCTAAATCCACTGTGCTCCAGTTTAAAACCACTGCCCCTCATTCTATCACCTCTGCCCTCCTAAACAGTCCTTCCCCAGCTTTCCTGTAGGCTGGTGAGGGGCCTGGAACACAAACCCTGTGAGGAGAGGCTGAGGGAGCTGGGGGTGTGCAGCTTGCAGAAGAGGAGGCTCAGGGCAGAACTCATTGCTGTCTACAACTACCTGCAGGGAGGCTGTAGCCAGGTGGGGTTGGACTCTTCTGCCAGGCAACCAGCAACAGAACAAGGGACACAGTCTCAAGTTGTGCCAGGGGAGGTCTAGGCTGGATGTTAGGAGGAAGTTGTTGTCAGAGAGAGTGATTGGCATTGGAATGGGCTGCCCAGGGAGGTGGTGGAGTCACCATCCCTGGGGGTGTTCAAGCCAAGCCTGGATGAGGCACTTAGTGCCATGGTCTGGTTGACTGGCTAGGGCTGGGTGCTAGGTTGGACTGGATGAGCTTGGAGGTCTCTTCCAACTTGGTTGATTCTATGATATTCAAGTTGAGGCTGGACAGGGCTCTGGGCATCTCATCTAGTGGAAGATGTTCCTGCAGACTGCAGAGAGGGTTGGACTAAAGACCTTTGGAGGTGCCTTCCAACCCAGACTGTTCTATGATTCTATGCAAAGACTGCAATGACAGTGACAATACTTTGGTTCTAACAGACATTCCACTACCAAGGTGACTAGAAAGCCCTCTGGATCCTAGTTGTTACCCAGATCCACTCATGCATTGGGAAGTGTAGGCATAGTGAAACAAACACGAGTCTGCAATTCATACAGCTCCTGAGTAGAAGAGACCTTTACAGGAATTACAAAGCAGTACTTATTAAGAACACCACAGTGATTATTAATACAGGCATAAGCCATCAAAGTGGAGCAACCGAACCCAGGGGCACACATGATGTCAGAAGTATGGCACTGTAGTGAAATAAGGAGTTCAAGGAGACCAACACAAAACTCACTCACAACTAGAAGGCAAATTCTCTTCAGTCTGAAGCAGTCCTGCACGAGTAGAGCTCTCTGTGAGAAACACTGGGACTCGAGAAAACTGCTCAGAGAATGTGTGACTGTAGGATGAATAACACAGAGCAGATACAGCAGAAAAATGCTGTGCTCTGTTACACAATATCCAGAGAGATTCAGAGGAAAGCTGGACACAGTGGGGGGGGAGGGAAATTTAGATCAGATAGACTTGCAGGAGGGTGCTAAGAGTCAAGAGAGAACAAACAATGCCATGGTTTCAACACCAAAGAGTCATAGAATCAGTCAGGGCTGGAAGGGACCACAAGGAGCAGCCAGTTCCAACCCTCCTGCCATGCCCAGGGACACCCTACCCTAGAGCAGGCTGCACACAGCCTCAGCCAGCCTGGCCTTAAACACCAACAGCCATGGGGCCTCAACCACCTCCCTGGGCAACCCATCCCAGCCTCTCACCACTCTCATGCTCAACAACTTCCTCCTCACCTCCAGCCTCACTCTCCCCACTTCCAGCTTTGCTCCATTCCCCCATGTCCTGCCACTCCCTCACAGCCTCAAAAGTCCCTCCCCAGCTTTTTTGTAGCCCCCTTCAGATCCTGGAAGGCCACAAGAAGGTCACCTGGGAGCCTCCTCTGCTCCAGCCTGCACAGCCCCAATTCTTTCAGGCTGTGCTCACAGCAGAGCTGCTGCAGCAGCCTCTCAGCATCCTCCTGGCCCTGCTCTGGACACACTCCAGCATCTCCACATTCTTCTTGTAATGGGGGCTCCAGAGCTGGATGCAGTACTCCAGGTGGGGTCTCAGCAGAGCAGAGCAGAGGGGGAGAATCCCCTCCCTGGCCCTGCTGGCCACACTGCTGCTGCTGCAGCCCAGGCTCTGCTTGGCTTTCTGGGCTGCAAGTGCACACTGCTGGCTCCTGCTGAGCTTCTCCTCCAGCAGCACCCCCAAGTCCCTCTCCTCAGGGCTACTCTCCAGCCTGACACTGCCCAGCCTGGCTTTGTGCTTGGCATTGCCTCGACCCAGATGCTGGACCCTGCACTTGGTCTTGTTGAACCTCCTGAGGTCGTCAGTGATGAACACAGTGGGAAAGAAAGAAAGAATGAAAAAAATTAATGTTACTAAAAGCCACATAAAGGCATAGAACTGTTACCTACACATCAAAACCTCCCAAATCAGTCAGTCCTTTAAAAAGCAAACAAAAAAGAATCTCATATTAAAACCTCCAGACTAAAGCAGCTAAGGACTCCCCACACTGCAAGGAATCTTGCTATTTTTGCTGAATGAACTGAGGAAGATGGGAGGGAAGAGATGAGCACCAGGAGAGAGAATGATAACGGATATAGAGGCTGAGCAAAACTGAGAAAAGAGGGGTGAGGAGATGAGAATAAGTAAAGATAATTATAATGGATGTAAAGGCTGAACAAATGGGGAAGATGATTGGGAGACTGAACACCTAAAGCCCTAAACTTGGAAGCCATTCAGAGGCACCCACTTAGCTGGAAGCTGCCAGAACAGCTGACGATGCACAAGACAAATTAGGATTCAGGCACGGCCACCAAGTCCCACTGATGAAAGTGAGAGTCAGGCACATGTGGGAATAGTTACACAACCCTCTTTTTGACAGATCTGATCAAAATATTACTGTGCATCCTCTTTAAGAGTTGTAACAAAATAAACCAAATCAAAATCCAAACTACAAAAGAAATCCTCACGCAGAGCAAGCTGCGTTCACACATTGAACACAAATCAACAACTCTGACTAAACCTTACTGACTAGAGAAGAAAGCACAAGCAAGTCACTGGAAACCATTTCACAGTTCCTTTATGAACTCTGCTCAAGAACAGCTGAAACATCAGCCCAGGAAGAAGGTGGAATTAGTGAATAAGCTGCAGCACTGATGAAAGGCCTCCTACAAGCAGCACCTTGAAGAGAAACTAACTGGTTTAACCTGGAAACTAACTGGTTTAACCTGAAGACAGCAATTAGGAAAGACAATAGCACAAAACTCACCTGGAGGGGGAAAAAGAATTCTTAAGGAAGAGCCTGATCATTTTATTGGAAAAGACCTTCAAGATAGAATAGAATCATAGAACCAACCAGGTTGGAAGAGACCTCCAAGATCATCCTGTTCAACCTAGCACCCAGCCCTAGCCAATCAACCAGACCATGGCACTAAGTGCTTCATCCAGATCACTGAGTCCAACCATTATCTAACTCTATCAAGTCTGGTGCTAAACCATGTCCCTTAGCACCATGTCTGTGTCTTTCAAACGCCTCCAGGGATGGTGACACAGAGCCATAGAATGGTTTGGGTTGGAAGGGATCTCCAAAAGACATCTGGTCCAACCCTCCTGCAGTGAACACAGACATCCTCCACTAGATCAGGTTGTTCAGAGTATGGTCAAGCCTGACCTTGAATATCTCCAGGGATGGGGTCGCAGCCACTTCCCTGGACAACCCCTTCCAGTGTTCTACCACCCTCATAGTAAAGAACTTGTTCCAATCTAAATCTGCTCTTCTTGAGTTTGAAACCATTGCTCAGCATCTGGCCTGTCACTGCAGGCCTCTGTAAACAGATCCTCTCCATCCTTCTTGTAGGCCTCCTTTAGGTACTGGAAGGCCACTATTAGGTCTCCTCAAAGCCTTCTGTTCTCCAGGCTGAAGAACCCCAGCTCCTCCAGCCTGTCCCTGTGGCAGAGGTGCTCCAGCTTTGCTGTGACCCAACGAGTTTTGTAATTGTGCTCCTGCAAACTTTCATCTCTGCTATAATGTCCAGACTGGAACAATCCTAAGGGACTATGCAAATGCTTCCAGACAGAGCAACAGGAAGACAAAAAGAGGCTAGACCTAGAGATACAAGGTGGGTGGGAAGAGAGGTAGAGATGACCCAGTTCTCAAGTTTTCCATCAGAGGAAAGATACTGCTGCTTAAATCCTAAGAGACACAGGAAGGCATGGGGCACTCCAGCTGCTAGGTCAGGATGCCACCAGAGGCCACCACACATTGCATTGGACATGTGGACACGCTCAGCAGCCCAGTCAAACTCAGCTGCAGCAGAAAGCAAGCTATCAGCAGACTGCTGCAGCCTCTTGGCCTTAGCATCTCACTGTAGTTTTGTAAAACATCGGTGAAAGTGAACCATAAAAGCAATCTGCTGTGACTCTGTGACTCAAGAGAGAGCTGCACACAACCAACAAGAAGGCAACTCTGCCATAACTAAATTTGCATCCAATTGTAATATATTCAGACAAAAAAAAATGCAGCTTGTGGGATATGCAAGCTGGGCAGCCAGCCAAAAATCTACCTTGCAGGGACCCAGGAACAGAGACTCCTAGGAGCAAAAATAGCTGAGACAACTAAAGAGCCAGCCTGAGGAGCAGCAGGCTTCAGGACATGGTTTAACAGCCAGGTTGGATTTGATGATCTTAGAGGACTTTTCCAAGTGTGACAATTGTATAAGGCTATGGCTCTCCAGCAACAGAGAAAGGCTTGTCCCGAGATACATGCTGACACACGTGGGATTTGCAGCCTAGCAGCACGCAGAGAGACAGAAACAGATTGTAATGCTTGCAGCAACAAGTGTTTGTAAGAGAACAGTGAACAGCAAAATTCGTGCTTCAGGTCTACAGCCTGACTACTGATTGGGATGAGGCACAGATAAGGTCTAGGTCACAGAAGAGAAGGGTAATATACCTGTGACTGCTACCAGGATCAAGGATCAGAAGCAATGGGATGGACAAATATTCTTTCCTATGGATGTCAGTATTAAATTCACTTGGTTTTCTTCATTCCCTGTGTGTTCACACAGAGATATTTTATATCTAAGGCTACTCAAATGCACTGCCTCAGAGCATTTGATCCACTGACCACACAAACAAGTCAGAGCAACTTCCTAAAAGGTTGGGATGAAGCACAGGTAAGGTCTAGGTACAGAAGAGAAGGGTGACATGTGACTGCTTGCCACCAGGATCAGGGTTCAGCAGCAATGAGATGGGAGAATTTGCTTTCCTATCCATATCAGTATTAAAGCCACTCAGTTTTCTTTATCCTTTGTGAGCCCATAGGGAGATTTTCTGTATCTAAGGCCGCCTCAGAATACCAGAACCACTGACCACAAAAACAAGTCAGAGCAACTGCCCAAAACACTACCTTAATAATCAGCTAGCACTTAAATATTGTCACCTGGAAAACACATTGTCACACAAATATTAGAGAATGGCCACCCACACCAGGCAAAAAATATCCACAGGACAGAAAACCCAAACATTCCATGGTACTCTAGTCCTGCACTGTTGCTTAGACTCATAGAATGAACCAGGCTGGAAGAGACCTCCAAGCTCATCCAGCCCAACCTAGCACCCAGCCCTAGCCAATCAACCAGACCATGGCACTAAGTGCCTCAGCCAGGCTTTGCTTCAACACCTCCAGGGATAGCAACTCCACCACTTCCCCGGGCAGCCCATTCCAATGGCAAATCACTCTCTCTGGGAAGAACTTCCTCCTAACATCCAGCCTAGACTTCTTAAAGAGTTTCAGACAAAAAAACCCAAATCATTCACAGACATTTAAAGTAGCTCCTGATAAAGCTGTTAGATAAACACCATCCTGTATTTTTCTGCCTCCCCTGGAAGAAAAGCAGAAGTGCCTATATTTGTTTCTTTCTGTTTGTAAACCACTTAAGAAAAGCCACATTGAACTCCAGTATGCACCAGCCAAAGCCACACAAATCTTATTTACCAGATACTCATCTCTGTCACATGAAAGCAGAGATGCTCTGTTACACTTTCTGCACCAGAGGAGCTCAAAAGTCACAGCCACCTCCTCAGGAGTTCCAGCTGCTGGAAGAACTGAGCGCAGCATGAAGATAGGACTGAACCAAACCAGAAGGATGCACACAGTGCTAGCAACATTCAAAAAGACTGCTGCAAGAACAAGCTGGTGCTGCTGCTGCTAAGTCAATATTGTGTTCTGCAAGCATCAATTAAATCTACAGCTAGGATGCTATCATTTTGCCCAGGAAGAGTGATAGGACAAGTGGAAATGGACTTAAGATGTGCCAGGGAGGTTTAGCTTGGATATTAAGAAAGATTTCTTTCCCAAAAGAGTGGTCAGGCACTGGAACAGGCAGCCCAGGGAGGTGGTGGAGTCAACACCTCTGGAGGCATTGAAGAAACGTGTGAATGTGGAACTTGAGGATCAAGTTCAGTGGCCATGGTAGCTGGGTTTCAGTTGGGCTCAACGACCTTGAAGGTCTTTTCCAACCTTAATGATTCTGTGGTTCTAAGAGAAGGAGCCTCTCTGGAGCTGCACACACAAGCCCTGCGGCTGCTCTACAGCCCTGGTTGCTGTTGCAATGACAAACATCACTGCCTTCATGGCTCACTCACTTTGCCTCAGGATCTTGGCTGCAGAACTACACAGCTACAGTGGGGTCACCTTTTCTCCCTAACCAGTGGCTTGTATCATTTGCAAAGGGAAGATGGAAACCTGCACAATCAAGTGTCAATAAGGAGACAGTCTCTTTTCAGCGGTGTCCTGTGCTAGGACAAGGGGCAGTGGATACAAATCAGGGCACAGGAAGTTCCACCTCAACACAAGGGAAAGCATTGCTGTGATGGAGCACTGGAGCAGGCTGCCCAGGGAGGTTGAGGAGTCTCCTTCTCTAGACACTTTCAAAGCCCACCTGGATGCATTCCTGTACGATGTGGCCTAAGTGATCCTGTTTTGGCAGGGGGGTTGGACTTGATCTCCAGAGGTCCCTTCCAAACTCTACTGTTCTGATTTTATGAAGGCAAGCACCAGTGCAGTTTCTTCAGGTCTGCACAGAGACTAAGTAACAGAAGTCTGACATGCAGATGGTTCCACTTCCCCTGAACTCAGAATTCACAGCCACCAGGAGTGTTGATTTTAACTCATTTATCAATGAGCAACGTTGCTAAGAGCAGTTTGCTGTGGTACAAATCCCCAGCTTGAGATATTATGACACCTCCCACCATCCCAGCAACCTGACAGCAGAGATTTCACCTCCTTACCATCTCTGCAAGCCAGGGTGTAAAACTGGTGTAACACACTGAAAGCAACAACAGGAGCAAATACTAATTTTATATCCAGTAGCATAAGGAATGCTGTAATAACTGCATGACTTGGCACATTAAAACACAAAGACAGCTCACACTGCAACCAGTTGACCCCCTAACTAGCTACAGTCAGGATATCCCACAAGGAAAATCCACTCTCTCTCTATATATACATATGCCCTGCTCATGATCTTCTTTAAACACCCACTGCTGTCTGCTGCCAAGGGGATATGGAGCTAGAAAGCTGTCTGACCTGACTGGAAAAGAGGAGGCTCAGGGCAGACCTCATTGCTGGCTACAACTACCTGAAGGGAGGTTGTAGCCAGGTGGGGTTGGGCTCTGCTGCCAGGCACCCAGCAACAGAGCAAGGGGACACAGTCTCAAGTTGTGCCAGGGCAGGTCTAGGCTGGATGTTAGGAGGAAGTTGTTGGCAGAGAGAGTGATTGGCATTGGAATGGGCTGCCCAGGGAGGTGGTGGAGTCACCATCCCTGGAGATATTGAAGCAAAGCCTGGCTGAGGCACTTAGTGCCATGGTCTGGTTGATTGGCTAGGGCTGGGTGCTAGGTTGGGCTGGATGAGCTTGGAGGTCTCTTCCAACTTGTTTCATTCTATGATTCTAGGATTAAGGTGGTAGTTCTGGACAACAACCTTATCCCTTGGCATCATACCTTCTCCCTCCTGAACCACCCACTCTGTGCACACAGATTCACAGTGAACAGTGAATACAAACACAGGGTATTTGTTACCCTGTAGAAAGCATTGCTAGAAGCTGTTGGCAGACACACAGACCTCATGCCCGCAAACCACCGTCTGGCAGTTTGCAACATGAGGAAATCAAAGGAGGTCCACTGAAAGTCAGCAAGAAAGGCAGACAAGCCAAGCCAGGACAGCAGAGAAGTGGAACAAAACAAAACCCAAAACCAACTCAACCCTAAAGCAACCAGAATTACAGAAGTGAGCAGCTGTTCCACTTTGCACTTTTACTCAGCTACAGACAGACACAATCTCAGCAACACTGCGCAGGATGACCTTCAGGACTCTTACAAAATTGTGATTACTTGAGATGTGGAAAAGGGAAAGCAAGTTCCAAGCAAATGAGGCCTTCCTACAACGTCAAGAGCTTAAGGAACACTGCTTCAAAGGCTCAGTGTGGAGAAAAATAAGAAATGTTGCCTGCTGAGCATCTTAAAATGCACAAATGAAGAAAACACAAATAGTAAGGATTGGAAAGGACCTCCAGAGATCATCAAGTCCAACCCCAAAGGAGGATGGATCACACAGGAATGTATCCAGAAGGGTCTGGAAAGTCTCCAGACTCGGTCACAAGCTCACCAGAACGTCATTTGAGCCTTGTACAGGGTTAACCCTCCAGGGGGAGTGCCCCTGAATGTGACCCTGGGTGGTGGTGGGTCTGAACCTCACCAGGTGGTTCATGCTTAGCCCACTCCCCTTCCTGCCTAAAGGTCTATGAAAGCAGGGGGAGCTTCCTGTTCTCTCTCTCTGCACCCCCTGCCTCCCTGCTTACCACCATCACCATCCTGCTCCTGGTTCTCTTTGCTTTACCACGTGGCCATCACCCAGGAGGCAGACAAACCCCTCACCATCCAAATCTGGCTGCATTCACACGTTTTGTGTTTGTTTTCCCTTCCTATACCTTGGTAACTTCCCCACCTCAGATACCTTTTTTAAATTTATTGTTAAATTTTCCTTTTAACTTCCAAATCAGAGTGAGATGATTTAGAATCATAGAATCAACCAGCTTGGAAGAGACCTCCAAGATCACCCAGTCCAACCTAGCACCCAGCCCTAGCCAGTCAACCAGACCATGGCACCGAGTGCCTCATCCAGTCTTTTCTGGAACACCACCAGGGATGGTGACTCCACCACCTACCTGCCTTCCCTTCCTCTCTCTTTACATCTAATTCCTTTCTTTTGGGAAAGAAGGGGGAAGAGAGAGGGTCCTCTATAAATTGTTATTTGCTTCTATCAAATACATTTGAGTCTCTGGGAATTTAAATTAGAACCGAGACAAGCCCACACCAAACTCAGGCTTGTCCTTCCCTGGCTTCACAGCACCTCTGCTCTCCCAATCCACCCAAGTTTTGGTTGACACTTTGGCCATGACATTTGGGTACAGTCACAACCACCTTGTTGGCAGATTGCACCTCAATGAGCTCATCACAGTCCAAGGAACCTCTCTGCAGACAGGACCTGCTTCCCCTGCTTTTTAACTGCATAGTACTACCTATCTAATAGCTGTGCTGCATCTGCTTTCCACAGTGTATCTGCCCATCAGCCCAAGCCAAAAACCTGCACTACCTGCTCTTGGGGCTTGTCCAGTGCTCACCACTGACACAGCACCTCCACTTCAGGAAAGAAGTACTTGAAACACCATTCATAACGTTGAAGAAGTTAATTAGCCCCCATTTGATTGCCACTGCTCTCAGAAGCAGGCAAATGGAGTAAGCAGGCTGAATGTTTAATTGTTGTAGAAGCAGAGCACCGACAGAGCCTGATCTATTGCAGAGTCACTGAAATGGAGAGATCAACACAAGCAACCATTTTTCAATTACCAAAAGCTTGTCACGACATGAACAGAGAGCTGACAACATCCCAAAGGTTTACCCTCCAGGGCATAAAATTGAATATCTATTACTCAACATATATACACTTAAAAAGGAAGTAACATGTTAAAGCTTCTGCCTTTGAACATGGCAAAAATCCACACCGTGAGCAAGAGAAAGTTCTTTTCCAGTGCTTATTTTGACTAAGAAAGCAGAAAAACTACCAGAGGAACAACTCACTTTCCACAAATTCATTCGTGGTTTATTGGTTCTGTTTTAGTTTTGGTTTGTGTTTTTGTTTGGTTTATTTGTTTCGCACAAATGCAGGCTGGGCAGTGCCAGGCTGGAGAGCAGCCCTGAGGAGAGGGACTTGGGGGTGCTGCTGGAGGAGAAGCTCAGCAGGAGCCAGCAGTGTGCACTTGCAGCCCAGAAAGCCAAGCAGAGCCTGGGCTGCAGCAGCAGCAGTGTGGCCAGCAGGGCCAGGGAGGTGATTCTCCCCCTCTGCTCTGCTCTGCTGAGACCCCACCTGGAGTCCTGCATCCAGTTCTGGAGCCCCTGGGACAAGAGGGCTGTGGAGATGCTGGAGAGTGTCCAGAGCAGGGCCAGGAGGATGCTCAGAGGTTGCAGCAGCTCTGCTGTGAGGACAGACTGAAAGAGTTGGGGCTGTGCAGGCTGGAGCAGAGGAGGCTCCCAGGTGACCTTCTTGTGGCCTTCCAGGATCTGAAGGGGGCTCCAAAAAAGCTGGGGAGGGACTTTTGAGGCTGTGAGGGAGTGCCAGGACTGGGGGAATGCAGCAAAGCTGGAGATGGGGAGAGTGAGGCTGGAGGGGAGGAGGAAGTTGTTGAGCAGGAGAGTGGTGAGAGGCTGGAATGGGTTGCCCAGGGAGGTGGTTGAGGCCCCATGGCTGGAGGTGTTTGAGGCCAGGCTGGCTGAGGCTGTGTGCAGCCTGCTCTAGGGTAGGGTGTCTCTGGGCATGGCAGGGGGGTTGGAACTGGCTGATCTCTGTGGTCCCTTCCAACCCTGACTGATTCTATGATTCCATGCTGCTGTTTTGCTGGGTTTTCTCTTACGCAGGCTGTGTATTCCCAAAGCCCAGCAACTCAGGACAAGCAGTAACCACGCAGCTATTTTGCTCGTTAAATATTCTTTACGCTTCCAAAATGGAGCCCAGGAGAAAGCACCACACTCGTGTAGCTGAAGATGAAAGGTTGCATCTTTTGCCCCCCCCCTCCCTGGAGGTGTTCGAGGCCAGGTTGGATGAAGCTTTGAGCAACGTGGTCTAGTGGAA
Source organism: Pogoniulus pusillus (assembly GCF_015220805.1). Classification (NCBI taxonomy): domain Eukaryota; kingdom Metazoa; phylum Chordata; class Aves; order Piciformes; family Lybiidae; genus Pogoniulus; species Pogoniulus pusillus. Next base: position 19,946,982 of record NC_087288.1, read on the forward strand.
GATGTCCCCAGCTATGCTGGGGGGCCTGGAACTAGATGATCTTTAAGGTCCCTTCCACCTCAAGCCTTTCTATGAATCTCTGAATCTTTTCTTCCCTAGCCCTCTGCAACCGTGAGTTTCTCTCGTATATTACACACACACCCCCCTTGAATCCTGAGAAAAGAAGGTTCTAGCTCGAAGGCACCTTTTGTTGTGACAGATGCTATGTTTTGGCAGAGGAACACAAACATTCTCCCCGGCACAAATAGGCACAATACGTTTAAAACATTAACAGAGCTAGCAAAAATCCCATGAATAATTTTTTTTGATGGAGCCACACAGAGAAGCTTCTCCTACAGACACCTAAATCTGATCCGTTTATTGAAAGAGGTTGCTTTTATCACATGAACCAGCTGCTTCTTAACAAAAAACCCACCCCAAACTGACAAAGGGACACCCCACCTGCGGTCCCTGCTCTCCCACGTACACTCTGTGATGGAGAGGATTTTGTGCCAGGCGGTTTTTTCCCCATCTACCTCTCTACGATTCTGTACGGAGGAAGCACGACCCAGGCATGAGAACCGAACCCCTCCAGCCCCTCTGCGGGCAGGGTGTGGGGCTGCAGGACCCGCTGGGACCGAGCAGCGGGAACACGCCGGAGGAGCGCGGCTGCCCACCCGCCCAGCGCCCCAAGGCCAGCGAAGTGTCCTCGAGGCTGGAACCAGCCCCAGCTCCCACGCACCTGGCGGCCCCCGGGGGCTTCCCAGCCGCAGGCTGCCTGCGGTGCTGGGGAGGGATGGGGGAGGGGAAGAAAGCAGTGGAGGGAAGATCCTTTCCCTCTGCTTGCAAAACTCTGCCCTGCTGCTGCAGTGCTGAGGTGCCCGAGGCCCCGGCTCGTCGGCGGACTCCCGGTGGTCGCCGCTCCGACGGCCAAGGACGGCGCTGCGGCCGCCCGCGGCGGGGCTGGCGGGGAAGGATGGTGGCTCTAGGCGGGCTCGGCAGGCACCGAGGGGAGAAGCGGGACAGCAAATCCCGGCGCGGCGCTGCTCACCTGCCTAGCGGTCGCTTCATACCCGTGTCGGCGGCGGCGGCGGCGGCGGGCAGGCGCAGGCTGTGCCTCAGGCTGCAGCCCTTGTCGAGGGGCGCGGCGGCGGCGGCGGCGCGTTCATGCTCCACCGTGACCGACTCGTTGCGTTTCCTCATGCCGGGGCGGCGGCAGCAGCCCGGGGCGGCGGAGAGCGCAGGGAGCAACAGCGGGAGCAGCGATGCCGCTCACAACTGCCGCTCGCCCTGCCCTGCGCCGCACCCCGCCTCGCCGGCGCCCCCGCCAATCCCCGCCCCCGGGCCGCCGGCACCGCCACAGAGTCGCCGCTTGCCAGCACTTCGGCGGGGCCGCGGCGCCATCTTTACTGCGGGCAGAGCGCCGGCGGCCATTTCGCTGGCGGCACGGCGGGGGCGGGCGCGGGGGTCTCGCTGTGGGGCGCTCTGGGGCTCAGGTCCGCCATGCCCCTTCCCCTGGGCCCGGGGCAGGCCGAGCAGGTCACCTCTCGGGAGCACAGGGGCACTGCAAGGCATTGGCTCTCCGGGCGCTGCCCGGCCGCGATGGGCGGCTGTGAGCTCAAGGTAAGGCAGAGCGTCAGAGCGTCAGGACCCTGTGGTGAAGTGGTGGAGTGTTGTTGTCCAAGCTCACAGGCTCACAGCTCGCAGGATGTTAGGGGTCGGGAGGCACCCAAGGAGATCATCCAGTCCAACTCCCTGCCAGAGCAGGACAATCCTATCTAACACAGATCACACAGGAACACATCCAGACAGGCCTGGAAAGGCTCCACACAAGGAGACTCCACAGCCTCCCTGGGCAGCCTGTGCCAGGGCTCTGGGACCCTTACAGTAAAGAAGTTCCCCCTTGTGTTGAGGCAGAACCTCCTGTGCTGCAGCTTACACCCATTGCTGCTTGTCCTGTCCCAGGGAGCAGTGAGCAGAGCCTGTCCCCCACTCCTGGCAGCCTTCAGGTACTTAGGAACATTGATCCAATCCCCTCTCAGTCTTCTCTTCTCCAGACTGAGCAGCCCCAGGGCCCTCAGCCTCTCCCCATCAGCCATGCCCTCCTGTCCCCTCATCATCCTCCTAGCCCTCTGCTGGACCCTCTCCAGCAGATCCCTGTCCCTCTGAAACTGGGGAGCCCAAAACTGAACACAGGATTCAAGATGAGGTCTCAGCAGGGCAGAGCAGAGGGGGAGCAGAACCTCCCTTGCTCTGCTGGACACACTCCTGCTAATACACCCCAGGATGCCATTGGCCTTCTTGGCCACAGGGGCACATTGCTGTGCCATGGGGAACTGTTAGCCACCAGCACCCCCAGGTCCCTCTCCACAGGGCTGCTCTCCAGCAGTCACCTCCCAGCCTGGACTGATGCAGTTTGTTATTCCTCCCCAGGTGCAGGACTCTGCTCTTGTCCTTGTTGAACCTCATCTGGTTCCTCTGTGCCCACCTCTGTCTGTCCAGGGCTCTCTGGATGGCAGCACAGCCTGCAGCTGTCTCAGCCAAGCTTCCCAGCTTGGTGTTGTCAGCAAACCTGCTAAGCAGACTCAGTCTCTCTTTCTGTGCCCTCATCAATGTTATTGATGAAGATGTTGAACAGGATTGTCCCCAGCACTGATCCCTGGGGGACTCCATTGGTTACAGCTCTCCAGCTGGACTTGGCACCATTGATCATCACTCTTTGGACTTTACCTTATAACCAGTTCCTAACTTACCTCACTGCCTGCTCTTCCACACTTCCTGAGCTTGATCACTAGAATATTATGGGAGACAGTGTCAAAGGCCTTGCTAAGGTCAAGGTAGACTACATCCACTCTTCTCCCTGAATCTACCCATCCAGTTATGTCATCATAGAATGCTATCAGGTTAGTCAAGCATCCTTCTCAGTAGTAAACTTCACCCAGAATCATAGAATCAACCAGGTTGGAAGAGACCTTTAAGATCATCCAGTCCAAACTATCACCCAGCCCTATCCAGTCAACTAGACCATGGCACCAAGTGCCTCATCCAGTCTTTTCTTATTTTGTCTGAGTCCATTCCTTTTGTATCAAAGCCTGTTGGGCAGTTTGTAATTCCCTCTTCACAGGCCTGAATTCTCCAGTGGAGCCCCACAGAGCCTTTGCAGAACCTGCTTTTGGAGTGACCACAACTCATGACAAAGCTCCTGATGCATGGCTAACAATCCTCAGTTGCAGCACTCACTCTTTCCAATGAGATATAAGACACAAAACAAAATCAGAGGGATGGGAACACTGTCCTTTGCTGTTCAAAACATGAGAGAAAAAAATCCTCAGTCTTTTCAAAAGCCTGGCTGAAAATTTGAGCAGTTACAACCTGGTCTAAAGTGTCTCAAATGACTTGATGCTCTCTGGAGGTTCCTTCTAACCCCTAGCATCCTGTGATTCTGTGAAAAGTGAGGAGAAGCTTCCAGAAACATGACAAAACCTGTGCTGGCAGATGATGATGCAGTACTTTCTGCTGGCTGTCCATAGCTGCTGAGGTAGTTGAGACTTGTATTTTAGCAGTTGCTTTCTCCTTTTTGGTGCACTGCCTTGTCTTTGTTCCTGGGATTGATTAGTTCACACCGTTCTCTTCAATGTCTCTGTTCCATCAGGTACAGGATCAGTCAGAAGTGAGCCAGGAGAAATGGGTGGAAGATAGCTGAGGTCACTTGTCCACAAAGCCATTTTCCAGGAATTGCTTCACCTTACAGGAAAAGAGAAAGTACCCTAGGAAGAAATTCTTTACACTGAGGGTAGTGAGACACTGGAACAGGTTTCCCAGGGAAGCTGTAGACGTCACCTCCTTGGAGGTGTTTCAAGGTCAGGTTGGACAAGGCCTCTAGCAAGCTGGTCTAGTGGAAGGTGTCCCTCTCCATGGCAGGGAGGGTGGAAATAGATGATCTCTTAGGTCCCTTTCAACCCAAACCATTCTGTGAATCCATGATTAACAGATCAACACAGTGGTAGCAGCGGCAGTGGGAGACAGAACACAGGGGCATGGCTGTTTCTGCACTGCACTGCTGTCCTGCTCCCCAGTGGCATAGGGTGCTGCAGCTTTCTGCTCAGGCTCTTGCTCAGCCTGCTCCTCTTTCTCCTCTTTCTCTCAAGGACTGCCTTCCTGATTATTGTGCCTTCTGTACCTTTGCAGTATAACTTCATATACTTTGAATTGATGTTGGTAACACTTTGACTAATAAGTCTGTTGCCATTTCAACCTGTGAGTCTCCTTTGCCCAACTCCTCTTCTCTGCTGGGGAGGCACTGCTGTAGTTTAGCCCCAGCTAGATGTGGGCCTGATGTAGATGTATGGGCAGTGCAGTCATCAGCTCTTGCTGATACACTTCAGGGGACGTTTTAGATGTTTGCCACCACTTGTTTCCAGTGCTGGAGCCCCTGTGCTGTGGGCAGGGGTTGAGAGAGTTGGGCTTGTTTGGCCTGCAGAGGAGGGAGCTCTGGTGAGACCTTCTTGTGGGCTTAAAGGATTTAGAGTCCAAGATGACAGCTGGGGGCAGACTCTTGAGTGGGCTCTGTTGTTGGGTTGATGGTTTAGACTAGGGGTTGCCCAGAGAGGTAGTGGATGCCCCATCCCTGGAACCATTGCAGGCTGGGCTGTGTGAGACTCTGTGCAGCCTGCTGTGCTTGCAGACATCCCTGCTGGCTGCAGGAGGGTCGGACTGGATGGTCTTTGGGGGTCCCTTCCCACCCATACCGTTCTGTGATTCTATCCCTGCACTGCTAGGGAAGCTCTGTTGCCAATTAGCAATGCTTGTGTGTGTCTGTAGAGATCAGCAGGTGAGGATGCACTTTCCAAAGTGATACCATAACCTCCCCAGAAGGCTACAAAGCACAAGGGAAGCATGGAGTCACATCCAAACCTTTGACATCACTGCCTTGTGCTTCAGAGAAAGTTTTAGAACACAAAATAGTTGAAGGTGATATCTCTGACTCTTCAGAGGCTATGGCTGTGATTATCTGTGTCACCTCACAGCGTCACTTGTGTCCTCACTGCTGAGTCCAACAGTCAGAGCTACCGCTAAGCCTTCTCTGTGTCTTTGTATCAGCTGTGCCATATCTCCCCACTGAGGTGTGTTCTGTAGCTTAGCCTCTATCTAGCCCCTCCAGGCCCATGCAGTCCAGGCGGTGTTCTTTCATTCACAGCTGCCCTGTTTCCCCTGTCCCAGTGGCTCTTCTTGTGGAATCAGTTTAATCATACCAGGCCTATGCCCCTTTCTGTCCCTTGTGAGTGGCACCTCAGCAAGCTGGGTATCCCTGCTGGGTGCTGGGGTGCCGACATTTCCAGTTACCTGCAGGTTTCCATGACACCAAAGTGGATATCCCCCAGGTCCCTGCACTGGGATGTACATCAGCATGACAGCTTATATTGCTGTCAAAAACCCCCATGTTCCTTTCCCCAGTGTGCAACAAACTACTCTCACACGCAGAGGTGAGGTATCGATTAACTCCAAAGCCGTGCAAGTCTGGGTGCTGAGGGTATCCCCGCAAAGCCAGCACACCAGCTGAGCTTTACAGCAGATACTTCTGCAGTAACATGTATCAGCTACACCTCCTGTCAACACTTACAGATCAGACTTTGGTTAGCTCCTTTCTTGCTTCATCCGGAAAGACACAGCTGCTTTGAAATCACTGCACATGCCCAGAGAGTGAGAGGTGCGTTTGGGTAGGGGCTTTGTAGCTAGGTGTGGGGTTTAACATTGTAACTGGGGGAGTTGGCAGAAAGGGTACCTCTAAATTCAGTTCTTTTGCCAGAGTCCTTGCTGATGACACATTGTCTCAGGATGTTTCCCAACATACACAGACCCAAGGAATCTCCTCCAGTTAAGAGCTTCTCTCCACCTCCAAGGTGTTCTGTTGACAGACTCTGCTGGGAATTTCCTGCACAGGCCAAGCATCATCAATCTGTTGGCTCCTCTTCAAGGACCTGGACAGGCTGGAGAGGTGGGACCATGCCAGCCTCATGAAGTTCAACAAGGCAAAGTGCAAGGTCCTGCATCTGAGTTGGGGTAATCTCAAGCACAAATACAGGCTGAGTGATGAGCGGATTGAGAGCAACCCTGCTCAGGAGGACTTGAAGGTGCTGGCTGGCAAGGCGTCGACATGAGCCAGCAATGTGCACTGGCAGCTCAAAAAGCAAACCATATCCTGGGCTGCTTCAAAAGATGTGTGCCCAGCAGGCTAAGGGAGGTGATTCTGTCCCTCCACTTCACTTGTGTGAAACCCCACCTGGAGTAGTGTGTCCAATTCTGGGGCCCCCAACATGGATCTGTTGGAGAGGCTCCAGGGGAGGGCCACAAAGATGATCAGAGGGCTGGAGCACTTTTCCTACAAGGACAGGCTGAGGGAGTTGGGGCTCTTCAACCTGGAGAACAGAAGACTCTGGGAAGACCTTATACCAGCCTTCCAGTACCTGAAGGGTGCTACAAGAAAGTTGTGGAGGGATGTGGTGGAGGGTTGCCAAGCCCTCATTTGGACAGAATTGTGCCCCAAGGACCATCAATCGCGGGGTCAAAACCTTGCTCTGCCTGACCACCGCCGTTGCATGACTACAGCCCACGGCACCAGTCGCCGTTCCTAGCTGTGGGAAAACTCCCAGTGGGGCATGAGCTGTAAACATGAGACTTTGTTATGGGAAAAAGTCCTTGAGTTGGAAGGCACTGTGAGCACCTACGCACATCTGCTGGGGGCTGACCCTGCCAGGCCCCTGGGGTGGAACCAAAGGTTGTTTTTATAGGGAATAACCTATCTGTGCCTTACACATAACTTTGAGCCAATCTGTATTGTCCACTTGTGCCAGCCCCAGTCTGGCTGGATACACCTCCTCTGAACACTATATAATAAAAGGGCACTCGCAGTCGCACTGACCGCACTGCACCACACTGCACTGCACCGCACCTCACTGCACCGCACCGCACCGCACTGCATCGCATCGCATCGCACTGCATCGCATCGCACCGCACTGACCGCACCGCACCTCACTGCACCGCACCGCACCGCACTGCATCGCACCGCACTGCATCGCATCGCACCACACTGCACTGCACCGCACTGCATCGCACTGCACTGATCATACTGATCGACTCGTCAGTGCCCCGACCCATGTTTGGCCAGCCTCGGGACGGCCCAATGCCCAGCTTGGCTCGTACCCATGGAAGCTCAGACAGTGCGCCCTGATAACCCCTGAATTGTTCCAATCCACGATATTTGGGACCTTCAAACTGACTCTGGCCAGTGAGTAACTGACGAACTTGATCTAAGCCAGAATAATCTCTACCGGTGACACTTTGGAGCCACAGGCTCTCTTCCTAAATCCTTTCAAACCTTTGCTAGATTTCTAATTTGTTATACACAGACATTCTGTAATATAATCTCGAAACTGCAAACAAAGAACTTGTGTGGGGTAGCTGCAGATAAGTCTGGGGAAGGGGGATTCCTAGTGCATATAATATTAAATCTTTTAAACTCTTTAAAATTCGGCCTCATATTTCATCCCCCCAAAACCCAGACAAACTCCTCTGCAACAAGGGATTGTTTAGAAGGGACTGTAGGGATAAGATAAGGCATAAACGTTTTAAACTAGGGCAGGGTAGATTTAGATTAGACATCAGGAAGAAGTTCTTTCCTGTGAGAGCAGCGAGACACTGGAACAGGTTGCCCAGGGAAATTGTGAACACCTCATCCTTAGGAGCATTTAAAACCAGACTAGATGAGGCTTTGAGCAACTCGATCTAGTGGAAAGTGTCCCTGCCCATGGCAGGGGGGTTGGAACTAGAAGACCTTTAAGATGCCTTCCAACTCGAGCCATTCTGTGATTCTGTGACACAGTCCCTAGCATCCATTCTGAAGTCTAGACTAGCCCCCAAATGCCATGGCTGAATTCTGGTGGACTTGGCAGGAGTTTGCTGAGGCAAGGGCCCACTGCGTGCAGTACTGCTGCTGTTATAGGCAAACCAGGGTGAAATTCTACCGTCTGTGGTCACCAAATACTTCATCTGAACAATGCAAAACAGCATAGGGAATGTGCTGCCAATGGATCTCTTAGCAGCCAGTAACTCCATGTGGTTCTACAAAGACAGCATGTACAGGAAGAACAGGAAAATCCAGTCAGAGTAAAGGTTGGGAAAGAGTTTGAGATTTCTTAGCTCAAGGCATGAAGATTATGGTAGAGCAACAATGGAAACTATCCCTATGGGCAAGGACATGTCCCATAGGGTTCCTGTATGTCTGGAATCATCTGGAAGAGGTCTGGAGACAGGCCATGGGTCAGAGCCTGCTGGGCTGCACTGATGGCAATCTCTTCCCTCTGTATTCTCCAGAGGCAGTTACACATGAATTCATCTGGCCTGGAGATGAGGAACACAGACGGAAATCAAAGCACAGCAAGTGAGCACAGATCCTAAGTAACATGAAGAGAAGTGAAGAGAGCTGTGTTTGGCTGTGGATGGCCTCAACCATGCCTCCCCAAAAGACAGAATCCACAGCAAGAGACACCAAAGGAAGCACAAAAAGCCGGGACTGGGAGAGAAGTGTCTGGGGAGCAGAGGGATATTTAAAGCAGCAGAGAAATCAGAAAAGCACAGAGCTACCTTCTTTGAAGAGGTGCTGAAAGGAGGGCAAAAGCCAAGGAGAGATGACTCAGGACAGAGCAGAGACTGCACCCTGCCGAGGAAAGCAGCAGTACCTCAGGAAACGCGGAGAAGCCTGCTAGGAGAACAGCTTTTTGTTCCTCAAGCTGCTCTCCTCTGTCAGCACTGATGCTACAAACCCCCGAGGCACCAGTGGCGGCGCAAATTCTGTAGCTGAAGCTGGTGGTGTGCGTTTGTGCCTGATGGGCAGCACAGGACTGCCCGGAGTGCTCCTCCAGCTGCTGCCTTAGCAGCTCAGCACCTTGAGCTTTTTCACTTTGCTGACTCCGCTGTCCTCAGGTTGGGCCATGCAGAGGAAATGATGGAGATTTCAGACAGAGAGGTCTGTGGGGCTGTTATTTCGTGTTGACTTTCTGAAGCCATGAAAATCCAGGTTACTAGGGGCAGAACAAGCTTTGGAAAGGTCCATCACACAGTGCTCCTTAATGGCTCAGAGAAGTGCCACGTGCTGATGTTCCTAAGTCAGCACAACTCCCTGCCTGCTACCCCGTGGTCTTCCTAGATGACAGTACAAACACAGCTGATTGAAGCCATCTCCATCATCTCATCCCCAACAAAGGGATGTGAAAAGTCCTGTACGTGAGAAGAGTTAACTCCAGGCACCCATGCTAAAAGTATGACAGTCATGACCTTGAAACTTTGCTGCCTTCAGGAACCACAGCCACTGAGGCCAAAGAGAGTGCCTGGGGTGAGGAAGAACAGGTTTGGGGAACATTCAAACAGGACAGACACAAGCCCCTGAGAACAGATGGGATGCTGCTAGAGTGCTTGAGGGAGGTGGCTGAAGTCCCTCTGAGGCTTCACCTGTTTAATTACAGCCCTGGGGAGAGGTTCCTGGGGACTGGCAGAAAGCAAGTGTCACTGCTGCCTTCCAGGAGGGCAAACAGGATACAAGGAGCTACAGGCCAGCACTGATCCCTTGAAAAGTGCTGGAACAAGTAATCCTGGATACTCCTGAACAAGCTGGAGATGGAGACCTTCTTGCCATCCAGATAATTTTCTGGCTTCAAGTCCTCGCAGGAGAGAGGCAGCACATGCTGGGGGCAGGTAGAGGCAGATGGCAGCTGTCAGTGGGGGAAGGTCAGGGCCTATGGAGGAAGCTGGGGGTAGATGAGGAGCTAGAGGCTACCCTGGGAGCTATGGGACAGGTGGCCATGTGGAGGAAGAGTAGGTAAGGATGTAGTGTGGCAGGTGGAGGGTGTGGAGGCAGAGAGAGAATAGAATAGGACAGAACAGGATAGAAACAGCCAGGTTGGAAGAGACCTCCAAGCTCAGCCAGTCCAACCTAGCACCCAGCCCTGTCCAATCAACCAGACCATGGCACTAAGTGCCTCATCCAGGCTTTGCTTCAACACCTCCAGGCACGGTGACTCCACCACCTCCCTGGGCAGCCTATTCCAATGCCAATCACTCTCTCTGCCAACAACTTCCTCCTAACAGCCAGCCTAGATGTCCCCCAGCACAAAACTGTGTCCCCTTGCTCTGTTGCTGGTTGCCTGGGAGAGGAGACCAACCTCCCGAGTCCCTTCATTGCCTGGGCTGGGGTAAGAGATCCTCTGTGCACCACAGCCAGAGCCCTGCAGAGCCCCTGCTGCTCCGTCCCGTGCTGCCAGAGACTGTGGCCCTATAGCTCGCCCATCGGTGGACGACAGCTACAGTGAGAAGCAGCTGGGAGAACCAGAGCCCTGCTTGGCCTCAGGATGCTCCTCACGGTGGACAGTTAGATGAGGAGGTAAGAAGCCCGTCCTCATCTCCACGCCGTGGTACAGCGTGGTGAGGTGCTTGTGGCACAAGCCCTTCGAGACCTGTAGACGGCAGGGGTTTGACATGGGACAGGCCTGCCCCCCTCAGGTCCCCCTTTGTCTTGCACCCTTGCAGCTCCCCTCTTGGCTACCAATACTCCTCCGGCACCTGGCAGCTCCCCACGAAGCGTCCACCACGACTGCCAGCCTCCCGGACCTGCCACCGCAAGTAACTCCCTGCCCTCTCTGAATGCCCTGCTCGCTGCCCCCTGCTGCTCCCAATGCCCCCCTACTTTCCCAACCACTCCCTGTCCCACTGAGACCATGAAGCTCTCCCCAGAGGGTGCTCCCTCAGCTCCCCCTTTGCCTCTGATGCCCCAGTGACCCTCTAATGCTCCCCCCACTCCTGCATCACAGCATTTCATGATGTTCAGGGGCCCCTCCACTACCTCTTGCCCACTCTGCTTGCATCACATGAGGCAGTAGGTTCCTGTGGTCTTCCTCCAGCACCTTCCTTGATGACCAAGTTAGGGACTTGTTGAGCCTCTTGGATCCTCACAAGTCTGTAGCACCAGATGGGATCCATGCTAGGGTGCTGAGAGAGCTGGCAGCTGAGCTGGCCAAGCTGCTCTCCATCATTTATCAGCCGTCCTGGCTCTCTGGAGAAGTGTCTGAAGACTGGGAGCTGGCCAATGTGGTGCCCATCCACAAGAGGGGTCGGAAGGAAGACCCAGGAAATTCCAGACCTGTCAGCCTGACCCCAGTGCCAGGCAAGACAATGGAGCAGATCATCCTGAGTGCCATCACACAGTACCTGCAGGATGGCCTGGGGATCAGACCCAGCCAGCATGGATTTAGGAGGGGCAGGTCCTGCTTGACCAACTTGATCTCTTTTCATGACCAGGTGACCCACCTGGTGGGCATGGGCCAGGCTGTGGATGTAGTCCACCTGGTCTCCAGCAAGGCCTTTGACACTGTCTGCCACAGCAAACTCCTGGCCAAGCTGGCAGCCCTTGGCTTGGACAGGGGCACTCTGTGCTGGGTTCAGAACTGGCTGGAGAGCTGAGCACAGAGAGTGGTGCTGAATGGAGCCACATCCAGCTGGAAGCTGTCACCAGTGGTGTGCCCCAGGGATGAGTGCTGGGCCCAGTCCTGTTTAATATCTTCACTGAGGATCTGGATGAGGGGATTGAGTCCTCCACCAGTAGGTTTGCAGACAGCACCAAGTTGAGAGCATGTGTGGATCTGTTAGAGGGCAGGAGGCCTCTGCAGAGGGCTCTGGACAGGCTGGATAGATGGGCACAGTCCAGTGCCATGAGTTTTAACAAGGCCAAGTGAAGGGTTCTGCACTTTGGCTACAACAACCCCATGCAGCGCTGCAGGCTGGGGACAAAGTGGCTGAGAGCAGCCAGGCAGAGAGGGACATGGGAGTACTGGTTGGCAGCTGACTGAAGATGAGCCAGCAGTGTGCCCAGGTGGCCAAGAAGGCCCATGGCATCCTGGCCTGTATCAGGAATAGTGTGGCCAGCAGGATCAGGTAAGTCCTTCTGCCTCTGTACTCAGTGCCCGTTAGGCCACACCCTATCCAGTTCTGCACCCCTCAGTTTAAGAAAGATGTTGAGGTACTTGAACATGCCCAGAGCAGGGCAGCAAAGCTGGTGAGGGGCCTGGAGCACAGCCCTGTGAGGACAGGCTGAGGGAGCTGGGGGTGTGCAGCCTGGAGAAGAGGAGGCTCAAGGGAGACCTCATTGCTGTCTGCAGCTTCCTTAAGGGAGGCTGTAGCCAAATGGAGTTGGTCTCTTCTCCCAGGCACCCAGTGACAAAGCCTCAAACTGTGCCAGGGCAGGTTTAGGCTGGATGTTAGGGAGAAATTCTTCATGGAAAGACTGATTGGCATTGGAATGGGCTGCATGTGGTGGAATCACCATTCCTGGAGATGTTCAAAAGGAGGCTGGATGAGGCACTTAGTGCCATGGTTTAGTTAATTAGAAGGGTTATGTGATAGGTTGGACTCGATGTTCCTATAAGTCTTCTGCAGCCTGGTTAATTCTGTGACCTTGCTGGCTTCCTTGTGCCATAGAGTGGGGGCTGTAGCCCCATGCACCTCTCCACAGTCACCACGAGGCAGCAGCAGCCCCGGCTGGAAGCCCATCTTCTGCAGCAGTGGAAAGTCTCAGCTTGGGGTGGGAGTGGGTGTGTCAAGCAAGGCTGGGTTAACCCCATCTGGAACCAGGTGCCTTCAGACTTCTATGCTGCTTTGGCACCCCTCAACCTCCACTGGCTGTTCCCCCCACTGTTGCTCACGCTGCTTATGCCAAGGACCATTGAGCACTGAGAGCAGCAACCCTCCTGCCAATAACCAACCCCGCTGAGGTGGGGTGACAGGGAGGGCAGCTGAGATGGCTGCACAGCACAGTGGACTGGAGCAGACAAAGTCCCTCCTCTCCTGCACTTTGCAGCAGCAGCTGGCCAGTCATTTCTAAGAGACATTCTCTGAGCCCTCCAGAACCACTAGCAGCCTCCCAGCTGGAAGGTCAAATACCTGAGATGACCTAGAAGAGCCCCTGAAGGAGCAGCAGCCAAAGACTTGAGGTCTCCCAACTTGTGCTCCCCAACACAGAGAGAGGGTACAACAGTAAAACCCTCTCACTGCCCGGCCTGGGCCGAGAACTGAAGCCATCACAGTCCCCTCTGTCATGCTCCTGCTATGGAGATGGCACCTGGGAGTGGGTCTCCAGCTCCGGGTGTGGAGGCAATGCTGCCAGCAGCCCCAGTCGGAGGAATGCAGAGACGGACGCTGAAGTGTCCTGGGCTGACAGGCCAGGCAGGTGGCAGCAAAGGGCTTTTTGGGTGAAACCTGTTAGAACTCTTTGCCAAGCCTGGAAAGCTAGTTTGGCCCTTTGCAGCACTCCCTGCTCTGGGCAAGCGCAGTCGTCACGGCTGGAAGCTGAGACCGGCCTCAGGAGGACCTCGCTGCTTGTGTGCTTGCCCTTGGTGTGCAGGGCTCCTGCTGAAAAAGGCAGCTGCTGTGGCAGTGGGATGCAACTTCTCTGCTGGCAAGTTCAGGAAAATAAGGCCCAAACACCAGCTGCTTGGCTCTGGTTGAAATTCAGGGGCCAAACATCAGCTCGGTGAAGCTGCTCCTTTGGGACCAGTCATCAGAGGAACTCCAAGTAAAGCCAGTGCAGAGCTCAGTGTGACAGCTTAAGAGAGTGAATGATGATAGCTATAAACTCTCCAGTCAAGTCTACCTGCTCGCACTGCTTGCAGGCACACAGACAGTTGTGCCAGTGCTCTGGCCAGGATCACTCATGCATGACATGGGAGAGGGACAACAATAATTAGGGCCTCATTCTGTTTCTGGGGAATCTCCTGTGCCAAGGGCTCTCAAGCAGCAGCTGCTGGACTGATCTTTTATAATGGTCTCAGAGGATTTCTCCTCCCTCTTCCCATGTGCAGAGCACTTGGCACAGCCCAATGCCCTTTCTTCTGGGCACTGATATGCCAAATCCCATCCTGTCAAAGAGTAGCTGTGAGGACCAAGGACCCATTACAGATTTCCCAGCAACACATCCAGAGTGCACACCAGAACACGGGCTGCAGAGAAAAGCTTCACCTGGTTGAAAGTCAGAGTGATCTTTACTGCCAGCTTGGCTGAAGTGAACGGGAGCTCCTGCACCTATTGCAACAGGTCAGCAGCCACCATCTGAAGCACATTTTGGACTGACCTTCGGCTCTCTAGGCACCACGTGCACTAACAGAGTGGCCATTTGCTAGCAGATCCTGCTCGGTTCAAGTCCATGAACTTGAGGACAGCTTGCTGCCCACTGGTTGCTTTCCCCCGTGTTCAACATCAGGTTGACGGCAATGTTTACCGGCTGTTAGAGGCTGTCCTCCTACTGCAAGGATGCCGGGCCATCTGCCAACGAGCTGTCCAACTTGTGCTACGCGAACGAGGAAGCACAGAGAGACCCACAGGCCAGGAACAGCCTTCTCCGTTATCAGCAGGGGCACTGCTCTGAACGTTCTGCGCCTTGCAGTGCTTCCTCTCACGCTTTTTCATCCCCCCCCCCCCCCCCTCCCCCTTACGCTGGCACCGTTATTTCCAGCAGCAGCCTCCCCAAAGCTGTGCCTCGGAGCGCCACCAACCACCTGTCCTACAAAGGCGGGGCGCTGTCCCTGGGGCCAGCTCATGCTGCTCAAGCCCTTCCCTCACAGGCGATGAGGGACGCAGCATGAGGAGGACCCTAGCCACTGTCGCCACTATCACCCCTGACCCCCGACAGCCACGGGCACGCAGCAGCGGCCCCAACGCCGGGGCTCCCGTGGAGATCTGCCCTCCGCTTGCGCGTCCTCAGAGCCGTTTCCCTGCGCGGGAGAACCCCCGGGCATGGACACCAGCGCCTCCGAGCCGCCGCACCGAGCCGCCGCACCAAGCCGCGACCGAGCCCCGTCGCAAGGAGCCGAAGCGGGCGGCGCTGCCCCGGAAGAGCCCCTCGGCCGCAGCCCTGCCCCGCCCCCGGGCCGTGCCCGGCACCGGAGCGCGGCGCCGCCAATGAGAAAAATCCGCGGCTTTGCGTCACGGCCGCGCGGCGGTGGCGGAGGCTGTTGCTAGGCAGACCGCTAGGGCTGGCCCAATGGGAGCAGCGCGCTGCGGCCGGGCCCGGGCTCAGGCGGCGGCGGTGGCGGCGGGCGCGGAGCGGCTGGGGCCCGGCGCTCACCATGCCCTACAAGCTGAAGAAGGAGAAGGTGCGGCGGGCAGGCGGGCGGGCAGGCGCGCGTCGCCGGGGATGCCCTTGTGCGACCCAGGCGCGGCCCCGGTAAACCGGCCCCCCGCCCCCGCAGCGCTCCCCGGCGCGGCCTTTCCTCGGCGCGGCCCCCTCGGGGCGGGAGCGCGCGCGGGCTGCGGCCGGCAGGGGCGGGGGCGCGCGGGCGGGGCGCGTGGCGCAGGGGCGCGGCGGGGGCGCGCGCGGGCGGGGGGGCGCAGCCGGTCCCAGGCGCCCCGGAGCCAGCGCCGGTCCCGGGCTGCAGGGCACCGGAGGCTGCGGCCGCCGCCTCCAGTGCCTGCCTCGGTGCTGGTGCTGAGCAGAGGCTGCGACCTGCCTCGCTCCGCGCTGCGGGAGGTGGCGGGGCTGCGAGGCACGGCCGCCTCTCTTGCCCCCAGTTATGCCTCCCGTGGGGGCGGTACGGCTCCTCCCTGGCCTGGACAACGGCGGTGCGGCCAGGGATATCTGTCCCATGCCCTGCTGTGTGCCCCGGCCCTGCCCGGGGTGGCCCCAGTCCACTGCCGTTGCCCTGTGCCCGCCGGCTCTGTGGGTAGCAGAGCCCGCAGTGGGCAGCAGCGGGACCATGAGCTGGGCAAGGCGCTGGCACAGGCAGGGTGGGAGCAGGGCTCTGTCACCCCCGGACGTGTCTGGCCGGGGTCAGCCTTTAGGGACCGGGATGGGCCGTGCCGGCACTTACTTGCTTCTGCTTATGCCCTGTCCCTGCCGCGGTTGCCCTCTGCCAGGGAGTGCTCCCCGGCTCATGCCATCCTTCTCAGGGGAAAAGGTCTGGGAGCTACCGCCCGCAGCAGGGCTGATTGCAGGGGTGGAGGAGGGACAAGTCTGTGATCCTGCACAACTGAGCTCTGCACAAGGTGACATTTTCTCTGGACACATTCTGCCCTTTTCAGGAGTCTCCGAAGTCTACCAAAAGCACGACAAAGCCTGGCAGCAGCAGCAGCAGCAGCAGCAGCAGTAGCAGTAGCGGGAAGGATGGTGGGGTGGAGAATTCGGAAGAGGTAAGGCTTTCACCTTGGATACAGCAGTGTGCATGTGCAACTCATCTCTGAGGAGCAATTAGCATCTTCCATTCTAGCTACTTCGTGCTGCTTTGCCAAATAATGTCTGTCATCAGCATCTTAAGGAATAGGAGAAGATGGTAGCAAAGACTAAAGTTAAAGACAAAGTTACTTCCTCTTGAAGGTTGACTAAAGGGAACAGTGACTATGGAAAAGACAGAATGAGTCTCATACCCTCCAGCCCTGCAAGAGCAGTTTTGGCAGAAAGCTGCTGGTGAGTGCTGCTCACAGAGTTGGGCTGGAGTGAGGGAAAAGCCACTGTTATCAGTGAGGAAGCCTGACAGATGGGAGCAGTTTTCTTGCTCCTTTCAGAGCACTCCTGTCACGTTGTTTATGAGTGGGAAAGGAGTGAGAAGCAATAAAAAAGGAACATCTGAGGTGTTTCCTAGAGGAGTGGGACTAGGAAGTAATGGATAGAACACCTGAAAGAGTAAAGGTGAACTGCCAGAGGTCAAACGGTTTTCCTTTGGAACAGCCTTGTTGCTGATCACATTACTCAGAAGAAGGCACAGTCTTGTGCTCAGTCTCTTTCACTCTTCACTGTTGACATTACCAAGCTGGATGTGTTCGACTGGCCTCAGCAGAATGTGATAATATGATCAACTGTGCTTAGAATCAGCAAAAATTTAGGTAAACTGGAACTTTCCTGGCAGGTCTGAGTTTGTCCAGCTCTCAGCGTGGCTGTGGATTTGGAGGCTTGGTTCAAAAAGTTACCTGTGTCCAAGGAATTGTGTGTGTGTGTGCTTTAACACTGCACTTTGACTGTGCTGCTTTTGTGTCCCTAAGTGTCTGCGTGCTTGAGTCTTGTCTGGAACATGTTGCACTTGTAATTTGAAGGATTTGGGTAAGGTTCTAAGACCTTAGGAAGAAATGTAGTTCAGTGGGGTAATCATAGTCAAAATAAGGTTATTTTTGAGTCTTTTTCAAAGCATGGATTGTAAAGCCTTAGAAAATATTCCTACAACAAGCCACTCAATTTCATGGGCTGGCCTGTACCCCTCCCTAACCTGTTATGTGGCCAGCAAGAACTCCAAACCCAAATTTATATGCTTTGTAGAAGTTTTGTAGGTCCTCTTTTTATAGTTCATCCTGGTTTTGGGTTCTGCCTGTTTTCTTTCATGCGTACAGCTGGAAACAGCTTGCTGGGAGAGCTGTCTACAAACTCAAAGGACATGAGCAAACTCCTGCCTTGGCATCACGGGGTCAGGCTTACCTTTTGGTGACTTAGTATTCTTGGTCTGCTGAGTTCACAGCTCTGGGAAGAGGAATGAGAGCCTGGGTCTTTCATGCTTCAACCTTTCAGTGCTTGCAGTGCTTCAGCTTTCCTAGGTTGGACTTGATAATCCTAAAGGTCTCTTCCAATCAAAACAATTCTGTGGTAACATGAAGGTGAGGGATGGCCATCAAAGCAGAGCACTCTAATGGTCCCCATCAAGGTCAGCCGTGGGCGGTGGCACTGCTCTCCCGGTTACAACTGGTGCAGTAAGAAAGGAAGAACAGTGCAGGCTACAAGCTTCCTTCTGTGACCTGAAGTGGCACATAATGTCTGGTTGTGCCTGAGTGCAGAAGAAACTTAGAAGTCATTTGTCTAACTTTCCCTCCCACAAAACATTCCCAGCCACTTCCTCATATTCCAAACAAAATCCAGCCCTTCTTTAAGATGGAAGGCTCAGCCTCCTTTGATCATAGGAACAGAGAGCAGAGTAGAAAGAAGACACCTCTGCAGTCTGCACTGCCGCAGATCTCTTTTCCTGTTGAGTTTGTGGTGAAGTTTGCTTTCTCTTGGTGCTTTCCTGTCCCTGAACTGCTCTGCTGCAGAATGGAAGAGAGCTCTTTGCTTGACCAGAAGAAATGTATACTGGCTTGAGTGCAATTTTCCTGCTCTTCAGGAAGAACAGAAAGGTATTTTGACTTTCACATTGGGGGACCACAAGAAATTAGGTAACCTGTGCTGGGAGTGAGACTGCTTCATTGTGTCAGAAGCAGGAGATGGTTTGACTTGGGAAACACCGGGAGTGCTGTTGCTTGGTGGGATTGATGAGCTGATCCTAACCTAGGTGCCTCTGCTAGCTGTTGTTGTGAGAGTTCTGTGCCCTGTAAATTCTTCCATGAAGTTATGGTTGATTTGTTGCCTTTTCTAGGCTATAAGTTGTGTGCACCAAAGAGAATTCCCTTTCTTTTTGTTAGATTGCAGCAGGAGAGAAGCATTTGGGCATCCCTCTTCTGGTATGCACTGCATTCTCACAACACCATGCTCCAAAGAGCATGGGGAAAAACTCAGCCCTAATTTATCCTTGTACCATAAAGTTGTGACTTGTTTTGTGGGCAGGTTGTCTGGCTGGTGGAATGAGTAAAGCTCTTTGAAGAGCAGCTCTGATTTGACAGATCTGAGCAAGTGCAGCAGACAAGGACCTCCTATGGGGATCTTTGCGGAGGGAGATGAAGAGGGTAGGAGTCAGTCCAGAAACCCTTAAGCATAGTGCTTTGTTCTCTGCTGCAGTAAAGGAGCTTTTGCTGGAGCTGATCTGGAAAGAAAGATAGGTCCAAAAGCAGACATATCCCCACAAGGAAAAGCAAGTGTTTGAGTTCCCTTGTAAATACAGGGCTATTGCAGCCCTGGTTTAGATGTCCATTTTAAGGTGAAGTTATCGGAGGTGAAGAACCAGCAGAGGTTGGCTAGCCCTTGGCTTTGGCAGAGGGGGGTGGGCGAGGGCAGTTTGTTCAGGGAAGGACAAGGAGCAGTGGGATAAAACAGGAGCATGAAGAAAGGGAAGTAGAAGGTTTGTTTAGTTCATCCCCTCCAGAACATGGTGAAGATATGAATGAAGGGAATTTTCATGTGGCTGTTTCAGGAGAAAAAAGAGAAATGCTGGCAGTATGATCTTGTGTGTGTGTGATTCAGCACTGAATGAGAGGACGAGAAAGAGTTACTCCTTCTGGCCAGAAAGACTGGGAGAGGCAGCTGGGTGGGGAAGAGAGTTAATGACCTGGAAGTGGGAGCAGGGATTAGCAGCAGTAAAAAGGAGAGAGGAGTTGCTCTGCAGCCTGAAGGGCAGCTCGGAGCCTCGCTGATGAGACTTGCAGCCCTGGGAAAGGGTGCCGCGTTCCGCGGAGCTGCTGCATGACGTGTTTCGCAGCTATCTCCATGGGTCTTGTTGCTGCAGTACCTGGGGCTCATTGTTCGGAGAGAGGCAGTGTGTTGATGTTACTTGGGAGGCAGAGAGCTTTATTTTAATAGGGAAGCTGTGTAACAGCAGACAAAGAGAGCAGGTACCGACTTGAGGGATGGGAAAGGAAGAGTCATCTGAGGAGGAGGAGGAGCTGCGAGCAGATCTGGGCTGAGAAGCTTAGTAAGCAGGAGATGCTCGAGGGACCAGAGAAGCAGACCGGTTTCCGAGTGGCGATGTATCCAGCCGCGGTAGGAGTGCCTGCAGAGGTGAGGTCATCCACGGGTAGGAATGCAGAGGAGAAGCTGTCACAGCTCCGGGTGGATGGGGACGGGTGTCTGTCCCTGGGAGCCTGGGGTGAGGAGAGATGACACAGAGCAAGCCCGTGGCCTGGGGCTCATTGACATGTGCAGGCAAGTTCCTAGCAGGATAAAGAGGTGATGGAAACCGGTGGGAGCTGCTGTGAAGACAGGGAACCTGTGCTTGGGGAGGTTTGAAGGTGGTTGCAACTGGGGCTGGCCCAGTCTTTTGGCACAAGTGGCTTCACCACCGTGGCAAGGAAGTGGGTCTGCCACAGCTTTGTGCTGTTCTCCAGTCACTTCAGCACAGGCAGCATAACCCTGCCTGTCAGGAAGGGGCCTGGCTTTATCAGGTAGATGTGTGCCTGCAGCCATGGAGTGTCCAGCTGGTGTTGCTATCAGGAGAACAGGTTGATACCTGTGCAGTAACGAAAAAACCTTTCAGTTTTAGCATTCTGCTGTATCCTCAGGAATGGAAACTTCAGAGGAGCTGTTAGGAAACTTAAGCCTCTTGTGATTCCTGTCTCCAGGACTGGAGGTGTTGGAGGCAAAAGGAAAGCAGGCCTGCCACAGGAAGCGCCTCCTGAAAGCAAGTATTGAGGATGATGTCAGAAAATCCATATAGAGGCAGTCCATCCTAAAACCCTCTGAGCACTGCTGCATAAGAGAATATCTGCCCCCCCCATCAAATTAGCAGATTGGATTGTGTGATTTTTGCATCTGCATGCCTGTTTCTTGAATAACCAGCAGCTAAACTTGGGGCTGTATTTTTTTCCTTCTTCATGCCAGCTGTTGACTGTAGAAGCTGGTGGCAAGGACTTTTCCAGACCCCTTGGTGCCAGATGCCAGGCA
Source organism: Pogoniulus pusillus (assembly GCF_015220805.1). NCBI lineage: Eukaryota > Metazoa > Chordata > Aves > Piciformes > Lybiidae > Pogoniulus > Pogoniulus pusillus. Next base: position 19,967,563 of record NC_087288.1, read on the forward strand.
GTGTGGCTGCGTGATACAGCACGCTCAGAACATTTGTGATGTTTCCTGTGTGGGTGGGAATGTCTTATCAGACAGGGGGATCCATGTGTCCTGCTTCCCTCAGTGTAACTTGTGAGGCCACCAATACATCATTTCTGTCTGTCCCATCTTTTCTTCGTGGTGGCTCAGCATTCAGATTTTGGTGGTCTTGCCTGTGGACAGAGTGTGATGCAGAGCTGGTGAGGTGCCTGGAGCACAGCCCTGTGAGGAGAGGCTGAGAGAGCTGGGGGTGTGCAGCTTGCAGAAGAGAAGGCTCAGGGCAGAGCTCATTGCTGTCTACATCTACCTGAAGGAAGGCTGTAGCCAGGTGGGGTTGGGCTCTTCTCTCAGGCAAGCAGCACCAGAACAGGGGGACACAGTCTCAAGTTGTGTCAGGGAAGGTCTAGGCTGGATGTCAGGAGGAAGTGATTGGCATTGGAATGGGCTGCCGTGGGCTGCTGTGGTGGAGTCACCATCCCTGGAGGTGTTCAGGCAAAACCTGGCTGGGGCACTTAGTGCCATAGTCTGGTTAATTGGACAGGGCTGGGTGCTAGGTTGGACTGGATGATCTTGGAGGTCTCTTCCAACCTGGTTGATTCTATGATTCTAGGACTTGACTTCCCAGAAGCACCTGGAAAGCAGCCTAGGTGCCCAAATATTCAGGATGAGGAATGAACTTGTCACTCTTGGAAAGCTGCCAGGAGGAATTCAGCCTGACTTAAGTGAGGAGAGACCACTGTTGAGGATAAGTTGCCTCCAGTTAATAATCTAGGCCTGCTTTGTCTGGCAGTCACAGCTGTTTTCATCACAAGCTCATCACGCTTCCTCCTCTCATTGTGGGGCAGTGCTGATCCATGAAAGGAAACAGATAACATCTAAAATGAAGAGACTTAAAATCTTCTTTTCTCCCCCAGCCTTGGCTTGGATCTGAGTTTGAATCAGAACCACTTAAGATTTCCTTCAAGCAGAGCCAGATCAGAACCAAAATGTTTTCAATTTTAAGTAATGGCTTGGCAAAACAATTGATGCTTTGTTTTAGGCACTGGTTTTCACAGGGAGCCTTTGCATTTGCTCTACATATCCCAGTCTGCAGAGCAGAATATCCATGCAGGCAGCTTTCCCTCTTTGTACCTTGCTGCCTCCCCACATGCTGTGGGTCCAATAACTCTTGCAGACTGGTGCTGTGCCGCACCTCTTTGGAAACCATCAGGACTCAGTAAGGGCTGTGCAGGGTAAATTGCAGCTCAGCTGCTCCTCACAGGAAGAACCTGACCATATCTCATTTGGAGGAAAGCACTAATGAGCTTCTGCACTGCTGGTGCTTTCCCTCAAAGTCTTGCTGGTCGCTATTGTGAGAGGGTTTGCTTTTGTACCACCATGCTGTTTGTGACAGCTGGGAGTCTATGGAGGAAGGGGAGGTTGACATCCAAGGATTTCACCCATCTCTGCTTTCTACCCTCTGTGCAGTGCCTGGTTTGTTCTAAACAGGTTCACCCTGCAGCTCCTTGGCTTTGTGTACCAGCAGCAAGGAGGCAGCAGAGCTGAGGAAGGGAAAGTTGCTGGGCTCACAGAGCAGAGCCAGAGCAGGCTGAGTGCTCTCTCCAGCTGAGCCCTTTCCTACAGGCTTGCTGGTAAGACGTTGCCCTCTTCCATAGTAAGTCTTCCAAGAGCTGGGTCAGTGTGGTTGTTGAGCCATTATGGCTCAAGTGGAACTTGAACCAGCAGAGAGTCTCAGCAAGATCAGAACAAAGCTGAGCTGAGCAAACACTGGCTTGAGTTGCTGGTCACCTGCTAAACATCAGAAAGTGCCTCTGTAAGTGCTCTTTAACAAGCATGAAGTGTAGAGAGTGGCAGAGGAAAGTGTGGGGATGTTAAGAGGAGTATGACCTGCAAGTTGAAAGAGGCTCCCCTTTCCCTCTGCTCTGCCCTGGTGAGACCAATTTTGTGTCCAGTTCTGGGCTTCCCAGTTCAAGAGGGACATGGATGTATTAGAGGGAGTCCAACAGAGGGTTGTGAAGATGGTGAAGGGACTGAAATGTCTGTCTGATGTGGAAAGGCTGAGAGACTTGGGGCTGTTTAGTCTGGGAAAGAGAAGGCTGAGGAGATCAGATCAGTGTTTACTGATCTGAGTATCTGAAGAAGGTACTACTCTCTTTTCAGTGGTGTCTTGTGGTAGAACCAGGGGCAGTGGATACAAACTGGAACACAGAAAGTTCCACCTCAACGTGAGGAAAAGCTTAGGCTGTTAGGGAGATGGGGCACTGAACCAGGCTGCCCAGAGAGGCTGTGGAGTCTGCTTCTCCAGAGACTCTCAAGACCTGTCTGGATGCATTCCTGTGTGGCCTGCTCCAGGTAATCCTGCTTTGGCAGGGCAGTTGGGCTCAGATCTCAGGAGGTCCCTTCCAAACCCTAACATTCTGTGACTCTGTGTGGCTGAAAGGGGTGATGTGGACAATCAAGTCTACAAGAGAAGACCAGAGATCAGTGAGGCAGAGACAAGGTGAGGATGGAGGAAGCACCCAGGATGGGTTATGTAAACCAACAGCTGTGAGACACAAATTTGGGTATGGCCTGTGTGGTTCCTAGACAAGCAGCTATGGATGCAGCAATGATTTTAAGTGATCTTCACCGTTGTCTTTGCAGGGCTGTCACACCTGCTCTGTCCTCCAACACTGCCTTGCTTTTTCCCAGGTGATTCTCCACACAAGGACAAGGAAACAACTTCCATGTTTGCTGGGTGTTGTGCAGACTGCTGTAATTGGAGGCAGTTCTTTTTGAACTGTGAAAGACTCCTGGGTTTTTGTGTCAACAGACTCTTGTAACTAGTTGCAAGACGTGGCTTTGGTTCCATTATCTCTAGCAGCCAAGAGGCTATCATGTCTTTGTGGCAGCTTAGGTGGAGGTTGAGCTCTTCTTCCTAGTATCAGGAGATAGAACATGAGGAAATGGCCTGAAATTGTGCCAGGAGAAGTTTAGGTTGGATACCAGGAAAAATTTCTTTCCTGTAAGAGTAGTCAGGCATTGGAACAGGCTGCCCAGGGACGTGGTGGAGTCACTGTCCCTGGAGGTGTTCAAGAAGTGCATGGGCATGGCACTGTGGGACATAGTTTAATGGCTATGGTGGTGTTAGGTTGATGGTTGGACTTGATCTCGGAGGTCTTCCCCACCTGAAACAATTCTACAAGTTCTGTAGCTCACAGGAGTGAAACTGATTTTCACTTTGAAGGTTTGCTGCAGATGCAGCCAACAGGTCTAGAGCCCTGCAGGGGTGGGTAAATTGCAAGTGCAATAGTGAAAAGCATGCCTGGTTTCTTGGTCCAGGAGGATGCTTGGAGGTGTCTGACTGTGAGATCCATAGATAAAAGCTTGTGAAAAGCATGCCTGGTTTCTTCAGCCCAAGAAGATGCTTGGAGGTGTCTGACTGTGAGATCCATAGATAAAAGCTTGTGAATTGTTCTACTTTCTTTTCTCTCTTCAGGCCCAGCAGCCTCAGCAGCAGCCACAGCCACAGCAGCAGCAGCAGCAGCAGCAACAGCCGCCAACTTCAAATAAGCGGCCCAGTAACAGTGCTCCCCCCCCAACCCAGCTGAACAAGATCAAGTACTCAGGGGGACCCCAGATTGTGAAGAAGGAGCGGAGGCACAGCTCCTCCCGCTTCAACCTCAGCAAAAACCGGGAACTGCAGAAGCTCCCAGCCCTTAAAGGTAAAGCAGCTGTGGGCTGAGAGTGACCTGCATCATGAGCTGCACCTTGTCTGAGGCAGAGTGTGGTGGCGTAAGGGCTCTTCCCAAAGTGAGCCTGGTAGCGTCCTGCTAACCTTCTGGCTACAGCACGGCAGGGTTGGCTCTGGGAAAGCTGCTTGGCTTGGCAGCTGGTTTGAGACAGGGCTCTGAGCAAGCTGGTCTAGTTGAAGATGTCCCTGCTTGCTGTGGAGGGGGTTGGACCACATGACCTTTTTAGCTCCTTTCCAACCCAAACCGTTCTGTGATTCTGTGAACTGATAGCCCAAAAGAGAAGGAGAATACTCAGTGACAACTTCAGGACTTCACTTGTCATTTGAACTGATTTGAACATCTTCCTTAGGAGGCGACACTGAGTGAGCTGTGTCTGTTTAGTTTGAGGAGGAGGAGACTGAGAGGTGACCTCATTAATGCAATGTGTGCAGGGTGAGTGCCAGGAGGCTGGAGCCAGGCTCTGCTGAGTGATGCCCAGTGACAGGACAAGGGGCAATGGGTGGAAGTTGAGGCATAGGAAATTTCATGTAAACATGAGGAGGATTTTATTCCCTGTGAGGGTGACAGAGCCCTGGCACAGGCTGCACAGGGGGATTGTGGAGAATATGTATTGAATATCTCTCTGGAGATATTCGAGACCTGCCTGGATGTGTTCCTCTGTGATCTGGTAGAGGTAATCCTGCTCTGGCAGGGGAATTGGACTGGATGAGCTTTTGAGGTCCCTTCCAACCCCTAACATCCTCTGATTCTGTGTAAACTTTCATGCTTATTAATATATATGTGTGTGTGTATCTGTAACAATACCAAACTGGGGGAGTGGCTGGCACCCCACCAGGCTGCACTGCTGTTCAGCATGACCTGGACATGCTGGATAGCTGGGCAGGGAGAAACCAAACGAAATTCAGCAAGGTCAAGTGTAGAGTCCTGCCCCTGGGGAAGAACAACCCTGTATATCAGCTGAGGCTGATCTGTTGGAGAGCAGCTCTGAGGAAAGGGTCCTGGGAGTGCTGGTGGACAACAGAATGAGCATGAGCTAGCAATGTGCCCTTGTCAGTGCCATCCTGGGATGCATCAAGAATAGCGTGGCCAGCAGATTGAGGGATATTCTTCTCCTCCTCTACTCTGCTCTCATGAAGCCACATTTGGAATACTGCATCCAGTTTTGGGCTCCCCAGTTTGAGAAGGGCAAGGAGCTGCTGAAGAGGATACAGAAAAGTGCTACAGAGATGCTGAGGTCACTGGAGCATCTCTCTTAGAATCATGGAATCACAGAATGGTTTAAGTTGGAAGGGACCTCAAGGATCATCTAGTTCCATGCCCCTGTCATAGGCAGGGACACCTCCCACTGCAAGAGGTTGCTCGAGGTCTCATCCAACCTGGCCTTGAACACCTCCAGGGAGGGAGCATCCACAACCTCCCTGGGCAACCAGCTCCAGTGTCTCACCACCCTCACTGGAAAGAACCTTTTCCTAACATCTAGTTTGAATCTCCCCTCTTCCAGTTTAAACTCTTGTGGGAAAGACTGAGAGAATTGTGTCTTTCTGGTCTGGAAAAGGGAAGGCTGAGGGGAGAATCTCATCAAAGCTCAGAAATACTGAAAGGGTGAGTGTCAGCAGGATGGGACCAGGCTCTCTTTCAGTGGTGCCCAGTGACAGGACAAGGGGCAAGAGGCACAAAGTTGAACAGAAGTTTCATCTAAATGTGAAGGGGAACTTCCTTAATTTAAGGATGTCAGAGCGCTGGAGAGGCTGCTCAGATAGGTGGTGGTCTCCATCTCCAGGGACATTTAAAACCCACTTGAATGTGTTCCTGTATGGCCTTCTTTAGGTGAACCTGCCTTGGCAAGGTGTTTGGACCCAAAGACCTGCAAAGGTCCCTTCCAGCCACTGTCACTCTGTGATATACTTAGGATTCTCACAGTCTTCAGCACGTTGGGAGGAAAGTGTTGAAATGCAGAGATCTTAGTGCAGACTGCTTTTGGTTCCTACAGCCACTTTTCTTGGGAGAGGACCAAGCTGCCTCCTCTTCTTCCTCCTGATGTTTCTGTCACATATTACTGCTGTGCTATTGAACTTGTCCACATTAGGGCTAGCACTGTAGGTTAGTCTGCATAATGGTGGGATTAAACACGACTTAAGTGTGGGCAAGGAGCAAGTGTCTACCAGTCACTCAGCCAGACCTGTTGTCTTCAAGCAAAGACTGGATGAGTCACTCAGTGCCATGGTCTAGTTGACTGGATAGGGCTGGGGGATAGGTTGGACTGGATGATCTTGGAGGTCTCTTCCAACCTGGTTGACTCTATGATTCTATGATGCAGCTCACCAGAACAGGTCATTGTTTAGGAAGGGTGACTGCCTTGCAGCTGCACCAGCTGTTCTGCAAGAAAGAGCTAAGTTTGGCCCTAATACTGGGTAGTTTCCAGTGGCTGTATGCCAGACAGAATGATGCTAACACAGGACCTGTGCCAGTTGAGCGTCTCTTCTGGGTTAGCCTCTCTAGTATCAGGTGATAGAATAAGAGGAAGTGGCCAGGGGAGGTTTAGGTTGGAGAGTAGAAAAAATCTCTTCACCAAGAGTGGTCAGGCATTGGAACAGGCTGCCCAAGGAGGTTGTGGAGTCACTGTCCCTGGAGGTGTGCAAGAAACAGGGATGTGGCACTGTGGGACGTAGTTTAGTGGCCATGGTGGTGTTAGGTTGACAATTGGACTCAATGATCTTAGAGGTCTTTTTCAACCAAAACAATTTTATGCTTCTCTCCCTGTTTTCCTACCAGGTCAGGGGGAAGTGTGATGGGGGAGGGGGAATGCAGGACAGGGAGCAAACCACACCAGTACCTGGGCAAATCAGGAAGGTGTGCTGGGTATCTCCAAGGACACAGATCCCTGCTTTCTCTAACAGATGCTCCTCCACATGAACGAGAAGAGCTTTTCATCCAGAAGCTGCGGCAATGCTGTGTGCTTTTTGACTTCATCTCTGACCCTCTCAGTGACCTGAAGTTCAAGGAGGTGAAACGAGCAGGTCTCAACGAGATGGTGGAATACATCACACACAACCGGGATGTTGTCACTGAGGCCATCTATCCTGAAGCTGTTATCATGGTAAGCCATGGATGGGGCCAGTACATGCTTGTGTTGCAAAGAAATAGGAACTGTTCAGAGGCATGGTGAGCAACAGGCATTTGTCAGGGAGGAGTGTGATCCCAGTCCTACCCCTCCCCTCCTCATTGCTTGCCTGCTCCTGTAAGAGAAGAAGAGTAGGCTGTGACAGTGCATGCTGTAGGGAGAGGTGGGAGAGCTTACCTCTGGCACAGACTGTACTCATGGAGTTCCTCTGCAGTCTGTAACTCTACAGCCTCTAGGGAGAAATCAGTTTGTAGGCACAGCTATGGAAAAATCTCAATGTGGTGCTCTGCAGGAAAGGATTTGCTGCAGGGAGGAAGGTCATAAAGTGCAGGAATGTCAGTCATGCACCTTTTCACTCATTTAAGGTTGGACTCAATGATCTTGGAGGTCTCTTCCAACCAAAACAATTCTGCTCTGGTGAGATCTTACCTGGTGTATTGCATCTAGATCTGGAGCCCTCAATACACAAAGGACATGGACTTGATGGAGCAGTGCCACAAAAATGATAAGGGGGTTGGAGCACCTCTACTGTAGAGGACAGGCTGAGGGAGCTGGGATTGTTCAACCTGGAGAAGAGAAGGCTCTGGGGAGAACTAATAGTGGTCTCCCAATACCTGAAGGGCCTACAAGAAGAATGGAGAGAGACTGTTTACAAGGGCCTGCAGTGACAGGATGAGGAGCAGTGGTTTCAAAGTAGGGAAGAGTAGATTTAGACTGGATGTTAGGAATAAGTTCTTTTGCCATGAGGGTAGTGGAACACTGGAACAGGTTGCCCAGGGAGGTAGTTGAGGCTTGGGCAATCTAATCTAGTTGAGGATGCCCCTGCTAACTGCAGAGGGGGTTGGGCTAGCTAACCTTTGGAGGTCCCTTCCAGCTCAGATCATTCTATGGTTTAGTTTTCAGTGAACCTCTTCCGGACACTTCCACCATCATCCAACCCCACAGGCGCGGAGTTTGACCCTGAGGAAGATGAGCCTACGCTAGAAGCTGCCTGGCCACACCTTCAGGTGAGGAGGAGAGAGGGATGTAGATCTGATGACTTCACGTCTGGGAAGTCAAGGGGCCCGTGTTGTGCTGGAGCTTGGCAGCCCTGCCACTGGCTGCTCTCCAAGCCTGCCAGGGGTTGTCGGTGTGGGGACAGGGAGGGACCAAGCCTGCTTTCCACGTGTCTCGTGGGCAATAGAGGCAATGGCTGTGTGCAGCTTTCACCTGCAGGTGGCTGTAGTCCCGTGTGGCCCTGAGGTAGGCTGGAAGTGAGGGAGTTGTGTCATACTGTCTTTGTCAGAAGAAATTGCCATCTGTGTTCTTGTCCCTCCTGAAGGAGCCCTTATCATCTGCGGGGCACCACCCCTGCCTGCTTCAGTGCTCCTCTTCTTGCCCAGCTGCCCGGGAGGCACATGGAGGCAACAAGGCTGGTAAAGGGCCTGGAGCACATGGCCTTCGAGGAGCATCTGAGGGAGCTGGGGTTGTTCAGTCTGGAGAAGAGGAGGCTGAGGGGAGACCTCATTGCTCTCTACAACTACCTGAAGGGAGGTTTGAGTGAGGAGGGGGCAGCCTCTTCTTGGTGTCAAGTGACAGGACCAGAGAAAATGATTTCAAGCTGTGCCAGAGGAGGTTCAAGTTGGATGCTAGGAAATATTTCATCACTAAAAGGGTTCTTAGACACTGGAATGGTCTGCCCAGGGAGTGGTGGAGTCACTGTCATTGGAGTGTGTAGACCTGATGCTTAGTGCTGGGTCGAACTGGATGATCTTTGAGGTCTCTTTCAACCTGATGCATTCTGGGATTCTGTGGAGGAAGAGGACTGCCTGGTGCCAAAGCAAAGCCTATACTGGCACCTGCTGATATGTCTCTTGCATGCTGGATGTAATTCAGTTGCATTAATTGGGAGGAAAGGTTTTACCAGAAGAGATGAGGGACTGAAGAGAGGAGAAGAGGGGGGGCAAGCCAAGGATCTTTTCATTTGGCTGTGTGTCCTGGGAAATGGACTGTAGGGCAAGCTGGTTGAAAAGGGTTGTGAAAGCAACAGTGAGCATATCTTAGTGGAGGTCACGAGAGGAGCTTCTGGTGGCTACCCAGGCAGTTGTGCAGGGTGAAGCAGACGAAGGCAGAACAAGAACCAGGCACTGCAGAGTGAAACAGAAAATACAGAGAGGAGATAGGCTGCGGTTCTGCAGCAGTGGTTGATCACTTCTCCTTGCTGCAGTTGATGCAGAGATCTAAGTGCCATTAGAAGTGGTGTGGTGGCATCAGCACCACCATGTAGCTGGGAGTGTTTGAAGCCAGAGTTAGGTCAGGAGCAGCTTGTGTGGGTTTGTGGCAAGTGTCTGCTGAGCTTTCTGGCCATCATTACAGTTTTTCTGTGCTGTTGGCCTGGGCAGCTGGGCCCTGTCTGTGAATGGGTGACACCATAGCTCCTTTATCTCCAGCCTTTGGGATGACATGCTTGGGCTAGTGGCCACTCAGAAGCACTAGACAGCCCTGGAATGGACTCATCCCTACAGGAGGACAGAAAGATCAGAAACTGATGTCTCAGCACTGACAGCCCTCTTAAAACAAGCTGCCTTTTGTTGTCCAAGTGGGACGAGTCCAAGTCAGTCTCCAGCAGGCAGAGGACACTGTGTTTTGCAGGGATCTATTCCATCCCTCTGCTTTTCTGATCTTCCTTGGTGTGTCTTAAGGGCTTCCAGTGATGCCTGAGCCTTTGCCTTCTCCTCTTAAGGCTTCTATTTTCTGTTGAGATGTGGGCCGGTGATGGGAAAAGAGTTTCCCAGGCCTAGTGTCTTCATCTGAATAGGTGGCTCTTGTCTTTGATGGGACCTGAGGCAGTAAGATCTGCTCTCCTCAGACCCCACCTGGAGCACTGTGTGCAGTTCCGGAGCCCCAACACAAGAGGGACATGGAACTGTTTGAGCCAGTCCAGAGGAGGCCACGAAGATGCTCAGAAGGCTGCAGCCAGCTCTGCTATGAGGACAGGCTGAGAGAGTTGGAGCTGTGCAGCCTGGAGAAGAGAAGGATTTGAGAAGACCTTATAGTGGCCTTGCAGTATCTGAAGGGGACCTACAGGAAGGCTGGGGAGGGACTGTTGACAAGATGAGGGGGAATGGGTTTAAAGTGGCAGAGGGGAGATTTACACTGGATGTTAAGAGGAAGTTCTCTCCAGTGAGGGTGGTGAGACACTGGCACAGGTTGCCCAGGGAGGTTGTGGCTGCTGCCTCCCTGGAGGTGTTTAAGGCCAGGTTGGATGAGGCCTTGAGCAACCTGTTCCAGTGGGAGGTGCCCCTGCCTACAGCAGGAGATTGGAGCTGGATGATCCTTGAGGTCCCTTCTAACCTAGACCATTCTATGTACCACCTTCTTGATGCCCATCAGAGCAAGGGCAACTGTGTTGATTTAACTGGGTGGAGAAACACAGGTTCCTGTGTTTTCTGTCCTCCCATTCAGGCTTCCCAGCCTTTCCCTGAATCCTTAAAGAGAAGGAAGACATTTAAAATCTGAAGTAAACAGTGATGAGAGCATGGGGAAGGTTTCTAAGCCATTTCTCTTTCTCCTTTCCTAGCTGGTGTATGAGTTCTTCCTCCGGTTCCTGGAGTCACCTGACTTTCAACCAAATGTAGCCAAGAAATACATCGACCAGAAGTTTGTACTGTCTGTAAGTAAGCATTGCACCTGCCACTGTGCACTGCCTTTGTGAGGGACATGCAGCAGACTTTGGAGAGAGACTTTTTACAAAGGCCTATAGTGATAGAGCGAGGGGCAGTGGTCTCGGACTAGAGAAGAGAAATAGATTGGAAGGTAGGAACAAGTTCTTTACCACGAGGGTGGCTGAGCACTGCAACAGGTTGCCCAGGGAGCCCCATCCCTGGAGAGATATCCAAGGTTAGTCTCAACTATGATCTAGGCAACCTGCTGTAGTTGAGGATGCCCCTGCTCACTGCAAAGGGTGTTGGACTAGATGGAGGTCCCTTCCAACCCAGACCATTCTGTGATTCTATGATCTTGGTCAAAGTCTTACACTCATAGTCCAGTCAGCAAGTGTTTGATGTGGGGCTTCTTTTTTCCCTCGTCTAGTTTTGAATGAGCAGCCACAATTGTGTGCCCAGGTGGCCAGGAGAGCCAATGGCATCCTGGGCTGGCTCAGGAGCAGTGTGGCCAGCAGGACAAGGAAGGTGATTCTGCCCCTGTGCTCAGCACTGCTCAGGCCACACCTTGAGTGCTGTGTCCAGTTCTGGGCTCATCAGTTCAAGAGAGATGTTGAGGTGCTGAAACATGGCTGGAGAAGGGCAATGAAGCTGGTGAGGGGCCTGGAGCACAGCCCTGTGAGGAGAGGCTGAGGGAGCTGGGGGTGTGCAGCCTGCAGAAGAGGAGGCTCAGGGCAGAGCACATTGCTGTCTACAACTACCTGAAGGGAAGCTGTAGCCAGGTGGGGTTGGGCTCTTCTGCCAGGCACCCAGCAACAGAACAAGGGGACACAGCCTCAAGTTGTGCCAGGGGAGGTCTAGGCTGGATGTTAGGAGGAAGTTGTTGTCAGAGAGAGTGATTGCCATTGGAATGGGCTGCCCAGGGAGGTGGTGGAGTTGCTGTTCCTGAAGGTGTTCAAGCCAAGCCTGGCTGAGGCACTTAGTGCCATGGTCTGGTTGACTGGACAGGGCTGGGTGCTAGGTTGGACTGGATGATGTTGGAGCTCTCTTCCTATGATTCTGTGAGTTGTCTGTGCAGGGCAAGAGCATGTACAGGTTGTATCCCTGCAACTTATTTGTCTTTGTACTGCTGGAGAGGAGCAGTGGGGGCCTTGCAGAGGAAATCCAAGGACACAGCCTGTAGAGTGTGCAGGCCTTCACTGTGCTTCTGAACACAAAAAAAAGTGCTGATGGTTCTAGCTTGTGAATTGGAGGCTGCATGAATCAGGAAAGCAACTGCTGTGCTCAGGGTGCTGAATGCATCACTGCACTCAAAAGGCCCTCTTCTGCCAAGCAGAAGCAGTGCCCAGCGTCAGTATGGAGCCCACCAGTCCCCACCAGTCAGTATGGAGTCAGTGACTTGATTGTCTTTCTCCACAGCTGCTGGATCTGTTTGACAGTGAAGACCCCAGAGAACGAGACTTCCTAAAGACTATTCTGCACAGGATCTATGGGAAGTTCCTGGGCCTGAGAGCATATGTGAGGAGGCAGATCAACAACATCTTTTACAGGTGAGATACTCCTTGGTGCCACTGGCCTGGTGAGGGAGTGGGACAATCCAGTGAGATGAATTTGGGGCACTAGGCTGCAGTTTGCTAAGTGGCTCAGTTACATCACACTGCTTTGTCAGGGACAGCATTCACTCACGCTTAAGAGCAGTGAGGATGTGGTGGTGCTGTCTTCAGTGCACAGAGAAAATATTGGGACCTGCAAGCTTTAGCTCACCTTGGGGCCATGAATTTATCTGATTCTATCTTACACCTTGCCCTGTTGTCCCCATCTCCAGGGGCTCTCCTTAATTTTGCTTACCAAATTGTATCTAGCATTTGGCAATGACCTCTTCTTCTCTTTAGGTTCATCTATGAAACAGAGCACCACAATGGGATTGCAGAGCTGCTGGAGATCCTGGGAAGGTAAGGACACTTCCACAGTTCCCAGAGGGCCCACAGTGAGACCTCCCAGTTCAGGAGCTAGTAGTGCCCTCCTTCAGCAGTTCTTGCAGGAGCTACCTCTTCCAGAAGATCTCAGTTTGACAAAGCACATGGTGAAAGTGCTCTCCAGCCTGAGGACAAGTGCAGTGGGTAGCCTTCTCCCCTCCCACTGAGGTGACACCTTCTCAGTCTTTTCAACTACCTAAAAGGAGGTTGGAGCAGAGTAGGTGTTGGTCTTTTCTCCCTGTAGCAAGCAATGGGACGAGGAAATGGTCTCAAGTTGCACCAAAGGAATTTCAGGCTGGGTGTTGGAAGAAACTTTCTCACTGAAAGGATTCTCAAAGACTGGAACAGGCTCCCCAGGGAGGTGGCTGAGTCTCCATCCCTGGAGGTGTTTCAAAAAGACACAGAAGTGTGGCTGAGGGACATGGGTTAGCACCAGCCTTATCAGAATTAGATAATGGTTGGACTTGGTGATCTGAAAGGTCTTTTCCAACCAAAGCAATTCTATAGTTCTATGATTTGTCTCCTTAATTCTGAGTTTGATTCCAGTCACATTTTCTGTCTTGCCTCAGCAGGCAGCAAAAGGGAGTTCTCACAGCCCAGAGATACCTTACCAATGGGTAGTCTTCTCCATGCCTTCAGCTGCCCTTCTGTATGCAGCCCTCTCCTATGCTGTCATCCTCCTGTTCTGTAAAGTACAGGCCTTGATGACTGGGCTACCTCTGTGCTGGCCTTCCTCAGAGGTTCCTCTTAAACCTGGCAGAACTCACCCTGGCACAAGACAAAGCCTAGGCCCTGTCAGAGGAGTTTCCCTGTCATGCCTGCTAAGGTTTGCAGGTTGGGCCCTAAGGACCATGCTTCTGATGGATGCTTTCTCAAGTGATTCATGAGAGCTAGGGCAAGCCACTGATTCTTTTGTGGTGAGAGGTACTGTTTGTGTCCAGTTCTGGGGCCCCCAGCACAGGAAGGACATGAAACTGTTGAAGAGCATCCAGAGGAGGCCCCAAAGAGGATCAGAGGGCTGGAGAACCTCTCCTATGGGAACAGGCTGGGGAAGTTGGGACTGTTCAGCCTGGAGAAGAGAAGGCTCTGGGGGATACCTTGCAGCAGCCTTCCAGTACCTGAAGGGTGCTACAAGAAAGCTGGGGAGGAACTTTTCACAAGGGCTTGTAGTGCAAGGATGAAGGGGAATGGCTTTGAGCTGGAAGAAGGGAGATTTAGATTGGATATTAGGAGGAAATTCTTTCCAGTGAGGGTGGTGAGACACTGGAACAGGTTGCCCAGGGAAGTTGTGGATGCCCCCTGCCTGGAGGTGTTCAAGACCAGGTTGCAGAGGGCCTTGAGCAACTTGGTTTAGTGGAAGGTGTCCCTGCCCATGGCAGGGGTTTGGAACTGAATGATCTTCAGGGTTCCTTCCACCTCAAATCATTCTATGATTCTATGGTTTCTGCTGGGTAAAGATGTTACCTCTTATTTCTTCTCAGCATAATCAATGGCTTTGCTTTGCCTCTGAAGGAAGAGCACAAGATGTTCCTCATCAGAGTCTTGTTACCACTGCACAAAGTGAAGTCTCTCAGTGTCTACCACCCACAGGTGAGAAGTGCTTCAGTTCTCAGGGCAGAATGTGGTTCTTGCAGAAGCCTTTGTTCAGGCTTGCTTATAGCCATGCACCAGGCTGCATCACCCTGTCGGACAAAGTTCTTGCTGTGAGATGTTCTGGACTCTGCACTGGTCCCTTGCTGCCGTGGTTTGTCCCAGCTTTGTGGTGCTGATGCCTTTGTGTATACCTGTGCTTTATTTCACTGACTGACAGGAGGGTATCTTGCTTTTCTCTGCTGATTTAATGCTGTGGCCTGCTTTGCCACATGCCTGTGCATGTGGTGTGTCAGCTGTTAGTCACTGCTGAGATAGACAGAGAAATCAGTGTGCTGGGATGGTGCAGAGATTAATTTCTTTCAATTTAGAATACATAATAGAAAAGTAGAGAAGATCAGGACTCAGGCTGTGAAGTGAAAAAACACAGGTACTGAGCAATTATGTCTATTCTCTTAGGCTTGTGTTGCTGAGGCCAGGTGTTGTGATAGTCAGGTTTGTGTCCTCCCACGTGTGCAGCTGTGCTTGCATTTGGACGTATTTGCTGGTGGCTGCTTGAGGTGGCTCAGGTTTTATCATCTGTGCTACACTACTGTCCTGAGTCAAGCCCTGCCTGCTTGGCCTTACAGCCCTTGCCTGCTGTCAGAAGACCTGAATTCATTTGGAGCTGCAAATAACTGCTCATCACATGCCTTGTGGAGGGCATAATGTGACTTCCAGCCTAGGGTGGTGGTGGCACTTTTCAGGTACACTTGAGGAAGCTCTAACCTTGCCATGTTCTTTTCTTACAGTTGGCCTACTGTGTTGTACAGTTCTTGGAGAAAGACAGCAGCTTGACAGAGCCAGTGAGTAACAACCTTGCTCTAACTTGTGTGTGTCACTCAAGTCCCAAGAAGCTTCACAGCTTCCCTAGAGTGCAGAAGGGGTGGAAAAAAAGGGCTAAAGTAGCTGGGAGTCAACTGAATTGTTTACTGGATTTGCCTGGTACCCTGTGGTCAGAAAGGGCTGTGCTCCTCATGTGTAAACCTTTAGCATGCTCTCCTGAAAGCTCCAGCAAGGTGCTTCAGATCTTGATGTAGCAGAAGGAACACTACACTAAGCTGTCCTCTCATGGCAGAGCTTTCTGCGAGCGCTGCAGACACAAAACACATGGCCAGCTCATCTCTGATGGAACCAGCATGAGCTTGGGAGCACCCTGAAATAGTAAGAGTTCACTCCAGATTCCTGGGCTTGGCTGAAGAATTGGAGGGGTGAGGTTAGGAACCCAAGACACAAAGGTCTGTTTAGGCAAGCGTCGAGTTCCTGGGCACAAGTGAATACTGATGCTCCTTGCTGCTGTAGCGTCACTTTGCTGCCTCCATAGTGCTAAGCCACACTGTAGACACATTTGCCTTCAGGAAATAGCAGGTTCTAAAATGTGTGAGCAGTGTAGATGAGGACCTTGCATATTCCACTTACTGGCTGAGCAGACCTGCAGCGTTAACCAGGCTGTGTGCTGGCTTGGCAGAGGGTGCAAGCAGGAGACAAGTGCTTCTCCACCCACTGCAGCCCAGGAAATGTCTCTGCAGAGCCCAGCTTCGCAGCCTCGAAAACAGCAGATGGCCAGGGAGCTCGTGGTGGTGTTACTGTAGCAGGGAGCAGCAGAAAGTGTGAGCATTTTAATGAGTAAGGCTAGCTGAGAGCGTTCTGTTCCCTGGATGAAATGTGTGCATTCCTGGTGAGCCTGACACCGCTCGGTGGAAGCTGGTCAGCTGTTGTCAGCTCTCTGGCTCAGCATCTCTAACAGCAGCAGTGCTGAAGCAGACCTCCCAGCTCTTCCCTTAAATGTGGATCTTCCATTTCCTGTGTTCCCAAAAGCCTGCTCTGAAACAAACTGTGTAAAGTAGCTTCCTGATCGTGCTGAGTACTTCCCGTGGCTGACATCCAGCCCAGCCAGCTCCTGCCAAAGCATTTTTACTGTAGGGGTGAGGGAGAAGAGAGAAAAAGAAACCTGTCAATATTTCCAGGGTTCATAGAATCAACCAGGTTGGAAGAGACCTCCAGGATCATCCAGTCCAACCTAGCACCCAGCCCTGTCCAGTCAACCAGACCATGGCACTAAGTGCCTCAGCCAGCCTTTGCTTCAACACCTCCAGGGACAGTGACTCCACCACCTCCCTGGGCAGCCCATTCCAATGCCAATCACTCTCTCTGCCAACAACTTCCTCCTAACATCCAGCCTAGACCTCCCCCAGCACAACTTGAGACTGTGTCCCCTTATTCTGTTGCTGGGTGCCTGGCAGCAGAGCCCAACCCCACCTGGCTACAGCCTCCCTTCAGGTAGTTGTAGACAGCAGTGAGGTCACCCCTGAGCCTCCTCTTCTCCAGGCAGCTTGTTCAATAGTAAAGCTCCATAGCTCATCACTGGTTCCTGGGCCCTAAGATTAGAGACCCAAGTCTGGGTTTTGGTGCTTGTGGAAAGCAGTGAGGTTGATCTATTTTCATCACCTTCAGTCAGTGTTGTGTTGGGCCTCAACCAGACACACCGTGGCCATTCTGCCACAAGTCGTGTCCTGTGGAAGCATCCTGCTTGGGAAGGCTTTGAATAGTCTCCTGAGATGAGTGGGCTTGTTGAAGGCTTGCAGAATCACAGGGCTTGTGCATCAGCAGTGCACTAGGAGATGTTGCCACCAGTGCTGGAAGGTGGCCAGATTGCTAACAAGGTCCACATCCACTCTGAGTGCGCCTCCTGGAACCTTGCTCAGCAAGGTGTGATGTGGTAGCTCTTGTGTTAACAGCAGCCTGAGTGACTGCCAGCTGAGCAAGGCCTCAGCTGTGCTCAGTCATACAAAGACAGACTCAGCACAGCTTGCACCACCTTAGCTGGAGGACAAATGGCAAACCTGAGCAATGACAAACACTGAGGATACCAAACTGTTGGCTTCTCAGGCCTTGATTTTTTGGAGGCATAATGCTTAGATGTTTCTAATCTTGCTGTTTCATTGCCTGCTACTGCCCCTGCACCCCTCTGAGCTTTCTCTCTAGTACTGGCTTCACGATCAGCTTGCCCAAGTACACAGAGTGTGGAAGAGCAACTCCTAAGTTGGGTGTGACTCTGTTGTCCACAGAGTCAGCATTTCTGTAAATGCTGTACCCATGGCCTCAAGGCAGGGAAGGCCTGCAGGAGCTTGGATCCTGCCTTTGCTCATGTCTAGAAGCAGATGAAAGAGAAGGAAGCAGTACTATAACTAAATACTCAGGTGGGACACTGTCCTTCCCCTAGTGTGTTCTTCCTGTGCTTTGTACACAAGAGTGTCCTCGGCCACAACTTGCATCTGCATTGCCATAATTAACTAATCATTTAGCTGTAGCCTCCATTGTCTGCTCCTATCTGAAGTCCATTTGAACTTTGAGTCTCCTCAAAACCTTGCCAGAATGAGCTCAGGCATCCAGTTACTTCTGTGTGAGGTTGTCCTTCCTTTTCCCTCATCACATTATTTGCTGGGTGCTTCCCAGTTGTCAGGCTCTGGTGTGTATTGAAGAATGATTCCCTGGTGACCTTCTCCATAGCATTTCCAGGTTTATTAGTTGATCTTCCATAGTTGCTCTGCACCATCTGCCACCCAACGTGCTGCCCACACTGCTTCCAGTCTTCCATGTTAGGCTGTGTTTAGGGGGAAAAAAAAGTGGTTCTAAGCTCTGTGCTCATAGAGAATGGCAGCAGCCTGGGCTGCTGTTTGGTATGAAACCTGGCGGAGTTTGGGTTTTTCTCCCCTGGTAACCCACTCTGACTTTCTGAGAGCCTCTTCTCTTGCTTCCTCCCACCTGCTGTTGTGACCAGACCCTTAAAAGTGTATTTCACAGCTGATGCTACCTTCCAGCCTCTAACAGTGTCTCTGTACCCTCCCCACTCAGGTGATTGTGGGCTTGCTGAAGTTCTGGCCGAAAACTCACAGTCCCAAGGAGGTGATGTTTTTAAATGAGCTGGAGGAGATCCTGGACGTGATTGAGCCATCTGAATTTGTGAAAGTTATGGAGCCCTTGTTCAGGCAGTTGGCCAAGTGTGTCTCCAGCCCACACTTTCAGGTGGGTTGCAGCTCAGGGATGGGATAGGGCAGTGACCTGAGGCCCACTTGGCATTGAGGGCTCGTCTTTGTGAATCAGTGGGATATGTGGTGGGAGGCAGTGAGAATCCTCATCACAACCACAGAGCCAGCTCATCCAAAGAGAAGATAAAGTGAACTGGTGCAGCCCCTCCTGCTGCACTGTGCTTTTGAGCATCACATATTGCTCAAAATGTTGGAGGGTGGAGCAGAGCTGCTCTGTCACCTCCAGTGTCACTCTGCTGCAGTAAAACTAAGCTGGCTGCACTATTGGAAGGAGGCCAACCAAAGAGACTGTGCAGAGAAGGTACTTTGTATGAGCCTGATGTAGGTGATAAAAAGTGAGGTGTACTGAAAAGCTGCTGGAGTCTGCTTCATGGTTTTTGTTCCCTGTGAAGGTAAGCTGTCTGTAGGGTAGGCTAAAAGAATCTCTGGTTGGTAGTCTTCAGGTTTAAAATGTCCCAGGGTCTTAGGATCTGCTAGTAGGTTCTAGCAGGTGTTTTTTGCTTGCTGGCTTAGGGTTTAGCTTGCTGGTGAAAAAATGTGGCTGACCCAGGTATGGGTGGGCTGTTAAACAGTGACACAGCATGACTGTGACTGCACAGTGAGGCAGAGTGCCTCCAGTCTGTCTTTGGTACAGAGAGGTCCAAAGTTGTGTGTTTGCAGGCCAAAAACGAGGCCAGTCTAAGTCATGGAATCACAGAATCATTTAGGTTGGGAAAAAAACTTCAAGGTGATGTAGTCTGACCATTAACTGTGTGCATATATAAGAGCACTGTTTCCTGGAAAGGACTTGGGGAGCCTGATGGAAACAGGCTGAATGTGGATTATTGGTGTGGTAAAGGGAACCAAAGGACTAACATGACCTTTAGGCATGGAAGGAGCTACCATAGGGAGCTAAGGAGCTTGAATAAAGTAGGGTAAAGTCTAGTGGAGAGCCATCCTGTACTTGATAGCAGCCCTCATTGGCTGCCAGCTCTGAAAAACCTGGAAAAGCTGAAGACACCTTGCAGCCTAAGAAAACTGATCCCAAACGTGTCCTGTACAGTCAGGCTGAACAGTCTCTGTGTCTGCAGCTTGTCTAAGAGCAAAACCAGGAACGGACTTCTTGGTAAGTCTGAATACCTTGGTAGGGGAGAGGTTTCTCTGAGTGGATTGAGTGTTAATCTAGTGGACAAAGCCTTAACAGGATCCAGTAGCTGGAAACCAAAGCTAGGTAAGTGAACCTGAGGTGAGTTTCACTTCATTTACTCCTGTGGAGTGATACCTTAAGAGTATATACTAAGTCTAAAATATAAAACTGAGACTAGGTGTTTCTGTTCCTAGGTTTTCAAACCATCTGTGAGCTAGCTGTAGATGTAGAAATTAGCCTGGTGATCTGCACTGCCCAGACTTGTGGTTACGTATGGACAACTGTGGTCGAATCTGTCCCTGTGTGAGAACTTGTTAGGCTTGTTTGTCTTGTTAGAGCAGGATGGCTGCCCCACGGGTTTCCCTATTTTCACCCTTAACTACAGCAGGGGGTGAGTCGTGGGCCTGGTGACTGAAGCATGCTCCAGAGCTCAGAGACTCGGCGGTGAGGAATGGAATTTGACAGAGGAGGCTCTGAGGAAAAGAAGTCTTGAAGCTGGTCTGAGCTGGGAGCTGGAGTGCATGTGACATGACTGTCCTCAAGTGTTGTGTAAAAGGTGTTGGAGTCATCAGTACATGCAGGGTGGGCTTTGCCCAGTCAAGAACGTGAGGTTTTGCCCTAGGGAGGTGGCAAGTGTCTGGCAGAAGCTAAGGGAAAGAAAGCTGGGCGAGAGGGGTGAACGGCCTCCTAGAGCGTGCCAGAGGGCAGCCCTGCTGCCTCTGCTGCCTTGGCTGGGTGGTGGCAAGCTCTGGTCCCAGCACTGCACAGCTTCCCTGTGCAGCACAGGTGTTGAATGGCAGGAGCCTCTCCAAGGTTGGCTTTGTCTCCCGCTGCAGGTGGCAGAGCGAGCGCTGTACTATTGGAACAACGAATATATCATGAGCCTGATCAGCGATAACGCAGCCAAAATTCTCCCCATCATGTTTCCAGCGCTCTACAAGAACTCCAAGAGTCACTGGAACAAGTAGGTCTTCCCACATGGCCTGGCACTTGCAGGATTGCTTGACCTACTGGTGATCTTGGGGTGTGCTGCTGCAGTGCAGCGACGGCTGGTGGTGCTTGGTGACACCAGGTGCTGAGCCAGAGGGGTTGTTAGTGCTGTCAGCACGGGAGAGTGCCGCAGCAGAGCTCAGTGGCCTGCTTCTGCCAGGGCTCAGCTGCCTGCAGTGGCCAGCCTTGGTGACACTGAGTCTGCCCAGGGTTTGATGTCTTCATATCATTGATGCTGGTGGTCTGCTGGAGGTGGGCAGTAGGTTTTCCAGATGGCTTGTTGACTACTGATCACCCATGCAATGTGCTTGACCGTGGCTATTGCAGGGCCTGGCTCCTAGAGCACGAGGAGAATGGAGAAAGCTGAAGTAACCAGGCAGATGCCCCATATCCAATTACTGCCCTCTGTGCCCAATCCTCAGTAGCAGTCTGTTTGATCTCACATCAGCTTCCTTTCTTACAACTCTTTCTTCAGTTGATTCCTTACCCAATTAATCCAAGTTGTAAAATTCACCTCCTTTTAAAGAATTAGCTAAAAATACTCAATCCACAGCCAAGAGCTTAAATCTTCCAACACAAACCACAAGAACACCAAAAGGAAAAAAAAAAAAAGAGTAATCTTCCTCTACTCTAGAGGATGAAAAAAAAAAGGCCAAATACCTAATTCTGGGGAGGCTGAGTGA
Organism: Pogoniulus pusillus; assembly: GCF_015220805.1. Classification (NCBI taxonomy): domain Eukaryota; kingdom Metazoa; phylum Chordata; class Aves; order Piciformes; family Lybiidae; genus Pogoniulus; species Pogoniulus pusillus. The sequence goes on from NC_087288.1 coordinate 19,988,530, forward strand.
GTTCAGGGCTTAGGAGTATAGTGCAGTAGCAAGGACAGGGTTTGTGGAGTGGTACTCTGTTCCAGAGAGCTCCCCACTGCTCTGCTGTTTGACTTCTTCTTTCTCTTCATTGTCTCAAGCAGCAGGAACTTGAACCACCAGTCAAGGGCTCTCTAGTGACCAAGGGAGACACAGACATGCAGACAGGGACACACACTAGCACCCAGATGTGCACCATCAGGCACATAGATGGGCTCGTGCATGAATGGACACATCTGCTCTTGCACATCTGCACATGGCATGCAGACAGTTGGACACAGGCTCTAGCTCAGTGTTCCTCCCCCTCCTGATCAGAATTCAGAGAAGGACTTTATGTTCTTGTCTAAAACCCTTCACCAGTTCTGTTTCCTTCTTGCACCAAGCAAGATTCTGACTTATTCTTTCTGTCTTTTCTTGTCTTCCTTCTCCTTCAGAAGAAATCCTGAAAGTGTTTTCCTCTTATTTCTCCTTGTCTTTGTTTTAGCACTAGCCACATCTTCTCAGGGCATATTGGGTACCTCAGATTCTCCTCTTCCTCCCCATAGCTCATCTACTCCAGCACTTTGTCAGACAGCCTGCGTTAGTCCAGCAAGGCTGTATCTCACTCATTACAGAATCACAGAATGGTAGGAGTTGGAAGTGACCTCTGGAGATCATTGAGTCCAGCCTCCCTGCCAGGTTCACCTAGAGAAGGTCACACAGGAACAAGTCCAGGCAGGATTTGAAAGTCGCTAGAGAAGGACTCCACCACCTCTCTGGGCAGCCTGTTCCAGGCTCTGTCACTCTTAAATGAAAGAAGTTCCTCCTCATGATTAGTTCCAGCTGCTTATGTTCAAGTTTGTGCCTGTTACTCCCATCTGTAGAACTGGTGAAGCACAGAGATCAGTCTGCTGAGTCTCTTTATCTTTTTCCTCTGGGTCAGATGTTTCAGAGACAGCTTCAATGCTTGTTTTTATTTCCCTGGAGAGTCTCAGAGAGAGCTTGCATACAGCACAACCTATTCATAAGCTGCTGTCACAAAGTTGGCTTTTCTTTGTGTTCCCATCTCTATAGGCTGCTGAATGTCTGTGTTTTGGGCAGCTCACTGGCAGAGCTCGTGACTGTATCCTGGCCAGCCCAAAAAAGTCATTGTCTATATGCAAGGTGAAATATTAGATTAGGTGAAGCCCCACTGAGAACAGCCCTGAACAGGTCCTTTGCAGTCTTCCTTTTCAGTGTCTAACTACAAGAAATAAATGCATGAATGCCTATTTTTGCCCTCATTAGTCGGACCACAGTAGTGCAGACCTGTCCCAGTTGTCTTCTCTTCCTTCATCATCTCTTGATCTCCCTGTGTGATAGTCTCTCCTCTGTTTGTAGAAAGTTTTGCCATGCTAAGAGCTGGGACTGTGTGAAAATCTTTTGTCACTTTGCTGTTAGCTCTTGTCTGTGTTGTTGGTGCTACCTGAGGGATGAGAACCTGGGGTTGCCACCATGACTCTTTCTCCCTTCTTTGCAGGACAATCCATGGCTTGATCTACAATGCACTGAAGCTGTTCATGGAGATGAACCAAAAGCTTTTTGATGACTGCACACAGCAATACAAGGCAGAGAAGCAGAAGTGAGTAAAAGGCTCTTGCCGAGTAACTTGAGCTCATCCTAGAATCTCCTTGGGGTACAGGAACAGATGGTAGATACCAGTAGGCAGAAGGAAATAGAAAGGTGGTACAACTAATTTGGTAAGAAGAAGGATTCCTCAGCTGTGTGTAGGGATGAAAGGAGGTGAAATATGTGGGCTGATTAAAAATCCTTCTGGTTCAATTGAAGCAGGTAGCTTGGAAAAGAGTTACAGGGTTTGTTGGGTCATGAGGAAACAAATTGCAGTACAGGGGATGCTCAGCTTTGCAGAGACATGATGGAATCATAGAATGGTTTGGGTGGAAGTGACCTCCAAAGGTCATCTAGTCCAAACCCTCTCTGCAGTAAGCAGAGGCATCCTCAACTGGATCAGGTTGCCTGGAGCTCTGTCAAGCCTCACCTTGGACATCTCCAGGGACACAGGCTCAAGTACTTCACTGGGCAACCTGTTCCACTGTTCCACTACCCTCATGATAAGAACTTGCTCCTAATGTCCAATCTAAATCTGCTTTTATCTGGTTTGAAACCATTGCCCCTTGTCCTTTCAGTGCAGGCCTTTGCAAACAGTCCCTCTCCATCCTTCTTGTAGGTCTCTTTCAGGTACTGGAACATCTTCCTGGAGCCTTCTCTTCTCCAGGCTGAACAACCCCAGCTCCCTCAGCCTGTCTTTGTGCCCTGCCTTGGAAATATTGATCACTGTGTCAGAGTGATGCCAGTGAAACCCTGCTGGTTTAGAAAGACTTCTCTGAAGGGCTTTGCTGCAGTGGGCATATTGCATCTTTCATGCCCCAGGACACTTGCAATTTTCCAGTAATAAAGACAGAATAATACCTGGAATTTCAAAGAGCTAGTGGTGGGGATAAAATGTGAGCTCAGCAAAGCACCTCCACCATCATGCTGTGAAAAACTCCACTCTTTCTGTTTCCTTGTGCTTCGTGCCTTGGTAAGCTGAGTCAGTTCAGTAAGCTAGGAGGAAACTCTCTGGGTTTTCACCTCTGCTGAGGGTGACTGTTCCCAGCATCACTGTGTGGCTGGTGGAGGACTGTTTTGGAAAAGATGAGCAAAGCAGATCAGAGCTGTCCAAGAGGCAGATGGGTGGAGCTGCACTGTTTTCTGCTGATGCTGATTTATGTTTTTCACTCTCTAGTGCCTCTCTGCCTAATTATGTTTCAGAGTTTTAATCAAGGGTATAGCTTTTGCTCTCCTACATGACCAAATTTGGTAAAAATGCCAGTTGAAAGCTTGGTGAGCAGGATGTAAAAGCATCTTCTAGCAGCTGAGTCAAAGACTAGTTTACTTACAGTGAGCATAATACACTCAGCTAAGTGGGATATTCCTGCCAGAGGGACACAGACAAGGAGGCCTTTCTGGGTAAAAAAGAATCAGTCATAGAATGGTCTGGGCTGAAAGAGACCTCCAAAGGTCATCTAGTCCAACCCCTCTGCAGTTGTAAGGGGCATCCTCAACTAGAGCAGGTTGTCCAGAGCCCTGCCAAGCCTCACCTTGAGTATCTCCAGGGATGGGGTCCCAACCACCTCCCTGGGCAACCTGTTCCAGTGCTCAACCACTCTCATGGTAAAGAACTTGTTCCTAAAGAAGAAAGCTCAATGGTGTTGTTACTAGCAAAGCATTAGCCACTCTTCTTGGCTTGAGAAGGGAGAAAAGATCTCTCTCTGAAGTGATGCTAGAGCTGGGATAGAAATGCAGCAACTGGAAAGTAAAAGGTCTGGAGGCTGAGAAACATCTAGAAAAGGGAAATCGCTGGCAGTAGGGGATGTGGTATGATGGGAGGCCAGGAGGAAAGCACAGCTTCTCTGGGGAAGGAGGCAGAGATTTGGGGCAGAGGTACAGTGAAGAGCTGGGTTGGGGAATGGTAATGGTAGTGATGTTCACAGTATCTATGGATAAAAGGAATGAGATTGGTAACAGGCTCCATGGCTTAAGTAAACAGCATCCTGACCTGTATCAGCTGTAGTGTGGTGATCAGGACCAGGGAACTGACTGTGCCCCTGTACTTGGCACTGATCAGGCCACACCTTGAGTCCTGAGTTCAGTTTTGAGACCTTCACTACAAGAAAGACATTGAGGTGCTGGAGTGTGTCCAGGGAAAGGCAACAAAGCTGGTGAAGGGTCTGGAGAACAGGTCTGGTGAGGAGCAGTTCAGGGGATTGAGGTTGTTAGTATGGAGAAGAAGAGGCTGAGGGGAGACCTCATTGCTCTCTACAACTCTCTGAAAGGAGGTTGGAGCAAGGTGGGGGTTGGTCTCTTCTCCCCAGTAAATAGTAATAGAGTGAGAGAAAATGGCCTCAGGTTGTAGCAGGAGAGATTTTGATTGGATATTAGAAGAAACTTCTTCCCTGAAAGGCTTCTCAAAGACTGAAACAGGCTTCTCTGTGAGGTGGTTGAATTCCTATTCCTGGAGGTGTTTGAAAGACTCAGAGATGTGCTGAGGACCATGGTTTAGCAGCAGCCTTGGCAGAGTTAGATAATGGGTGGATTTGATGATCTTAAAGGTCTTTTCCAAGCAAAATGACTCTGATTCTGTATAAGAGAAGTGAAGAAAGAGGGAGTTTTGAGGCAAGGGGCCTGGGATGGAGCAGAATATAGGACAATGGTAGTGTAGAAGAGCTTGCACATGAGAAAATGGATCACAGGATCATAGAGTGCAGGATAGAAGGGACCTCAAGGATCATTGGGTCCAACCTTTATAGCTAATAGCATAGCTGAAATGAGATGGCCCTGTCGAGCACCCTGTCGAGCTGAGTCTTAGATCAGTCCAATGTAGAGTGCTACTCCTGTACCCCACAGTGCTGCTACCTCTTCTGTTGAGCAGCACATCCTGTTGCTACCCTGCCAGTGGAGAAGACAACCACAGCTCATCTCTGCTGCCTCCCTTGCAGAGCTGCCTGCAGGTCCTGCCTGTCAGTGGACAGTGATGTGGTGCTACAGTTAGCTGCCATTTTCTAACAGAGACTTAAACTGAGCAGAAATAGCACATTTTGTGTTAATAAAAACCTGTGAGGTGGTCATGTCATGGAGTCATAGAATGGTTTGAGTTGGAAGGAACCTGAAGGATCATCTAGTTCCAACCTCCTGCCATGGGCAGGGACACCTTCCGCAGGACCATGTTGCCCAAGGCCCTGTCCAGCCTGGCCTTGAACACTTGCAGGGAGGAGACAGCCACAACCTCCCTGAGCAAACCTTTACAGTCAGGACCACGAGACACTGGGTCAGAATTCCTTCCTAATATCCAGTCTATATCTCCCCTCTTCTAGCTTCAGTCCGTTCCCCCTCATCCTATCACTACAAACCCTTGTAGAAAGTCCCTCCCCAGCTTTCTTGTAGCACCCTTCAGGTACTGGAAGACTGCTCTAAGGCCTTCTCTTCTCCAAACTAAACAGCTCTAATTCTCTCAGCCTGTCCCCATGCTGGAGGTGTGCCAACCCTCTAATAATCTTTGTGGCCTCCTCTGGACCCACTCCAGCAGTTTGATGCCCTTCTTGTGTTGAGGGCACCAGAACTATACAAGTGAGGTCTCACAAGAGCAGTATAGAGGAGGAAGAATCACCCCACTCATCCTGCTGGTCACACTTCTTTTGCTGCAGCTCAGCACACAGTTGTCTTCTGGGCTGCCAGTGCACATTGCCTGCTCATGTTGAGTTTTTAATCAGCTGACATCCTCAAGGCTTTATCATTCAGACTACTCTCAAGCCACTCCTCACACAGCCTGTATTTGTGTTTGGGATTGCCCTAACCCAGGTGCAGGACCTTGCACTTGGCTTTGTTGAACTTGATGAGGGGACACCTCTCAAGCTTGTTCAAGGGCTTCTGGTTGCCATCTCTTCCCTCTGGTGTGTCAACTGGGCCACACAGTTTGGTGTCACCTGCTAAGGTCAGATGGTTAAAATCAGAAATAAAGCAGAGTTTAGAGCAGATGTTTGAAATGCAGAAGAGAGGAAGGAGTGGTGAATGCTCACCTCTGTTTGCAGGGAGTGTTGGCAGCCCTGGATTTTCCAGGTGTCCCAGCTGAATGGTCAGTTAAGGTCTGTGCCAAGTTGAAGAGCTGTGCCTGAGGGTTTGGGCAGCTTTCTCATGTCTTGTGGTTAGAGAGAGAGGGAACTGCAGGCAGTTGAGGCCTGTTGGAAGTGGCAGTCCGTCCCTCTGCATCTGTAGGGCACGAGGAGAATGCGTTTGACATCCAAAGTGGTGTCATTCCTTTACTCCAATTGGTCTGCTCATGCAGCACAAAGACAGGGAAAATGTGCCTGTGCAGCCCACTGCACATCTGAGGTGCGCAAGGAGTGTGCCTGCCTGCCCCTGGTGGCTGTAGTGTCTCCTCTTCTTGCCACCTCTCGCCTGTAGGGGGAATTAGGGGGCTCTGAAGGACTGAACAGCTCTTACCTTCAGCTTCACGTTGCTGGTGTCTCTTGCTTTTGTCCTTCTGTGGATGGACTTGCCCTGGAGTTCACATTTGCATAGTCATTCTCTCTCTCTCTCTCTCTCTCTGCAGGGGAAGGTTCAGGATGAAGGAAAGAGAAGAAATGTGGCACAAAATAGAGGAGTTGGCCCGGCTGAACCCCCAGGTGGGTAACAGCAGGACCTAGACTTAATGAGACAGGAATGTGCTGGTGGTCTTGACCTGTTTCCTCAGCTGATAAGAGCAGGTTATAGCACCTGATCTCAATCCTAAGCACACAACTGCAATGGTCTGTCCCTCCCAAACCTCTTGGAGAGGCTGGCAGTGCTTTACCTGTTTGACCCTCGGTAGCACTGACCTGTAAGTAGTGTGTTATGGAGAGCAGGTCTGTATCCGGGGACTCCTCTGCCATCTGTTCCTGTGCTGTGGCTCAGAGGGCACATGAAGGAATGGGTAGGAGAAGATGCTGCTTTCCTGTCTCTACACCTACTGTTGGCTTTACAAGTGCCAGGGAGGGCAGCTGGAAGCTGTGTGCCAGGCTGTTAGGGTGCTGAGGGTGCAGGCTTGGTGCTGTCTCTCCAGCTGTCTCTGTTGTCTGCAGTACCCCATGTATTATGCACCTTCACCACTGCCTCCTGTCTGCTGTATGGAAACGGAGACCCCCACTGCAGAGGATATACAGCTGCTGAAGAAGACAGTGGAGACAGAGGCTGTGCAGGTGTGTAGATGGCCAGGGTCACAGACTCACTGAATGGTTTGGGCTGCAAAGGACCTTATAGGTCATCTGGTTCCAGCCTCCCTGCCATGGGACCATGCTAGACCAGGTTACTCAAGGCCTCAGGTCCTTCTGCAGTTACTCTCAGACTAGCCAGGACATCAGCAAGGTCCAGAACTGGCTCTTTCCAAGTATTCTGAGGGTCAATACCCCTACTGCCATCCCAGATCATTAAGAGATGAACCTGTAGTCTGAGGAGTGGAGTTTGTCTAACCTTCCTACTGTAGAAAAAGATCCAGTGGGACTTTTCTGTATCCTTTTGGTCTGTGTGACACTCAGCCTGTTTCCATAGAATCATCAAGGCTGGCAAAGACCTCTAAGATCATCAACCTTCTACCCAACACATCCATGTCCCAAAGTTTCACATCTGCTTGTTTCTTGAACACATCTGGGAATGGTGACTCCACCACCTCCTGGGCAGCCTGTTCCAGTGGCAATGCCTGACCACTCTTGCATCTTGCACTCTTACATCTAAACTTCCCCTGGTGCAGCCTGAGGCTGTTTCCTCTTGTCTTGTCATTACTTACGAGAAGAGGCTGGCATCAGTCTCACTACAACTTCCTTTCAGGTAGCTGTAGAGAGCAATGAGGCCTCCTTTCAGGCTCTGCAGGCTAAACAATCCCAGTTCCCTCAGCTGCTCCTTGCAGGACATGCTCCCCTGACCCTTCCCCAGCTTTGTTGCCCTTCTCTGTACATGCACCTCAATGTCTTTCTTGTAGCAAGGGGCCCAAAACTAAACTCACTATTCAAGGTGCAGCCCCACCAAGCCGAGTACAGGGGCACAATTTTCTCCCTACTCCTGCTGGCCAGAGCATTCCTGATAGAGGCTAGGATGGTGTTGGCCTTCTTGGCCACCTGGGCACACTGCTGGCTCACCTTCAGCCAGCTGTCAACCAGCACCCAGAGGGTCCTTTTCTGCTGGGCAGCTTTCCAGACACTGCCCCGAGCCTACACTGCTCATGAGTTTGCTGCAACCAAAGTTGCTGCAGCAAGCTGCTGTGTCATTCAGCATATCTTAGAGCTGTTGAAGCCAGAGAATGGGGAGATGGGGAGGATGGAAGGGTGAACGTGTTTGCTACTGATCCCTGACTCCTTTGGTTTGCCTGTAGATGCTGAAAGACATTAAGAAGGAGAAAGTTTTGCTGCGCCGGAAATCTGAGCTTCCTCAGGACGTCTACACTATAAAAGCCCTGGAGGCCCACAAGAGAGCAGAAGAGTTTCTCACTTCAAGCCAGGAGGCTCTCTGACGGGCTCAGGAGCTGGCCCGGGAAGCTCTGCCCCATCCCTTTTCCCCAGAGGTCACAGAAATGCACTTGGTTCTCATGTATAAATAAGGAATGAACATGGTGAGCTGTGCCTGTCCTCCACTCCATCCACTTCCCCCCAGGATAGATCTGGCTTTACGTTATGACTTGTATCTCACCACTGTCACGTCCTGCTTTTCCTCCTTCCTCCTGCTTTTCTGCCTGGGGTGTGCATGCGTGAAGGGAACCTGCCTGACCTGTGATTGTATCAGCCCAGGCAGCTTCATTTCCAGCTGCTACCAGATTCTTACTCTGCCTGGGAGCCAGAGCCTTGCTGTGCTGCAGCACTAGGCTCTGTGTTGGCCAGAGGCTACCATGTGTGGCTCAGCATGCTGCTGCAAGCCCCAAGTGCCCATGCACCATGCCTGCCCCTCTGCAGCCAAGCCCTGTGGTGCCCAGAGGTCAGGCTGAGCTCGGGCCAGGAGTTTGTGGGGACCCTGCTGCCTCTCCACCTTGCCTTGGGGTGCAGCTCTGCAGCTGAAGGGTCTCATGCACAGCAGAGATGTCAGCTTCCAGCTTTCTTTTGCTTCAAGCCTTTTGTTTTGTTCCTGTCAGTGGAGTGGGGGTTCAGTGCTTTGCCACCCCTAGTAAAGCTGGGTGCGAGCGCTGCGTACTGTTGCAGCCCTCCCTGTAGAGCATCCACAGAAGCTCTCTTGTGGGAAAGTGAATTCCTTCAGCTGTTTGTGTTGGTCTGTGCCGACTCCTTACCTGCATCCCAGTGTCTTGGGTTAATTGTGGGCCCAGAATTAACTTTCTGCTTTGTAGCAGGCGTCCCCCACTGACTCCTGCTCTCTTCCTCTACCTGCTCAATTAAAAGACTGCTGCAGCTCTCCCTTTGTTGCTGTATCCCATGCATAGCTCTGCAGTGGCCAGGGTTTCTAGGAAGCTTGTGCTGCTCAAGTGATTTCTGCAAACTATTAGAAGCAATGGATACACGTTCCAGGGCAGGCTGAGTTCAAGTGTTGTCTCCTCTTTATGACCAGTGGCTAGGTGCTGCTGCCAACATGCTTCTGTGTGTGCTCTGAGCAAAGTCCGCCTTGCCCTGCTACTTTGGCACCTGCTGCAGCCCTAGGCCCTTGTTAGTTATCATGTGGTGCACCAGGCACTTGTGCTAATTTAGCCTTTAGAGCACACTTGCTGATAGCCCAGGGGGTTGCACACGTGGGTGCTACTGTTACACAGCATTTTCCTTACCTTTTGTGGTGCAGATTCAAGGTGCCACCTCAGAGAGGCTGGTTTGTGATAGCAAAGGGACTCTTCCTTGCTTCTTACCTGCTGTGCTTGCGTTCTTGACACATAAGCTTCAAGTGGGGTTGCAGTAGTGGAGAGAGCACACAGGGTTGATGCTAGTCCTGCCACTGCTTTGCAGCACCATGGGATGTTGCAGAAGGCCCTGGTGTATCTGCTTGTCCTCACCATAGAACCATTCCCAGGTCAGAGCTTCCTCCTCTCTCATCTTGCCACGGGTGTGCAGCTCACCTTTCCTCCCACCCAAAGCAAGCTTTTTGATTTCCCCTGTGTGTGCTGTGCCTCCAGCCTGTTTGGCACACTTTCCCCTGGACACTCCTTGGGTGTGCCACCGTCCTTAGGAGTAGCTGGCAAGCACGAGTGCGTGCGGGATCACCACCAGTCATGCAGGACCCTACCTCCCCTCTGCTTCATGCAATGGGCCAGTTCATCAGGAGACTTACAAAAACACCTCAGGGAGGTTCTTGCTTATTTTGAACATTAGTCCAAGCTCATGGTCAGCTGCCGATCAATTACCTCATGCCTGGCACAGCATGTAGACATGCCCTGGGTGGCGCCAGGGGGAGCAGACTAGCAGCAGGCATCTCAGGGCACGGCAGAGATGAGGATGGCCGAGCACCACTGGCAGCAGGGCTCGGGAAGATAGCTCTCCCCGCTGCAGTACAGCCGTTCTGACTCACCCATTTACCGTTGCGTTTATAAGCCACCGCGTCCCTTCGAGCGCTGCAGCCGGTGTGTGCCCTCACCTGAGCCTGCTTGCTGCTAGGCAGCGTCTGCCTTTCCCCGGAACGGGCTGCTCTGCTCACGGAAGGAACGGAGGCTTCTGGTGCACAGGAGCTGTTTGCTGTCCTGCAGAAGGTGCTCTTCTGCAGACGGTCCTGCTGGCAGCCCCTACGCCTGGCCAGAGGTTGCTGCTGGGGTTGTGCCACATGCAGAGGCAGGACTGTAACACATCACGACTGTGTGCTGTACAGCTTCAGTGTTCTCATAGTTTTGTGTGTCTCGTTCTGGGTCAGGGAATTTATGCTTAGTACTTCACACTGCCGTTAGTTTGCTGCCTATTCATTCCAGTGTCCTTGGACATCCAAGAAGGGGACCACCTAAGAAAGGGGGGAGTGTGCTCATCTGCTGCTCATATGCAGGCCTCTGTCTGCAAGGCTACAGCTACCCCCTGCTGCTCAACACTTCTTTTTTAGCGTTAGCACTGCTCATTTCTGCCTATGCCTTTCCCCACATCAGCCAAATGGACAGAACTGGAGCTGCCTCTTCCACTTCACCTGGCTCCCTCCTCCCGAGGGAACAAGCGACACTTAACTATTGTATTCACCCCCTGGACACAAGTATTAAGCTGCTTACAGTTCATATGTACATATGGTGTACTTTATTTTCAGTAGAGCATTACATAGTATGAAAGTGTTGGATTTTGTACAGATGTCCCTGTATGTACAGAACTAAATAAAAACAATCTCTTGGAAAGACAACACTCGGCTCCACCTGATGCTCCAGCACAGTCCCTGCCCTGGAAGAGGGGCCCTAGCGTGGAGAGGGACTTCTCCAGCACAGACAAATCCAGTGTTTGTCCAAAGGGAAACTGGGCAAAGCTGGCCCAGACCCGACCCTCCAGACACACACAGGTGTGGAACCCGGCTGGGTTCCTCGCAGGCAGAGGAAGCCAACACAAGGACAACACGGCAAGCTACACACCAGCTGGAACCGGGAAAGAGGAGCAGGAAGGGAAGCCAGGTAATGTCAGTGGGACAGACTGAAGGGTGGATGCCAGCAAATCCTGTCACCGCCGGGCTCCAGGGCAGCAGGCGTCTGCCCTGTCGGTGCAGCGGAGGGACGGCTTGGGCAGCCCCCGCGCCGCAGCTCGGCCCTCACTTCCACTCGGGAGCGGAGCCGCCGAGGCTCTGCCGGGCCTGCAGCGTGCGCTGCACCACGGCCTTCCACTGGTCCTCCGAGATCTGGCTGGCCCAGGCGGGAATGCCCAGGCTGGGAAGCTTGACGCCGGCCATAGTCCTCTTCACCAGTTCCACATGCTCTGTGAACAGAGAGGCCGTGAGGCCGCGGCCGAGCCCCGCGCAGGGCGGCAGCCAGGGTCTGGCTGGAGCCGCCGTTACCTGCATCCATGGGGATGGAGCTGCGGCTGCTCGGAGCCACAGCGCCTTGCGCCGCCGCCGCCTCCTCCTCCGCCTCCTCCTCGCTGTCGGCCGGCGGGTCGGGCAAGTACAGCCTCATCATCTGCAAAGAAAGGCAGGGAGCGGCTGCCGACCCTGCTCCCCCGCCCTGCCGGGCTCAGCCGCTCCGCCGCCGGCTCGCCCCCATCCCCCGCCCGGCCCGGCCCGAGGTGGTACCTGCAGCCGCTCCTGCAGGTCGGGGCCCGACTCGGTGCGGCCCGCCGGGGCGGCGGGAGGGCCTGCCTCGCCGGGGCCCTGTTCCGGCTCCTGGCTCAGCGGCTGGTACAAATACCCGCCGCCTTCCTCCTCCTCCTCTTCCTCATCGCCGCTCCAGCCCGCCGAGCCGTTGGGGGCCTCCGGCGGCCCCGGCTCCTCGGGACACACCCGTTCCGGCCCCATACTTGCCGCTGTCGCTATCCCCCGGGCGCGGCGGCGGAGCGGCCCCACCACCTCCGCCCGGCAGCGCTGCCGCTGGGGCACTGTGGGTGTTGTAGTGCCGGGGCAGGAGGCCTCTCCGGCACCGCACCGGCGCCATCGGCCGCTCCCGGCGCTGCCGTACCCTGCCCGGCCGCGGGGCGGGCTGCAGAAGGCCGTAGCCGCAAGGGGAGCTCGGGTCCAGCACCCTCGCAGGGGCCCCGTGGGGCCCGGCTGCCCCGTGGCGGGGGAGGGCGGGCTCCGGGCGGGCGGGGCGGTGCCGGACTACAAATCCCAGCGACCGGCGGGCGCGGCCGTAGAGCTGGGACTCCTGGGTCGCCTTCCCGCCGCCAGGTACGGGGCTGGGGCTGAGCGGGACCGGCTGGCGGAGCGGGGCGTCCGCGCCGTGGCGCAGGGGGAGCTGGCGGCGCGGGGCCGGCGGCGGGGCCGGCGGCGGGGCCGAGCGCAGGAGGGCTGATGATGGAGCCAGCCGCGGCGGGCGCGGGCGGGCTGCCGCTGCCACCGAGCCCCTCGGGGAGGCTGGCCGCGGGGCCCGGGGCTGTCGTTCTCCCCCGTTGCCTGCGGCTTCAGGGCTGGCAGGGACCCTCGGGCAGCGGGCGGAGGTGCGGGGCGACCCCGAAGAGCCCGTGGGTGCTGGCGACAGTCGGCCTTAGGCGAGACTCTCCCCTCCTCTGGGGCTGGCGGGTCCCTGCCGTGGAGGCTGCCCTCCGGCTCGTCGCCTCCGCGTTAACCGCCGCCGGGCCTCCTCCCGCCGTGCCCGCGGGCTTGTGCCAGCGCAGCCCGATCCCACTGCAGCGCGGCGGAGGGAGGAGCGGTGCCGGCGAGCACCGGGAGCAGCCCTGCGGGACGCTCTGCCGTGGTGGCGGCAGGTGCAGGGGAGGGAGGTGGCGGGACCGTGCCCAGAGCAGATAGCGCCACGTTCGTTGTCCCCTCCCACGGACATGGCAGAAGTAGCCTGGCTGACAGTAGCCAGAGGCCCAGAGACGTTCCTGGCGAGGGAGAATGAGCCAAGGAGTATCTCTGTAGAGAAGCACCAGTGGGGGGTTGGAAGGTGAGATGAGGGAGGGGAGAAGCCACAACAGAAGGCGCAGAAGCGTAGTTGGAGCTTTGGGCAAAAGCAAGTCGGTGGTGGGCAAAGTATTTGGGCAAAAATAAGGTAGTGGTCGTTGCTGCTGTCTGCAAGGAGGAGCCCTGGGATCCATTTCTCCCTGAGGTCTGTGGTTTCTGTGTCTAAAACAAGCTTCCAGATCGGTTTTCTGTTAACGAGCTCAGGAGGGGCTGTTCTAGCACCGTCTAGTTTAGCACTGCTGGAATCACATTGTGAGTGTCCAAGCTTGCTGAATGTGCAAGCTTGCAATTTCACACTGCCATAGCATAAATAGTCAAAGCACCATCAGATAAATGTCAAGCACGAGTGAAGAAAGGGGGTGGTTCTCACCCTGTCTCTAACAGTAAGTTGGATGTGCTTGAAATAAAACTGTCTATATAGGCTGCTGGGAGCTAGCTGGACTATTTTAAGCATCACTAAACCTTGTGGCTGGCATCTTTGGGGAGATGGGATCGAAGCAGCCACACGTTAGGGTTTGCTCTCTGAAGCCACGTTGCAGGAACAGTAGGCTTCTCTGCTTGGGGTGGTGCTTTGAAGATCAAGCCCTTGAAAACCTAGGCTGCTTTCTAATGAGTTTCTCTCCCTTGCTGTGGGAATTGACTGCAGCAAGGGGGATTTGAGCAGCTTTCAGCAATGGCTCAAGGTATCTTTGTGCATAAAGGAATAAGGCAGCTCAGTGAATTCTGTGCACAAAGAAGTTTATCCAAGGATCTGTGTTTTTGTTCTAAGACTACTTAATCTTTTTGGTCAGGCATTGCAACAGGCTGCCCAGGGAGGTGGTGGAGTCCTTGTCCCTAGAGGTGTTCAAGAAGTGTGGATGTGGCACTCTGAGATGCGGTTTAATGGCCTCGGTGGTTTTATTTTGATGACTGGACTCTGGGAGGTCTTTTCCAACTGAAATAATTGCATCATTTGTTCTGTTTTGCTGGTGCACTTGTAGGTGGTGGGCAGCTTTCTAGCTCAGATGGAAGTGTTTTCAGAGATGGTAGCAGGGATTGAAAATAGAAAGTCTAAAGCAAACAACAAACAGCTACAGCCATGACATGGACATGATACTGGGAGACGTGGCTTAATGGCCATGGTGGTCTTAGGTTGGTGATTGGACTCGGTGGTCTTAGAGGACTTTCACAGCTGAAACAGTCCTGTGTTTCTATAAGGAATGCCAGTGAGAAAAGCAGTGCTTTTGCTGATGATCTCAGGTGGTGGTGGATGGTGCTGGTAGCCTCTTGTTAGGTCTAAGATGGGACAGTTAAGATGAAGGTTCTTTCAGGGCTACAAAGATGCTCAGGGGACTGGAACATCTCTCTTATGTGGAAAGACAGGGAATTGGGTCTTTTTGGTCTGGAAAAGATGACTGATCCCATCAGGACTTAGAAATATTGGAAGTGTCAGCAGGATGGGACTGTTGCCCAGTGACAGAACAAGTGGTAATGGGCACAAACTTGAACAGAAGCTGTTCCACCTAAAGGTGAGGGGGAACTCCTTTAACTCAAGGGTGACAGAGCACTGGAACAGGCTGCCCAAAGAGGCAGTGGAGTCCTGGAGGTGTTTCTGTGTGACCTTTAAGTGAACCTGCCTTGGCAGGGGGGTTGGACTCAATGTGCATCCTCAGCAGCACAGCCAGAGATTCGAGTGTTGTCTGGGGGTGCTGTGTTGGAAGGCCTGACTTAATCTGATGGTTCTCTTGCTTAGTAGTGAAGTGCCCAGGGTGAATTGCAGTGCTCCTTGCTGAATCTCAGTGCTGATGAAGAGGGAGGGAGGTGTTGAAGGACGTCTATAGCATTTCTCTGCTGACAGGCTTGTGAGGTTCCATTTGTGGTCAGGTGCGATGCCTGACAGCAGCAGCAGAGCCAGTTCATGATCACCTCATGGCTGAGTAAGTGTGTACCTGGGCTTGTGGTGCTGTGTAGTCAGTGAAGGGCTTCAGGCATTTGGAGCACTCTTTAATTTTAGCCTCCCTGTGCTTAATGGCCCAGGAACAACTCACTGCAGTGCTTGCTTCACTCCAGCATGGTCAGCATCGCCTGCTCCAGCGCTGCTTGGAATTGTGACCTCGCTTTTGGAAGCTTTCCTGTTCCTGGCAGTTAATGACAGGACCTAGCAGGCCTTCAGCCCAGATGTTGCCTGTGCTTGACTGCAGCTCTGCTAGATGATGGCAGACCAGGGCAGTGAGAGGTGGTGAAGATTGCATGGTTGGCACCTGTGTGAGCACAAAGCAGGATTAGAAGATCTGTTAGACTGGATGTTAGGAAAAAGGTTTTACAATAAGAGTGATGAGATGCAGGAACAGGTTGCCCAGGGGGGTTGTTGATGCCTCCTCTCTGGAGGTGTTCAAGGCCAGGTTGGACAGGGCCTTGAGCAACCCAATTAGTGCTCCCCATTGCAGGGGGGTTGGAACTAGAGGGCCTTTAAGGTGCCTTCCAACCCAAACCATCCAGACCATTGTATTCTTCTTGTGCAGCTTTTGGAGAGGTGAAGTTAGGTGCTGACACATGTGCCACAACAGCAAGCAGGGCCTTAAGACAGGAAATAGCTCTCAGAAGTGCATTTCATTCATATTTGTAGCTAGTGCAAAGAGCAACTGCAAGAGGAAAGTGGCTTTGGGGCAGAAGACTGCTTTAATGGAAGGGGTTTTAAAAAGGCAAGAGAGGAGAGAGGCTGGAGCTGTGGGTGCAAAAACCATGGAGAGGAGCAGAGGGGTCCTCAGGAGGCAGGGCTCTGGCACTGCCACAGAGAAGGGGGAGGTGGATCTGTGCATGGCTGAAAAGGAGACCAAGCCCTTGGTGAAGGCAGGAAGAGGTTGTGACAGGCTTGGGATATGATGTGGCCAGCGGTGGAAGAGAAAGATGGAATCTGGCTGGATGTTTTTCTTACAGTGTGGAGAGGAGCACTTGTGTTTGGAAAACACTGGCAGCTTGCTAAAGCCTGTGTCTCCCTTTGCCTTGTAAGGTGTGATCCTGTGAGGATTGCTTCACACTTCTCGTTGCTTTCTTTGCACAAAGCCTACCAGTGGTTCTGCGTGCTCAGGGAGGTGGTGGAGTCACTGTCCCTGGAGGTGTTCAAGAAACGTGGATGTGTTGGGCACTTTGGGACATGGTTTAGTGACTGTGGTGGTCTTAAATTGACTGTTGGACTTGGTGATCTTAGAGGCCAACCAAAACAGTTCCATGACCTAAGCTCTGGGTCTGAGTGGCAGCAAGAAGCTGTGCTGGCTGTGCTGTATGTTTGCTCTGTGGGCATATCTCCATCCTGAGCCAAGGCCACATGCAGCTAGCTGCAGCCCTAACCACCACCCCAGGGCCATTCTACATCTGCCTGGCTCCTGGGAAGGACTGATCCCTGACAAAACCCTTCCCAGAAACTGTAATGGTCAGGAAGCACGTTGCTACATCATCAGCATCATCCTTTCCTACAGCACAGCCAGCTGGGCCTCCAGCCACTGCCTCTGGGTTGACTAGATCAGCTTCTTAGGGTGTCCTTGCCTTCAGCCCAGGCTGCTTGGCCTGCAGAAGAGAAGGCTGAGAGGAGATCTTACTCATGTTTGCAAATATCTGCAGAGTGGCTGTCAGGAAGAAGGGGCCAGGCTCTTTTCAGTGGTGCCCTGTGATAGGACAAGGGGCAATGGAACTGCAACGCAGGAAGGTCCACCTCAACATAAGGGAAAGCTTCTTTACTGTTGAGGATGACAGACGGTGGAGCAGGCTGTCCAGAGAGGTTGTGCAGTGCCTCTGGAGACTTTCAAGACCTGTCTGGACACATTCCTGTGTGACCTGCCCTAGGTGATCCTGCGGCGGCAGGGGGGTCAGACTTGGTCCCTCCCAACCCCTACTGTTCTGTGATTCTGTGTTGCTGACACCAAGCTGGGAGGCTTGGCTGAGACAGCTGCAGGCTCTGCTGCCACCCAGAGAGCCCTGGGCAGACAGAGATGGGCACAGGGGAACCAGATGAGGTTCAGCAAGGACAAGAGCAGAGTCCTGCACCTGGGGAGGAATAACAAACTGCAGCAGTCCAGGCTGGGAGGTGACTGCTGGAGAGCAGCCCCAAGGAGAGGGACCTGGGGGTGCTGGTGGCTGACAGTTCCCCATGGCACAGCAATGTGCCCTTGTGGCCAAGAAGGCCAATGGCATCCTGGGGTGTATTAGCAGGAGTGTGTCCAGCAGAGCAAGGGAGGTTCTGCTCCCCCTCTGCTCTGCCCTGCTGAGACCTCATCTTGAATACTGTGTTCAGTTTTGGGCTCCCCAGTTTCAGAGGGACAGGGATCTGCTGGAGAGGGTCCAGCAGAGGGCTAGGAGGATGATGAGGGGACAGGAGGGCATGGCTGATGAGGAGAGGCTGAGGGTCCTGGGGCTGCTCAGTCTGGAGAAGAGAAGACTCAGAGGGGATTGGATCAATGTTCCTAAGTATCTGAAGGCTGCCAGGAGGGGGGGGACAGGCTCTGCTCACTGCTCCCTGGGACAGGACAAGCAGCAATGGGTGTAAGCTGCAGCACAGGAGGTTCTGCCTCAACACAAGGGGGAACTTCTTTACTGTAAGGGTCCCAGAGCCCTGGCACAGGCTGCCCAGAGAGGTTGTGGAGTCTCCTTGTGTGGAGCCTTTCCAGGCCTGTCTGGATGTGTTCCTGTGTGACCTGTGTAAGATAGGATTGTCCTGCTCTGGCAGAGGGTTGGATTGGATGATCTCCTTGGGTCCCTTCCAACCCCTACCATCCTGTGAGCTGTGAGCCTGTGATTCTTGCGTTCCTGTAACTGGCCTTAACGGTGAGAGTGTGCAGGTAGCACAGCTGGCTGCTGTTGGAGTGAAAGGACCAGGCTGCTGTGCTCTACTACTGCAGGAAGAACCAAGTGGAGAACTCAGAAACAAGATTCAGCCTCTTAACTGTTCAGGACTGGACCCGGGCTGGAGGGTGCTGAAGATGCTGACGGTAAAGGCCAGTTAAGGCCTCGAGGTGTCTCCTACATCAAGAAGCAGTTTAGAGGGAAGTGGTTAGGTCTTGAAGTGAAAACTCATGGCTGAGGCAGCAAACAGATTTAGAAACAATTCAGAATAGCTTGAAAGGTGACTTGGGTGGTCTCCATGGAAACTCCTCTCTGCTCTGGCTTTGCAGAGAACTTACACAAGAGCTGCTGCCTGCCTTAAAGTAAACCCCAAACCTGCTTGATCTGAATTTGTGGTGGTCCCAGACACAGTGAAGCGTGGCCTGGAGGAGAAGGGGTACTTGTGGGTCCTTCTGGAGCAGCTTTGCTGGAGAAGAGTGTGGCAAGCACATTGAGGGAGGTTTTCCACCCCTTCTGTTCTGCTCTGGTGGGACTACGTCTTGAATGGCATGTCCAGTTCTGGGCTCCCCAGTTCAAGAATGGCAGGGAGCTGCTGGAGAGGGTACAGAAAAGGATGACAAAGCTGCTGAGGGCTCTAGAACATCTCTCTTGTGAGGAAAGAGAATTTGATCTTTTCAGTCTGGAAAAGAGAAGACTGAGAGGGGATCTCATCAAGGCTTAGAAATACTGAAGGGGTGGCTGTTGGCAGGGTGGGCCCAGGCTTTTATCAGTGGTGCCCAGTGACAGGACAAGAGGTAATGGGCACAAACCTGAACAGAGGAAGTTCCATCTAAACATGAGAAATGTCTTTAGGGGTGGTGGAGCACTGAGGTGGCAGTCTCCGTCTCTGGAGGTATTCAAAGCCCACCTGGAGGTTTTCCTTTGTCACTTTGACGTGAGCCTGCCTTTGCAGAGGGGTTGGACTTGATCTGCAGAGTTCTCTTCCAGCTCCTACCATTGTCTGAGTAAAGCTTGATGTGACTTTGTGGGCAGTTAGTGGCAATCAAGGTGATATTGATTGCTGCAAGAAGTGGCTTTTTGGGTGGGTCTCCATGGTCTGTGCCCATCTGATGCAAGCAAGACTGCAGGATGCTCTCTGTTCAGACATTGCCTGTCCTGTTGCTGTGACTTCTGGGCACAGAGCATGCTCTGGCTGCCCATTGCTATTTGGGAGACAACTTGGAAAAGGAGTTACTCTAAAGGGAAATCACTTCTACTTTTCTGAGATGAGTAGCTCTGGAATGAGGTGGCTGGCTCCTGGGTGCCTCTCATAGATTCAGAGAGTTGGTTTGGTTTGAGAAGACCTCCAAGGTCATTGAGTCCAGCCATCAAGCTAAGACTGCCACAGCCATTAAACCATGTCCACATGTTTCTTGAACACCTCCATGGATGGTGGCTCCACCACCACCCTGGGCAGCCTGTTCCTATGCCTGACCACTCTTGCAGCAAAGATACTTTTCCTCATGACCAACCTAAGCCTCCCCTGGCACAGTTTGAACTGTTTGTAGTATGCGTGGCTGGGCTGGAAGCCTAAGGCATCTCTGCTGAGTCGTATCTCTGACTCCTTCCCCAGGTGGGGATGAGAGTGCAGATGAGCCAGATACTGTGATGGTCAGGCTGATGGTGATAGGTGCCTGGTTGCAAGTAGTGGTTTTGCTTGACTGAGGAGATGGAGGGAGACCCCTTGGAGCAGAACAGCTGCCTCTTCTTACTGCTCTCCATCTGCTTTGGAAACTTTAACCACAAGTTTAAAGAAACTTTCAAACCTGTTCTGCAGAGCAGGACCTGGGAGTGCTGGTGGACAAGTTCATCATGAGCCAGCAATGTGCCCTAGGGGCCAATAAGGCTGATGGTATTCTGGGGTGCATCAAGAAGATTGAGGCCAGTAGGTCAAGGGATATTCTCCACCCGCTCTGCTCTTCTCTGGTGAGGCCACATAGGCAGTACCGGATCCAACGGTGGACTGCTCTGTCCAAGAGCCTGGCAACTACTGGAGAGAGTCCCACAGAAGGCCACAAAAATGCTGGGGTGATTGGAGATGTGTCTTGTGAGGTGGGGGTTGACAGGTCTGGGTCTGTTTATCCTGGAGGAAAACAGACTGAGAAGGAATCTAATCTCTACTTATCTATATCTAAAGAGCAAGGGTCAAGACTATGAGACTGGACTCTCTTCAGTGGAGCACAGTGATAAGACAAGAGTCAATGGCCACAAACTAGGTCACAGGAGGTTCCACCTAAACATGAGGAAAAACTTACTTACTTTGAGGGTACTGGAGCAGGCTGCCCAGAGAGGTTGTGGAGTCTCCTTCTCTGGAGACTCAAAACCCACCTGGACATGTTCCTGTGCAACCTGATCTAGGTGAACCTGCTGTAGCAAGGGGGTCACCTAAATGGTGTCATCTAAATGGTGTCAAAGGTCTCACCAGCCCCTACCATCCTGTGGCTTTTGTGAGAAGTGCTCCCTGTGAAAACTCTGCCTTTGCTTTTTGTAAAGGAAGAGGAGGAAGCATGTAGGAATTCTGGTCCTTGCTGAAGGCCTCTGCAGATTTCTTTGTGTTCTGCAAATGCTACAGCTGAGTGTGTGGGGTGGGAGTGTACTGACTGAACCTTCCAAGAAGCTGTAACCAAGCGATGAAAAGAGAGTTTTCTTTAGGCTCTCTGAAGCACCAGCAGCTCTTCTCGTGGCTGCTTTTCAGCTGAGAGAAACCTGGTGAGGTATTGAACTGACCTACATTTTCAGAAGCACCCACAGCCTCCTAGAATGGTTTGGGTTGGAAGGGGCCTTAAAGATCATCTTGTTCCAACCAGGGTCAGCAGACCAAGCTGCTCAAGATGCTGTCCAGCCTCACCTTGAACACCTCCAGGGAGGGGACATCTATAACCTCCCTGAGCAAACCTGATCCAGTGTCTCATGATCCCCACTGTAAAAAAATTCTTCCCAATATCCAGCCCAAATCTCCTCTCTTCCAGCCCAGGCAGGGTTGTGTTCCAGATCCTTAGATCCAAAGGAGAACCTCTGTAAGAATCAGCTGTGGTGACTTCTCGGGGAGCCCCTGTAAGCCATGTGTCTGAAGTGGGAAGCCTTTCAGTGGAGCTGAGATAGGCTGTGACAGCATTTCCATCCTGATGCCTGGATTTGCTGCAGGAGGAGGCCTTGTTCTGATGATTGGCAAAGAGCTTTCTCTGCAGCCTGGGAGGTTTCTGTTCTCTTGTTTCTCGATGACCTAGACCCTAGTGCTCAAATCAGGGAGTCCAAATGCTGGTGGGGTAGTCCAGCCCTGTACTGAGGAGGTGATTGGTTTATGTGAGGCTGATGTTTTGCCTTCCCTTGTTTGGTGTCTTTCTGAAATACTTCCACAGATCCACCCCCCTGCAGTCAGCAGGGACACCTCCAGCTGGATCAGCAGGGACACCTCCAGCTGGATCAGGCTGCCCAGGGCCACAGCAAGTCTGAGTTTGAATGTCTTCAGGGCCAGGGCCTCAAACACTTCTCTGGGTAACCTGTTCCAGTGTTCACTGCTCTCATTGTGAAGAGCTTTCTCCTACTGTAATGTCCAACCCGAATCTACCCTGCTCCAGATTGAAACCCTTGCCCCTCATCCTATCACTACAGTCCCTCCCCAGCTTTCCAGTAGGCTCCCTTCAGGTACTGGAAGGCCTCTATAAGGTCTCCCCAAAGCCTCCTCTTCTCCAGGCTGAACAGCCCCAGTCCTCTCAGCCTGTCTTCACAGGAGAGGTGTTGCAGCCCTCTGATCACTTTTGTGGCCCTGCTGTGGACCCACTCGAGCAGGTCCACGTCTCTCTTGTGTTGGGGGCCCCATAATTTTCCTCTGCTGTTTCTCATGGTGCCTCACTTCCCTCTGGCTCTGTTCTTCTCACCTTCACAGGCTTCTCATTCATGTGCACAAATTGTTCTGGCACAAACATGATGTGTATGTGACCAGGTCACAGCTGGGCACACAGCACTCAGTTGCCTTCACCAAAGGTGCTTAGCTTGGGCTACCTGTACAGACTCCTTGAGGGCTTTTTGTATCTGAGGGCTTCTCTGCCTGCTCCTCCAAGCCTTGCTTAGGTTACGGTGCCTACCTTGCGTCTCCTTTCCAAGGGAAGAGTAAAACTCTCTCTGGCTGGGAGGCAGAGGAGAGAGGATGACAGCAGCACGACCTCTGTAACTGCCGTTCAAAGAAGGTAGAAGACCTGCAAGGTGGATTGGCTTCTTTTAGCAGTGCCCCTCTGTTGCAGAGCCAGGTGGCATCGTGCTGGCGCAGGAAGCATGCGGCTGTGGCACTGGGGCTCCTAAGGCTGTCTGGCTTGCAGGGAGGAATGCTACGGTGGGCAGTGCACTTGGAAGGTGGCCCACGGAGGGTGAACCACGCGGCCGTGGCTGTCGGGCACAAGGTCTATTCCTTTGGTGGCTACTGCTCCGGAGAGGACTATGAGACCCTGCGCCAGATCGACGTCCACGTTTTCAACGCAGGTAAGCGTCTCTGCGCTGCACCGAGGTGCGGCTCGCTGGGCTCGGCTGCACGCTTCTTGCCCGCTGGTGCTTCGTGTGTTAGGCTCTGTAACCTGCTGTCTGCCTCTTGGTTTCCAAAAGGACCTGCCTGGCCTTCTTCCCTCCAGCAGCCGTGTGTCTTCAGCGCCAGGGGCAGGGCACAGAGGATCTGTAGTTCACAGACTGCTAGGATAACGACCCGCTCAAAGTAACCACACAGGCGATGGCTTGTTGTGTCCTTGCTCTCGGCGAAGATTAGCCCAACTAGGATCAAATAGGTGACGTTTATCTGGCTCAGGTACTGCCTGTGGTTTGCAGCATGACCATGCTCAGCTGCCCCTAGCACGGACTCATAGAATCACAGAGTTGTTTCAGGTGG
Organism: Pogoniulus pusillus; assembly: GCF_015220805.1. Classification (NCBI taxonomy): domain Eukaryota; kingdom Metazoa; phylum Chordata; class Aves; order Piciformes; family Lybiidae; genus Pogoniulus; species Pogoniulus pusillus. Next base: position 20,011,316 of record NC_087288.1, read on the forward strand.
AAAAGACCTCTAAGATCACTGAGTCCAGCCATCAACCCAAGGCCACCTGGCCACTAATCATGTCCCCGTGTGCCATGTCCACATGTTTCTTGAATGCCTCCAGGGACAGTGACTTCACATCCCTGGGCAGCCTGTTCCAGTGCCTGACTACTCTTGCAGTGAAGACATCTTTCATGATGTCCAACCTAACCCTCCCCTGATGCAATTTCAGGCCATTTCCTCTCGTTCTATCACTTGATACTAGGGAGAAGAGACCAACCCCCCCCTCACTGCAGCCTCCTTTCAGGTAGTCGTAGAAGAGGTGGGATAGAGAGCCAGTGCACTTAACTAAGTGCCCAAGTTTAGATTCCTGAGCTGCTCCCTTGGGGGACAAGCTGACAATGCTGCCAGCGTAGTGGAGGTCAGTAAGGGCCATGTGGCAAGGATGGAGGCCTTCTCATTTTGATGGCCACTATCTTTGACAATGTGGCTTAGAAAAGCATCTGGAGCTAGAACCATTTGTGTGGGGTAGGCAGTAGCTCTCTGGAGGCTGTGCTGGGAGAGGTTGTATTTCTTGATTCAGTGCTCTCTGAAGAGAGCTGGTCCATGAAGTGGACCACAGAGCTGGTTCCATGAAGCATTTCCTGTCATCAGGCAGGTGGTCAAAAAACTGTATGGATGCTTGGGTGGGTCCAGCTGAATAGAGACACGAGCAGGGAAGAAATTACCAGTCTTGCAGGCTGGACAGCAACACACCATGGCACACAGATAAAGCTAGTTTGTCTGCAGTGAATTCACTCCTCTAACTCTGACTGGAGAAGGCTGAATTGTGCAGCTGTGCCTGAAGACATTGGTTACACAGGGCTGCCCTGCTCACAGCGTAGAGCGGGGTGTAGCTCAGGGGCTTGTGAGCAGAGACATTCATCTCTACCTAGAGAGACTGGGCTCTCATGTTCAGGACAGCTGAATGCTGCAGCTTGTAAAACGTGCCACTGGAGCACTGCATTTATGGTGGAGGCATAATTATTGTGCCCAAGGGAATGCTCTTGGGTTGTCTTCCCTTCTCACCGCTCCCAAGTACTGAAGCGTCACGATGCTGCAGCCACCACTGGCTTCCCAAGCCAGTTAGCAGTGCCAGGTGCCAGTGCTGAGGGCAGAATACTGTGTTTTGAATGATCTCTTTCAGTCTGCCAAAGAGAAGGACTGGTTTATGCAGGAAACAACTCATCTAGCTTGACTTTAGCATTGGCTGTGCTTCAGCAGCCTTTCTGCCCTTGTGCTAGATGCTCATCTTTGAAGTTGCCTGACTCTCTCCCCACGTGAGGATTTCAGGAGAGATGCAGACTGTTTTCTTCTCTGGTTTTGTGTTATCTTTTGTGTCGAAAACAAAACTGGAGGCTATGTGTGCTGCAGAGGGAGGATGTTTGGGTGCTGTTATGCAATGGCCATGTAATAGTTGCTGTGACTCTTGCACTGTCATTAAACCCTGTAATACTTGTTGACTGTTCTGGCTACTGCTGAATGTGACTTGCAGGCTGCCAGGAAGGGCAACTTCTATTCACAAGGAGCTCCTGTTAGTAATACAGGAGTTAGGAGGGAGGACTCAGCTATGAATGGAGGTAAAGGAGGCAAACAGCTCATCTAAAGCTTAGAAACCCAAAGTTAAACACCATTTCTGCTGCAGAGCTTTACTTAAACTGCGCTACTGCAAATGCCAGTGATGCCTCCAGATATGTGCCCGTGTATGTTGCTGAAATCAGCTCCCAAGGGAAGCAGTGGATTCCCTCACATTGGTCAGGTTTAAGGCTCTCCTTGACAGGGTGCTAGGCCATCTCATTTCAGCTATCACTATCACCTAGAAAGGTTGGACCAAATGATCCTTGGAGTCCTTTCTAACCTGGCATTCTGTGATTCTTCCAGCTTTGAGTCTCTCAGAAATGTCACTAGCCTGAAGTAGTGCCTGCATTCCTTGTCACCACTCTGCTTTTTCATTTCTCTGTTTGTTTTGTGTGTTGTACCTTCACTCACCTCCTAGGATGGGTCAGCATGGACATGCCTTCATAACATTTTTATCCCTGCCCAGGGAGGTGGTGGAGTCACCATCCCTGGAAGTGTTCAAGAAATGTGTGGATGTGGCACTTTGGGATATGGTGTAGTGTCCAAGGTGGTCTTAGGTTGGACTCAATGATATTAAAGGTCTCTTCCAACTGAAACAATTCTGATGCTGTGATCTTCATTGATGAAAGAATTCTGTCCAGAGCCCTCTGGTGCTTTAGTGCTTTCTGTGATGAAGGGCCCTTAGAAAACTGTGCTTCTGCATTCCCTAAGTGTCTACTGCTCAGAGTCAGATCCAGCTTTGTCTTGCTTATGAGACTGCTCTATTTGTTGGCATTGGTGGGGTGGGGGGAAAGCACTGTGCAGGATGGGTTGTGTGACCTGTGAGCGTTTGATGTGGGCTCAAACTTGTGCTTGCAGTGTCTCTGCGCTGGGTCAAGCTGCCTCCAGTGTGGACCAACAGCCGAGACCAGGTGAGAGAGGTGCCCTACATGAGGTATGGGCACTCAGCAGTGCTCATAGACGACACTGTCTACATATGGGGCGGCCGCAACGACACCGAGGGAGCCTGCAACGTGCTCTACGCCTTCGATGTCAGTAAGTCCCAGCTGCTCGCTCTTCCTTCTCCCAGCTTCTCTTGGTGACACCACTCGCCTGGCCCACCACACTGCTCCCCAGCTTGCTGTCCTGTCCTCCACTCTACAGGCTTAGACTGGAGCAGGTGATGTGAATGGGGAGCTGGTGTTGCTGGCTGTTTCACCATGGTGTGTCTGCGTGCTTGGCTCTGCAGAAGCACTTGGACAGAGATCAGTGAGCTTGTTTAGTGGTCAGACTGGTTTTAATTTTTCTGTCACCTTTGTGTGCTCTCACTAGTAGTAACTACAGCTGAAGTGTTCTGTGTGTGAGGTGGCTGAAGGTTGCAGCAAGAAGGTGCCCTTGAGGATTGTGGTTCCTCTTGAGGATGGTCCTTCTCTCAGAAAGCATGAGGAGAGCAAGGAGTAAAACACAGTAGTAGTAGTCATGAATAGGAGGCCCAAGGGAGGAAAGTCATGGATCAAGCTTGATAACCCTGGAAGAAACTCCTTCAGACTTTCAGTTGGCTTCTACATAGAGAAGAACAGACCGTCAGGAGCTGGGTGGGCAGGAGTGTCAGGAAGGTAGGGGAGTACATCTGGGGATTCTGAAGGCAAGTCTGTCCAAATACTGACCAGTAACTGGCTTGCTGGTCTCACAAGGAAACTTCTTGCTCTGGTGTTTGATCATAGGTTCCTGTCTTCACCAGGAAGCATCTCACAGCTTGGAGCTGCTCTGTGGGCACAGGGTTTCCTCCTTGCCTTGACACATGCAGCTGGGAAACCAGCAGTAAACCTCTGCCTATGCAGAGGCCTCACAGTGGGAGCTGCCTGATCTCCCTGCCAACTCCAGTACTTTAGCATGAAGTGGCAATTAAGGGAAGGCCAGAGTTCAGTCCTGGTCTGAACCCTCTGCAGCTGTCTGTACATGCTGTCCTTGTCCTCTGCCAATCCTGGAGAGTGAAGCTGGCACTTGCAGCCCCACGTCTGTGATATAAGTTCCACCATGGGAATCACATCAGGTTGGATTAAAGTCCTAGCTGAGTGCAGTTCTGTCCCCTGGGGGGCTGATCAGATCGGGAGTCAAGGTCTTTTTCCACCTCTAGCTTGGTGTGTTGTTTGGGTGAGCTCTTGCTGCTACTGTGGGACTGAGCTTGGAAGAAGCCCCTGTGAAGGAAAGGAGCTGGACAGCCACTGCAGCTTTTTCACTAGAGGCTCTCCAGGGATTCTGTCGACCTTGCAAGACCCTTTGTGTGCTTCCAGCTGGAGCCTAGCTGGATAGTTGTGGCTACAGGCCAAGTTCAGAGAAGTTTATCCTCATGAAGAATCTTGCTTTGGCTCCAGTGTTGCCACTTTCTGAAATAAGCACTGCTCTTGGCAGCTCACAGCAGTTAGGGAGGGTGGGAGTAATGTCTCCTGCTGCCTCAAGGCTTATCTGTGCCTCTCTGGGCTTTTGGGACAGGTGCTTGTTTGTGCTTGGCAGCAAGTCAGTGGCTTGGTTACGTGTGGCCCTGACATGAATAATAGTTCTGGCAGGGTTTAAAGTCCTCCCTTAAATCGAGCCAACCCCTGGAGTGTGCAGGCTAAGGGGCTGAACCTGTCTGGTGCAGGGTCACAGAGAGCAGTGCAAAGAGAACCATGAAGGGTAGAGCGTGAGGAAGGCTCCTAAGGAAGAGGGCATGAGAATGTAACAAGAGGAGCACATAAGACAGGGAAAGCACTGCAGAGGTAGGGATGTGTGCAGCAGCTCCACTGACATTGCTGAGCTTCTAGTTAAGTGACTTTTGCCTGCAGTTGAGAGCTGCTCTTCCCCAGTCAGTTAGTCAGCATCAGGAGATAGGGAGAGCTGCGCTGCAGAGGCAGGGATGTGTGCAGCAGCTCTGCTGGCATCGCCGAGCTTCCGCTTCAGTGATTTCTGCCTGCAGTTGAGAGCTGTTTTTCCCCAGTCATTTAGTCAGCACCTCCACACCGTGAGCTTAGTTGAGCCACCTGGCATTGCTGCCTCATTGTAATTGAGGCTGTAAACGCAGAGTTAAGTGACTCACAAGGAGGCTTTGCGAGAGATTGGATAAAAATAACATTGCTCAAGCAGTGCTTTGCTACTCGCAGTTAAAACATGAGCTGTTTGTCAGGTCAGGCAGGGTCAGAGGCTCTGCTCAGGAACTGAGACCTCTGTCACCAGGTAGCCTTGCCTGAGGAAACTTGTAGCTCCTCCAGAGAAGCAGGTGCTACACATGACCAGGAGAAGGATTTCTGCCTTAGAGGTGAAGAGCAGCAGCAAAGAGCTGTGCTGTCCCAGCAGCTACTGTACTTTCTCACTGTTGCCTCCTGGTTTTGTTTCAGACACGCACAAATGGTTCACGCCAAAAGTGTCTGGAATGGTCCCAGGAGCAAGAGATGGGCACTCAGCTTGTGTCCTGGCAAAGACCATGTTTATCTTTGGAGGCTATGAACAGCTGGTGAGTAGTTATTTGGTGATCCTACCCTGAACATTGGTAGAGGCAGAATACAGGAGCATATTTGTATCCATAGTTGAAACCTCATTGCTGTCTACAACTACCTGAAGGGAGGCTGTAGCCAGGTGGGGTTGGGCTCTTCTCCCAGGCAACCAGCAACAGAACAAGGGGACAGTCTCAAGTTGTGCCAGGAGAAGTACGGGCTGAATGTTAGGAGGAAGCTGTTGGCAGAGAGAGTGATTGGCATTGGAATGGGCTGCCCAGGGAGGGGGTGGAATCGCCATCCCTGGGGGTGTTCAAGCAAAGCTTGGATGAGGCACTTAGTGCCATGGTCTGGTTGACTGGCTAGGGCTGGGCTTGGAGGTCTCTTCCAACCTGGTTGATTCTATGAGTCTATGAAAGCAATTATGTCTGATCAATAGCTAAAGGGTGAGGAGCAAGAGGATGGGCCCAGATGCTTTACAGTGGCGCCCAGCCCCAGGACAAGGGGCAGCAAAGTGGAATGCAGTAAGTTCCACTAGAACAAGAAGAGAACACTCTTCACTGTGAGGGTGCTGGAGCCCTGGAGCAAGCTGCCCAAAGGAGCTGTGGAGTGTCTTTCTCTGGAGAGATTCCAAACCCACCCAGGCATTGTGATCCTGGGCAGCCTTTTGGGTGAGCCTGCTTCGGCAGAGCAGGGCTTGGACTCCAGAGGTCCTTTCCAACTCCTACCATTGTGTGAGTCTGTGATGAATTACCCAGGTTATGCTGATTGTGCAGAAGAAGGCTGGGAAAGTAGGCCTGAAAAAAAACCAAAGGTGCCTTCTTTAAATTTTAATTTCCCAAAACATTTAGCTAGAGGTAAAAATACAAATACAACTGGGTTGGTTTGGGGCTTTTTTCTGCTTCATTTCTCAGCCAAATTTAGGTAGGTAAATGCATAGCATCTAAAATATATAGAGGTCTACATGTCATTTATGGAATCATTAAGATTGAAAAAGGCCTCTGAGATCATCAAGTCCAACCAATTTTAGCTGAGAAAGGAGCCAGAGAAATCACTTTCCCATGTCAGCAGCGTTGCTGTAAGGTTCTGTCCTAAGGCAGTGTATGTTCCCTGCTCGCCTCATACTCGTCCCCTCTTCAAACACTTGTCCTCCCATTAACGATACCTTCAGCTGAAGGCCATCCTGCACTAGCTGTCAGAGTGCCTCATGCTCCTTTGAGCAAATCCTTACCCACTTCTTAAGACCAGGGAATAAATACTATGTCAGACTGTCACCAGGCTTCAGAGAAGCTGTGCAGTCACATCTGTTTATTTGGAAGAAAACTGGGGGGCTCCGTTACAGCAGTCTCTGGATCCTCCCCACTCTTCTGAGGACAGCAGCACTCTAAATCCATGATGTTGCTTGCAGGAGCAGTGCTAAGGTGGCTTGTTTTTAACCAAGCCAGACAAGCCTGCTGCTGTCTCACTGCTATTTTGTAGAATCATAGAATTGTTTTGCTTGGAGAAGACCTTTAGGAGCATCAAGTCCAACCGTTCCCCAACTGCACCATGTCTGGGGCTAAACCATCTCCTTCAGCACCACATCTCTCCCTTTTTGATGGGGATTCAACCACCTACCTGGGAAGCCTGTTTCAGTCATTGAGAACCCTTTCAGCAAAGAAATTTCTTCTGATCTCTAACCTAACCCTCCCCTGGTGAAACTGGAGGCCATTTCCTCTTGTCCTGTTACTTGGGAGAACAGACCAACACTCTCACTACAATCTCACCTCATTCCAACCTCCTTTCTGGAAGCCTTGGAGAGCATTGAGTTCTCCTCTCAGCCTCCTCTGCTCCAGACACAACCCCAGTTCCCTCAGCTGCTCCTCACCAGACCTGTTCTCCAGATCCTTAACAGCTTTCTCCTTCCCTGGACATACTCCAGCACCTCAGTGTCTTTTGTGTAGTGAGACTCCCAAAACTGAACCCAGGACTCGAGGTGCAGCCTGAGCAGTGCTGAGTACAGGGGCACAATCAGTTCCCTGGTCCTGATCATTACGCTGTGGCTGATACAGGTCAGGGTGCCAGTGGCTGCCTTGACCACCTGGGTGCATGCTGGGTCATATTCAGCCAACTGTCTGAGGAGCAGGACTCTGTGCTGCTTGTGTGAATGCAGGTTCTTCCAGACAGACAGCTGTAAATGAGTTCTGGGGGGTCACCAGAGCCCCAGGTGTATTTTGCTTCTGGATGTTTAGCTTCCTAGAAGTAATTTTTAGCTACTACCTCTCATCCCATGGCCTTAGAAGAGCCACTCTGTCCCCTCAGTGCCCCTTTCTTCTGTTGCTGCATGAAGTGGAGACAGGCTTCTGGAGGCATGTGCAGGATAGCCCCAAACTGAGCTAAACACCAAACAAATGGGAGAGCTGCAGGGAGAGACAGAACCACCTTTGAGATCATAGGATCATCACAGGATGGTAGGGGTTGGAAGGGACCCAAGGAGACCATCGAGTCCAAGCCCCCTGCCAGAGCAGGACAATCCTATCTAACACAGGTCACACAGGAACACATCCAGACAGGCCTTGAAAGGCTCCAGAGCAGGAGACTCCACAGCCTCTCTGGGCAGCCTGTGCCAGGGCTCTGGGACCCTTACAGTAAAGAAGTTCCCCCTTGTGTTGAGGTGAAACCTTGTGCTGCAATGGGCTTCTCCTCACTGTGGTTAAGTGAGAAGTGTGCTGCCTCCCTTGACGTTCTGGAGCAAGCAGCACATCTCTTAAGAAGCACTGACTCCAAAGAGATGCTCCAGGTCTGCAGGACAGCATCCTCCTTGGGGCCAGATGTCACCAGGCTCAGTCCCTTTGTGACCAGGCTGTGCCCTGCTGTGTTTTCCAGGCCGACTGCTTTTCAAACGATATCCACAAACTGGACACCACAACCATGACATGGACCTTAATCTCTGCCAAGGTCAGTGCCTGCTTCTCGCTCTGGTTTGTGGAGGAGGCCTCACCTCTGCTGTTGCCTGGGGTGGGCAGTGCTGTCTCTTTGCACTGCGTTTGAAAGCGCGGCGTCACTGCAGAGGTGACAGCTTTGACTTTGTTGTCTTCTGTCAGCTCTGTGCGTAAGAGGAACCTTTCAAACAGCAGCACAAAGCAGAGGAATGGGTTTCTCAGTTTCAGGTCTGGAAATCTGTGTGGTGGGGTTAGGAAAAATCACACTCCCCTACCTCCCCAGATGAAATTTACCAGGCCAGCTCAGATAGCTTGGAAGTGAGCTGAAGCTCTCTTTTACAGCAAGCTAAGTTCGCAGGCATGTACACAAAGTACACTCCCATGGAGTTACAGTTCTAAACAATTCAGATGTGACACAGAAATCCAATCCTCTCTCCTTGCACAAAGCCCAGAAGGGGCCAACACCACCACCTTCTCTCCCCTCAGAGATCTCACTTCTTATCTGGTCAGCCGAGGTCAGTATATGGTGCGGAGGAGTCGGAGAGGTGAAGGAGCAGCGACAGAGCCCAAGAGCCAAGAGAGACAAATTGTTTATATGTTGCCATTTTGCTCCTCTTAGCAAACCAATGAGTGGCAAAGACTTTGTTATTCCTTTTTGCTTTTGCAACCAATGCTATAATTTATTTACATTCTGCACTGAACTTTCCTGGCTTCTCTTACTGGGATTCTCTGATGAGCCTTAAACCACTGCAGCCTGGCAGCAGTGTAATACACCAATCCTGCACAGGCACTGACTTTCACAGCACTGTCAGAGGTAATTTAGTTGCTTTACTTGTAACTGCTGACCATTAGTCATTAATTGGCTAATGTCTGTTAATCCTACTAGGCTTGGTAACATAACTGTGTGTTAAAATTCAGCTAATTTTGGGGTACAGTCTAAACAAATCTTTACAATTTGGCTATGGGTACAGCTTCAAAGCTCTTTCCCCCCCACACACACTTTGTGAGAATGTGATAGCTTGGAGTTTTCATGGAAGAAATTTGGTGGTTTGGCTGTTACCCACCCCCCCACACTTTAGAAGGTACCCCAGGTAACTCAGCTGGACTCTGGGAATATAAATGAAGCTATTTATTTTCAGCTAGCACAATATACAAGCAGATAGTTACAGTATATACAGTTATAGACAAGTTAAAAGTAATACAGAAGCACAACTCCCCTCCCAGAAACCTGAGTCCCCAGGAGGGGCTCTCAACCACCCCCACACCTTCCCCTGCCCCTCTCAACCTTACCCCAGCCCTAAGAAAGAATAGAGGTTCAGCCAAGAGGTTAAGAAGCAAAGGTGAGTGGCAGTGAGGTTAGGGAGCTGCAGCTTCATCCGAGCCCAGCCAGAAAGTGAAGACCAAAATGGTGAAAGTGTTATCTAATGTTTACCCTTCCTGTTCCCACACATCTCAGCAGGACTGTGAGGGGAGTAGCCATAACCATTATTTTTCTTTCACAGCCAATTATCTACTTTTTTCTTACCAAAACATTCTAGCCTGCTTCAAACTAGCACAGAAATTGAATATTATTCATCAGAAGAAACTGTGGTGGTTTGGGTTCTTTCCCTGACTGGTTTTCAGCTAGAACAAAGGAACCAGGTCAGAAGAATGAATCTAAAAATAGTATTTTTAATGATTCATTTATCACTGCTGCAATGAGAGTGAGGGCTGTGTGAAGAGCCCTGAGCAACGTGGCTTGGTGGAAGGTGTCCCAGCCTGCAGTAGAGGGGTTGGAACTAGGTTGATCTGTGAGATCCCTTCCAACCCAAACCAACTCTGTGCATCTCTGTCTGCCCACACTTCTCGCAGCTTCTGCCTGCTGTGGCTGGGCTCTGCAGGAGGGGGAGTTCTCCAGGGAGGGGCAGCCACCTCAAACTGTCATCTCCCTGGCTAATCTGCAGCCTTTTGTCCTGCCCCTTGAAGGGTACGCCAGCTCGCTGGAGAGACTTCCACTCGGCTACCATCATTGGCACAAAGATGTATGTCTTTGGCGGCAGAGCTGATCGCTTTGGGCCCTTCCACTCCAACAATGAGATCTACTGCAACCGCATTAAGGTGTTTGATACAGAAACCAACTCCTGGTTGGACTCCCCTCAAACCCCAGTGCTGCCTGAGGGCCGGCGGAGCCACTCAGCATGTGAGTAGGGCCCTGCTGAGGGAGGAGGATGGGGGAAGGAAGTTCCTGCCCTCCTTGGGCCAGGGGGGTCTGATCAGCTGGGTGGAGATGTGGGTTAGTAATGGGTGACCAGTTCTGGGCCCCCCTGTTCAAGAAGGACAGAGCCACAAAGATGATTAAGGGAGTGGAACATCTCTCTTACAAGGAGAGGCTGAGGGAGCTAGGGCTGTGCTGCATGGAGAGGAGGAGACTGAGAGGTGACCTCAGCAATGGTTATAAAGATGTGCAGGGGAATGCCAGGAGGCTGGAGCCAGGCTCTGCTGGGTGATGCCCAGTGACAGCACAAGGGGCAATGGGTGGAAGTGGAGGCATAGGAAGTTTCATATAAACACGAGGAGGATTTTTTCCCTTGTGAGGGTGCCAGAGCCCTGGCACAGGCTGCACAGGGAGGTTGTGGAGTCTCCCTCTCTGGAGATATGCAAAGCCTGCCTGGATGCTTTCCTGTGCGATCTGCTCTGGGTGATCCTGCTCTGGCAGGGGGTTGGACTGGATGAGCATTTGAGGTCCTTTCCAGCCCCTGACATTCCATGATTCTGTGACCAGAGTCTGGCTTCTGTGGGGAGCTGCTTCCCAGTGAAAAGCCTTGCCTGTAGCCCTGCATGTGAGGGTGATGTAAGTGAAGGTTGATAAGGAGCACCACTTTGCTGCTTTGGGTTAGGTCCCCCCCCGGGTGGCTCACTGAATGTGTCTGTGTTTGCTGCCCACAGTCAGCTACAATGGGGAGCTCTATGTGTTTGGTGGCTACAATGCACGTCTGAACAGGCACTTCCATGACCTCTGGAAATTCAATCCAGGTATGTGTGCTTTTAACCTGTGGTGGTGACAGTGCTGAAGGCCCTTGAGGTAAGCCTGCTCTGCGAGGGCTGGGAGCCTGCCTGATGGGAAAATGGTTCTTGTAAAAGCATTGCCACGAACTTGCTGCTGTGCTTGGGACCCCTCTTCTTCCTCAGACCATCTCCAAGTCTCAGAAAGTGGGAAAGGAAGTGTTGCTGAAAGACACACCTCATCAAAGGGTGGTTAGCAAAAGTAAGCTGTTCTTTAACACACACAAGTGGTGGCAGAAGAGATAGGGAAGCAAGGGGGTTAGGGGAGCTGGGGACCCCACTCGATTTAAGCTGCAGGATCACCATACACGTTCCTGGCATAGATCACCGTGCAGCAGAAGGGGTCACTTCAGCTGGCACTCTGAATAGCAATCAGTTGTGAGCTGTTTGGGGGTCCTTGGGCACTTTTTGTAGTTCATTAGGCTGCTTGTTAATTAATTGCTTTGCACAGTAAAGTTACCTGACACCAACCGGTTTGCTGCTCCCGAGCTAATCTCTGAGCTGATGTGGGAGCTTCTGAAGGTTTCAGAGCTGTGCACGGCTCATCAGTCCCCCCCCCGGATCCTTGCCGTGGAGCAGCGAGGACAAAGCTGCTGTCTTCTCCTCCTGGTTCAGTTCCAGTCTGCGAGAGTCCTCTGCATTCAGAGTTGCTGCCAGCAGATGGAGCTGGCCCCTGGGCCACCTTCCGGAGCTGACCCACAGCAGGCTGCTGGGGAAAAGAGGTCCCCTGCCTGCTCCTGGAGCTCTGCTCTCTCCCCTCCCTGTGACGTCTGACCTCTGCCGTGGCAGCCCGTGGGTTCTGGCACTCAGGCTTTGCAAGCAAAAGGCCTTGACCTGCAACCTGTGTCTCAGCAGGCAGAGCTCCAAGGCTGGGCCTGGCATCTAAGTAATGCTTCAGCAACAGCCTCATAGAAGTGCTTCAGGGTGGCACTGGGGCAGAGGTCAATAAGGAGTGTGGGTGTTGGCTTCTGGGGGCCTCCGGTTTTGCTGTTGACCATTTAAATGCGTAACCTGCTTCAGCTGGCTCATGGGCAGGCTCTTGTGACAGCCTACTGCACTCTTTTGCATCTCCTAGTTTCCCTTTCCTGGAGGAAGATTGAGCCCAAGGGGAAGGGCCCATGTCCTCGACGCCGGCAGTGCTGCTGCAGAGTGGGGGACAAAATCATTCTCTTTGGAGGCACCAGGTGAGTTGGTGGCTCTGTGAGAAGGTTCACCATTCCCTCCAGCATTGTGTCCCTCCCTGCTCTGCCCCAGGCTGCAGTCAGAGGCCACTGTCCCATCTAGAAGACTCCAGAAGAAGATGTTTCCCCATGGGATGTTTCTCCCAAGGGCAGCAGTGGATTCCCCTACATTAAAGACTCAACAGGGCCCTCTCGGTTCAGCTATACTGTTGCCTAGGAAAGTAGGTCTGCACGATCTGTGGGGCCCCTTCCAGCCTGGCACTCTGACCTGCTTCACAAGTGTAAGCAGCCATGCAGACCAGGGCTCCTCTGGAAGAAGGACAAGAGATTGCAGATGTCATGCAAGCTTGTACAGCAGCTGCTGACAGGCCCTCAAGTAGAGGCACAAGTGTGCAATGTGCTGTTCAAGAGGGCTTGTGCAGTGGTCAAGTTTGCCACAAAAGGGGTGATGGGGAGGGGATCTTGCCCTCCTAATCTGCTCTGCTGTACCACAGCTCGGGCTGACCGATCCTTCCCTACATGCTGCCCTGCACCTCCCATCAGGTTTTGTTCCCTTCTTTCTTTGGCGAGTGTGGTGCCTGCCAAGCTGCAGTGGGCTGTCAGCTCGGCTGGGAACCGTTTGCAGAGCCCATACACACCAGGTGGCAGCAGCACTCCCTTCTGTTTCCATTCGCTGGAGGGACCTGGTGTTAAGGATTTAGCTGTCAAACCCTGGAAGCGATACTGCCAGGGAGCAGGGCAGCTGAATGTGGCCAAGAGCCTTAACAGCTGCTAAAAGAAAGGAAGTAGCCCATCAGCAGGACACACTCTGATGTCTGGAATGACAGAGTGCAGCTCTGGAGCACAGGCCTGTTTGACAGCATCAACCTTGCAGAAACATCTGAAATGTTTTCAGCCCTCCATGTGCTTTGGAAGACTCTGGGGCATTCTCCAGGTCCCAGGCTGTCACTTGCAGGGCATAACTTTGAAAACAGGACAAGGCAGGACAGATTCTGTGTCTGGTTCTAGGGACTCCAACACAAGAAGGACATGGAACTGTTGAAGTGGGTCCAGAGGAGGCCGTGAAGATGATCAGAGGGCTGGAGCTCTATGGGGACAGGCTGTGAGAACTGGAGCTGTTCAGCCTGGAGAGAAAAAGAATCCAGGGAGACCTCAGAGCAGCCTTCCAGTACCTGAAGCAGGCCTACAAGAAAGCTGGGAAGAGATTTTTGACAAACACTTGTGGTGCTAGGATGAGGAGGAATGGCTCTAAGCTGGAAGAGGGGAGATTTAGGCTGGATATTAGGAAGAATTTTTCCAGTGAGAGTGGTGAGACACAGGAGCAGGTTGCCTAGGGGGGCTGTAGATGTGCCCTTCCTGGAGGTGTTCAAGGCCAGGTTGGACAGGGCCTCGAGCAGCCTGGTCTAGTGGAAGTGTCCCTGCCCATGGCAGGGGATTGGAATTAGATACCTTTTAAGGCTCCTTTCAACCCAAATCATTCTGTGGTTCTGTGGCTCGACCATACCAGTGTTTGATGGAGTGAAGAACCTTCAGGCCCCAGAAGTGCCAAGGGAGTGTCCTTAGTTCTAAGCAGGACATCCATGCAGGTGTGAGGGAGTGCTTAGGACAAGTGAGGCATACAGAGATGCTGCGCTGATTTGGGCTCCTCAACAGACACTGGTTGCAGCTTTGTGCAGTGGAAGGCTCAGTAGGGTCCAGTGGTAGCTTGGGATGCAGAGATGCTGCAGTGTGGGTTTGTGTCCCAGCAGCAGCTGAACTCTGGTGTTAAGCCACTGGGTGCTCCCAGGAAATGCTGGCAAACCAGGAGAGACTCCACACCAGCCTGTGGCAGTTTAGTCCACCTCTGCCAGGCAACACAGCAGTGCCTCGTCTTCTGCACCTAACAACTGCAGGATTTCATTTCTTCCTTAATCCAGATTCACCCCCAGCCAGCCCCAGACTGGGATAGGAAGAGCTGCCGGCAGCCAAGAATGCAGCCTGCTTGGGCTGGAGCAGGGAGATGCAGGCGAGACCTGTGCCGGCTTCCTGTAACACTTATCAGGTGTGCGCTGGAGCTGCCTGCAGAGATAAGGAGTTTTCCAGGAAGTCGTTGTAATGGAGAACTCCCTCTGCTCTGCCTCCTGACCTGTGCTCCCCTGCCCAGGGAGGGGGAGGAGGAGCCAGCAGGCTCCCCTTGCTGGGGGCTGGGCGGGCAGGCAGATCCCTTTGTGTCTTGCCTTCCCTCGCAGCATCGAGAGAGGCCACATCTGAAATACCGTGTCCAGTTCTGGGCTCCCCGCTTCAAGGAGGACAGGGAGCTGCTGGAGAGGGTAGAGAAAAGGGCTGCAAAGAAGCTGAGGGCACTGGAACATCTTTTTGTGAGGATTTGCTGAGAGTTAGATCTTTTTAGCCTGGGAGAGACAAGACTGAGGGCATCTCATCAATGCTGAGAAATACTGAAAGGGTGGGTGCAGGAGGATCACAGGATGTTAGGGGTTGGAAGGGACCCAAAGAGAGAGTCCAACCCCCTGCCAGAGCAGGACAATCCTATCTAACACAGGTCACACAGGAACACATCCAGACAGGCCTTCAAAGTCTCCTTCAAAGAGAAGGAGACCCCACGACCTCTCTGGGCAGCCTGTGCCAGGGCTCTGAGACCCTTACAGTAAAGAAGTTCCCCTTGTGTTGAGGCAGAACCTCCTGTGCTGCCAAGGATGGGACCAGGCTCTTTTTCAGTGCTGCCCAGTGACAGGACAAGGGGTAACAGGCACAAACTTGAACAGAAGAAGTTCCATCTGAACATGAGGAAGAACTTCTTTGGTGACAGAACGCTGGAACAGGCCACCCAGAGAGGTGGTGGAGTCTCCATGTCTGGTGACAGTCCAAACTCACGTGGCCTTGTTCCTATATAACCATCTCTAGGTGAACCTGGCTTGGCAGGAGTGTTGGACTTGATCTCCAGAAGTCCTTTCCATCATCTACCACTCTGTGATTCTGCAGTGTGCCTACTCCTGTGGCATCTAGATGTTTCTTTTGTACTACTGCCCAGGCCCTGGTCTTATTGTCCCAGCTCTGGTCTCTTCCTGGTGCCAGCAGCAATCCCATCATCTGTGTCCATTTAAGTGACAGGCACTAAGCTCAGTGTTCCCCTTAGCTGTGTCACAGTTGTGGCCTCAGTCTGATTTCCTCCAAACCCACCAGCACTTAAGCTTGTAGAGTCCACCCGCAGGGGAGAGTGGTGTGGAGAGGCAATGCCATAAGACAGTTTAGCTAAAGAGATGATAGAATCAGTCAATCATAGAGTGGTTTGCACTGGAAAGAACCTTAAAGATCATCTAATTCTAACGCCCCTGCCATGGGCAGAGACACCTTCCACTAGCCCAGGTTGCTCAAGGCCTCATCCAACCTGGCCTTGAACACCTCCAAGGAAGGGGCATCCACAGCCTCCCAGGGCAACCTGTTCCAGTGCCTCACCACCCTTACTGGAAAGAGCTTCTTCCTAATAGCCAATCTGAATCTCCCCTCTTTCACCTTCAGTCTGTTCCCCCTCACCCTATCACTATAACCCCTTGTCAAAAGCCCTTCCCCTGCTTTCATAGGCCCCCTTCAGGTACTGGGAGGCCACCCTAAGGTGTTCCCAGAGCCTTAAGCCAGTTGGGGTTTGTTTCAGGCTGTGTTTTCACTGACAAAGCCTAGCCTTAGTGAGAGGTTAGGGGCTGTCCCAGGGTGCTCGGTGGCCAGGAGCATTCATTATTGTGCCAAGTTGCTGTGCAGCTGCAACAAGCAGTTTTGCTGTGCTCTGGCTGGCAAAAGGGTGCCCTTGCACCCTGCTGTCAGTGAGTCGTGGCTCCCCTGGTCTTGAACTCCAGGCTTTCCCTTGCTGCTGGGTGATTAAAGCCACAGATGTGGTGCCTGCTGGCTTTCCTTTGAAAGATAAGGGATGGTCTAGGATTTCCTGTGACGTGGATGTGAGATTAGATTGTGGTGTGGTGAGCACAGAGGGGTGGAATTAAAGGGGCTTTTGCCTGTATCCAGGCAGATGGGACCTATCAGCAACAGGTCTTCTCTGCCAGCAGTGAGCTGTGCCCTGCAGTTTGTGCTGCTGGGGCGGTGGGAAGCTGGCAGAGGCAGGTACTGTCTCATGTCCCGTGAGGTACAAAGTTCAGTGGGCCATAGCTGGGGAAGCAAGTGATGTCACTGCAGATGTCACTGTGCAAGGCTCCAGGTGAGCAGTGAGGACACTCTAAACTGCTTTGTCACAAACCAAAGCAGGACTCAAGCCACCGTTTCTTTCTTTCACATCCTCCAAACGGCCATCAGCCATGGCAGTACTTCCCTCTGGTCCAAGCACCACAGAGTGGTCTCTGTGATCAGTGACCAGTTTCTCAGGTGCTTTGACTGTACCACCAAGACTGCAGTCTTCTGAAATGCCATCCTCATTTTGGCACAAGCAGGGAGCTGTGGCTGGAGCCCACAGTGATTCTCAAGTCGAGCTGAGAAATGCCTGTGCTGGTCCTACCACGCAGATGATTTCTGGCTGAAATCACATGGAACATCTCTATGGCTGTGCTGAACTAATTGCAGTAGATCTTCGCCATGGGAGACCTGGAAGAGTGAGCAGCATGTAGCTGGGTAGAACCTGTTTCAAACCTTGTGCTTGGCACGCAGCTCGAGCTCACCCAGCAGAAGGCAAAAGCAGCCCAGTCACTGGCAGCGTCAGAGGAGCACAAGCAGGATGTTGTCCTGGCTGCAGGTCGCTGACCTGTGGGCTTTTGCTGAAGGGTTCATGCTACTAAAAGGGTGATTGTCTCACCGTCCTCAGTGCTGATGAGGCCACACCTGGAGTCCTAGGTTCAGTCCTACAAGAAGGACATTGAGGTGCTGGAGCAGATCCAGAGAAGAGCAGCAAAGCTGGTGAAGACTTTGGAGAACAGATCTTGTGAGGAGCATCTGAGGGACCTGGGGTTGTTTAGCCTGGAGAAAAGGAGGCTGAGGGGAGACCTCATTGCTCTCTACAACTCCCTGAGAGGAGGTTGGAGCCAGATGAGGGTTTGTTTCTTCTCCCAAGTCATAACTGATAGGGCAAGAGGAAATGACCTCAAATTACACCAGTGGAGGTCTAGGTTAGATATGAGGTAAAACTTCTTCACTCAAGACTGGAACAGGCTTCCCTGGGCAGTGGCTGAATCCCCATCCCTGGTGGTTTTGAAAAGCCTGGAAACAGTGCTTGAGAATATGGTGTAGTAGTGGCCCTGGTACCTTTAGATAATGGATGGACTTGAAGGTCTTACAGCTCTTTCCAGCCATAACGATCTGTAAATGCAGCAGTACAAAAGACAAAGAGGGAAAGAGCTGCCCCTAAACCAAGGCAAAGACCTCAGTGCCTGCTTCAGGTGTTTGTTGCCACTGCTGCCTTTGCTTCTCTGTAGAAGAAGCTGAACATCTGCAAAGCACCTTCCATGTTGTCCTCTGTGGAAGCAGCTTGGCTTATTACACTTGGCCTACTGCAGTGCTGCAGCAGTGTGGGCACATGCATGCAGCCTCAGTCCCCAGCAGCACTGGTGCTCCTGAGAGCTTAGAGACAGGAGAACCTAGCTCAGAGGTTTCCAGGGCATCACTCCTGAGTAACGTGGTGTGTGGCAGTCTGCAAGTGTTTCACACAGCCCTGGAAAGCTGGAGCTGAGGTGGACACAGCAGTGTTGCCTGCAGGTTGTGGCTCCTTTTGCTGCTTCACCAGTTTGCAGCAGATGTGGGTGGTCACTAGCTGCTGGCCCAGTCTCTGTGCTGAGTGGCACTGCATCACAACTAGACAGCCTTGTCAAAGGTCCTCTGCAGGCTCCAGTTTGTCTTCAGTGAGGTTAGGTAAGATAACAGCACAGCTTTTTGGGCTGTGTGTGTTGTTCTTGTGTGATGTCTGATCCTTCCCAGATCAGATGTCTGTAACTTGTGATGCTCCTGCAAATCCTTCCACTTGCCATTGCGTGCCTGCCCTTGGCTGTGAGGTGAAGCTGGCCTGAGGTTTGCACAAAGACATGGTGTGGGCTGTGTCAGGCTGCCCCACGTGGTGCTTGGGGCCAGGTTTGGATGGGCTGACCACTGCCTGCCCAGGTGGTTCGATCTGTTTCCTGCCATATTCCCGGGGCAGCTTCCCACAAGGGAGCAGTGCCATGGAGCAGTGCCATGGAGCTGGTGAGCCTCCAGCAGTGCACTGGGTTCTCCAGCTGGTGCCAGCTGCTGGCCCTGCCTGCTGTAGAGCAGCTCATAGAGCCTCTTTGTCACACAGAGAGTGGGACAGATGCTTCTGAAAGCCTCCAGGAGCTGCTCACACCCTTTCTCCAGCTTGCTCGGAGGTCTCCTCAGCCTTGTCCTGGGACTCAGCTTTGCAGGTCTGACTTTGAAGGGTTGGATCCACTGAAATTGCTGAGCCTTAAAACAAGCCTCAGCTCTGAAGCAGCTGTTTGCCACCACCCTGCTCCTGCTCTGAGGGTGGGTGCCGCAGCTCGGGGAGAGGCCCTTGTGTTGCTCAGTTTGCTGGAGTGTAGTCTGGGAGGTACCTAGGGAGTGAGACGTGAAAGCAGGCAGAGGCTGGTCAGTGTACAGGGGAAAGGTGGTGTTCCCCACAGAGCAGGACGTGTTTGGAGGTGTCGTGGTCATGCAGGAGGAGACAGTTCCTCCATCCCTTACTCTGGCTGCCAAGGAGGTGGTGTGATTTGCCCCTGGCTCTGGGCAGCATTATAGGTTCTGCAAGGAGCTGGGAGAGAAGTGGCTTTGGGTGCTCTTGGGGGAAGCAGAGGGACAGGAGGGATCAGAGGGACCTTGCATGGGGCAGGCAGACCAGGAAGAGGTCTGGACCTGCTCAGCCCTTGGGGAGCCCAGGGGCCCACAGCTGTTGTAGAAGCACTTCAGTACTGAGTGCCCTGCTTTGGTTTCTGCAGCCCGTCTCCAGAAGAGGGCATGGGTGACGAATTCGATCTGATGGATCACTCGGACCTCTACATCCTCGACTTCAGTACGTGAGCACTCCTCGCCCAGCCTGCACCTCCCCACAAGGGCCCCCGCGAGCAGGCCCTGCTGTGGAGCACCATAGCATGTCCCACATGGCTGCAGGTGCTTCCCACTCGGTGGCACCAGTTAGAGACACAGCAGTGCTGGAAGATCTGAGCTGGGCTCATGGCTCTTCAGCACCTGCTCCACAAACTTTCTGTGGGGGCAGAGGAAACTGCTCCAGCCTGTCCCTGCTGTGCACCTCGCCTTGCTCCTCAGAGGGGTGGCTGGGGTGCTCTGCCCTGTAGCACTGCTTGTGGAGTCTCCTTCTCTGGAGACTTTCCAGACCCACCTGTGTGCACGGCTGTGTGGACTACACTAAGGGATCCTGCCTTGGCAGGGAGGTTGGACTTGATGATCTCTGGAGGTGCCTTCCAACCCCTAAGGTTCTGTGTGACCTGCCATAGGTCATCCTGCTTCGGCATGGAGGTTGAACCAATCTCCAGAGGTCTCTTGCAACTCCTACCCTTCTCTGGTTCTGTGGCCCAGAAAAGGACTGCTGTGGCTCACTGCTCTCTCCCCACAGGCCCCAGTCTGAAGACTCTGTGTAAGCTAGCAGTGATTCAGTACAGTCTGGACCAGTCCTGCCTGCCCCACGACATCAGGTACTGTGTGCCCTGCCGGGAGGTCAGCCCTTGGGGCCCCTTTTGGCAGCCTTTGGGGTGTGCTGGGCTGGGGGGTGCCCTGGGAGCTGTGCTGGGGCTCCCTCCCAGCGTGTCCCTTGCTGTGTTACAGATGGGAGCTCTCGGCCATGACGACCAACAGCACCATCAGCCGCCCCATCGTCTCGTCCCAGGGCTGACGCCGGCCTCTGCCTCTGCCTCCCTGCCCTTGCTCCTCCACACAGTGACCTCTTCCTCCACTGCCTGCATGAGTTTTTGTAGCCCTTTCAAGCAAGGAACATGTGAGCTCAGTTTGCCTTCCCCTAGCTAGGCCTCTCTCTGCTCCTGTCACCTGTTGGGCAGCACACGTGGACAGGCAGAGCAAGCTGCCAGGGAAGAATCTGCTCACCCCAGCAGCAGCAGCAGCAGCAGCAGCACAACTGTGAACTCCCCTCCTTGTTGATGGCTCCAGCGTCTCCTGCCTTCCTTCCCCTGCTGCCTGTGGAGCTGTGTCTGTGCTGGCCTGGGCCCTGGCCACTTCCCGAGGGCCTGAATCAACTCCTACCAGCAGCCATGGCCCCAGGGTTGGCCCTGGGCTGTGAACTGTTCCTGTGCTGTCAGAAGAGCAGGGACCTCCACGCCTGCACCTGCCAGTGCTGACCAGCTTCCTGGCACTGGAGGGCAGGCCCCAGCCACAAGCCAAGCCTCATGCAGGGGCATGGGCCCAACTGGACTCTGCCCAGCTCCCACTGTCAAACACCAACTGGGGAGTTTTATAAACACTGAGGTGGACATGGCTTCTGCTGCTCTGTGTCCTAGCAGGTCAGCTGAGGGGAAACAAAAGTTTGGGAGGGGAGAAACTGAACCAGGTGCTTTCTCCTGCAGCTGCAGGCCACCAGTGTCTTACGGTAGCTGTGAGTTGTCTGGTGTGTGCTGCAGCCTTCCCTGGGGGAAAGAAGTAGCTGGGCCCTCTGCTGCAGTACTGCTCCTGTCTGGGGCTATGCTGCCCTGCAAGAGGACAGAGAGAAAGATGCTGCACGTCTCCTGGGTTCCGCTGCCTGCGTGTGGGCACCCCACAGTTCCCTGCTGCAGGGAAGGAGGTGGAAGAGTGTCTGAGGCAGCCTTTCCAGGTGGCACAGAAGAGCCCCATCCTGTGGAGGTGTCTGATGTGAGGAGGAGTTCTGGAGGTGCCTGTAGCAGAGGTGACAGAGGGAAAGCTAGGAAGGGGCTCAGGGTGTTTCAGGGGTTGTACAGTCACAGGGCAGGCAAGCGATGGTGGTGGCTGCATGCCAGGGATGGGTGGCAGGAGGCCCAGGCTGTCTTTCCTGCCCAGAGTGCTGGCATGTAGCCAGGGTCAAGTACTGCTCATCCAGCAGCATGAGTTCACAGAGGTGTCTGGGCTCCTCAGCCTGTGGGAGGAGGACCAGTGTGGGTGTGATGGAGCAGCCTAGGGTGGCATGCAAGGAGCAAAAACCCCGTGGCAAGAGAATGGAAGGCACCACAAGGGCAACAAGAGCTTTCTCTTCATGTACTGGCACCACCATGCTGTGGTGGGCTGGGCAATGGGCACCAGTGGGCGGGCTGCAGTGGGGAAGGAGCCAGGCTGTGCTGCCACATCTGGCTCGGGGAAAGCACCTCCAGCCTGGGCTTCTCCTCTGTGGTGGGCATCTCCCATGTGTTGTCTGGCAGCTGTATCTCCCCTGCTCAACCAGCTACCTCAGCTACAGGCTCTCAAGCTGTGCCATGAAATGGTGGGGTTTGCCATGGCATCCCCTTCCCCAGCACCAAAGCACTGAGCTCACTCTCCTTGTAGGGTGCCAGGTGGCAGGAAATGCCCCCAGTCTGCCCAGGATCACAACACTGGGCAGCATGATACTGAACAGAGGCTCCCCGAGGTGCTCCTGCCTTTGGCCAGGAATGGCTTTCACTGCCTGCTCTAGGGAGGACCAATCTCTGGGTCTCTGAGTGGAGACAAAAGGCACAGCTCCCTGTGCCAGCTGCCTCTAGGAGGGCAAAAGCAAACCTTTGGTAGGACCCTGCTCCAGACCCCAGGGTGGGATACTGCTCACCACCTTGTCCAGCTGTCTCTAGTGCATTTTCTTGGCCCACCCTGTTGCAGCACCTAGCTGAATTATCAGTGATGCTGGAGAGCAGCTGTTGGGTGGGCAGACTTAACCACAGGCCTTCAGCCCATCCTGGACTTCCTACTGGGCTGGTAACAACTGTGAGCCAGGAACTGGGCAGATGTTTGCCTCTCAGGGGGATCCCTGCTACTGTCATCATCACCCTCTCAGAGTAGCCAGGTTTGCTTTAAAGCCCCTGGCTTCCTTTTATTGCTTCCCCTCTCGGATTGCAGCCAGCTGCAGGGGCTATTTTTAGCAGCCAACCTTCTAAAAATAGCCCTGAGCTGTTTGGAGTTGCGTCAGGAGAGGTAACCCTCACCGTGAGCGGCTTGGCCCCTGTGCCCCAGGAGGCTACAAAAGGAGGCCAGGAGCAGCAGGGTCAGCGAGTTCAGAGGCAGCCAGGAGGCAAAGGAGGTAGCAGTACCCTGCCAGCTCCAGGCGTCCTCCTGCATCCACCATGACCATCTTCTGCAGCCACTGCCACAGGCCACTGCAGGCAGAGATGAGCTGCCTGCCCAAGAGAGGGGCACAAGTGCCTAGTGCCTCGAAGCCATTCAGGTGAGCTCCAACCCACCCACAGAGCTGTGCTGGCTCCTAGCTTGGGAGACCCCTGGGCCAGCTCACAGAGCACCCAACAGCCTTTGCAGGGGCTGGCACCAGTGCATGGGGAGGAGGTGCAGGAGCTGGGGGGGCAGAGCGGGATTTTGGATGGTCGAAGTGTGAAGGCAGATGGAGTGGGCTGGGACTCACACTCTGGCACTGGATGCAGTTTCTGTCCTTGTGGGGTTTGCTGGGGAGGTCACACCACCTGGGTCTCCCCCTAAAACACAGGTCATTGTCCAACCTGCCTCCCAGTAAGAGGGTGCCAGCCGTGCCAGCAGTGTTCCCCCTTGGGCAAGCACCTCTGCTTGCACCCACTGCACCTAAACAGCCACCAAAGGGTTGCTGCCCGACAGACGGCTGGCATGGGCACTGAGGTTCTGGGGGAGCATCTTCACTCCATCTCCCCAAGCTTGGGGAGCATCTCCGTTCCGTATCCTCAAGCGTGCAGTTCTCCCCACAGTGCGGGGTGGGGAGCGCCAGCGCTGCGTTTCTGGACGCGGCTGCCCAGACCGCTGGCTTTACAGGTCAACCAAGAGCGCCTCCAAGGCTCGCCGGGACCAGATCAACGTGGAGCTGCAGGCGCTGCGCTCCCTGCTGCCCATCTCCGCCCGGGAAAAGGAGCGGCTCTCCTATCTGCACACCATGGCCCTGGTGTGCCTCCAGCTGCGGGGGGCTCAGCTGTTCCCTGCAGGCACCCACGGCGCTGCGGCAGACGCCGGCAGCTCCGCTCTGCAGAGGGCACCGCTGCCGCCCCACACGGACCGCGCTCCGCCGGCCCCCGCCGCAGAGCTGCTGTCCCTGCTGCCCGGCTTCCTGCTCGTGTGCTCTGCCGGCGGCAAGCTGGCCTACATCTCGGAGAACGTGGCTCAGGTCCTGGGTCTCTCCGTGGTAAGGGCTGCCCACGGGGCGTGCGCAGTCACTGTCCTGGTGCCTCTGCCCCTGCCCGGCTTGGTGCCCTGGCACACACCCGGCCTGTGGCTCTGGCGGGACAGCATTCGGCGCGCTGCGGGGCCACACTCCCTGATGGCAGCCTACTCTTTGGCAGGTGGAGCTGCTCGCCCAGGGGGACACAGTCTTTGACCTTCTGGACGAGCGAACGCACCACGATGTGCACAAGAAGCTGCTCCTCGCCCAGGAGGCTCCCGGCAGCGGTAAGGAAGGGCTCGGCTGGCATTCTGCTGCCATCCTGCCCCGGCCCTTCCGGGCAGGGCTCTGCTGGCAGCCGAGCGGGGCAGCCCTGACCCGCCGCGGGCGCTCTGTCTGCCCGCAGAAGTCACTTTTGTCAGCGAGATGCGGACGTCCAAGGCGCTCCGGCTGCAGCACGGCGGGAACCGGGCCGTGGCGGTGCGCGGCCGCTTCACGGCTCCCGCCGCCGCCTCCGCCGCAGCCTTCCTGGCCCTCTGCACGCCCCTTGCGCGGCTGCCTGCAGACGGCGCCGCCGCTGCCCGGGATGAGCTGTTCCAGAGCACCCACCTGCTAGACATGACGTTTGCTGACGTCACGGAAAGGTGAGGGCAGGCCCAGCAAGGTGGCTTCCCTTAACCAGGCCTGCGTGTGGGACCCAGGCTGGACCCTGCATTGGCTGTGAGACTCCCCCGGGCACTTCCCAAGTCTCTTCCTTCCCTCCTTGTTTTGCAATTCGTTCCATGGAACCACAGAACAGTTTGGGTTAGAAGGGGCTTTAAAGGGTCATCTGGTTCCACCACCCTCTGCCATGAGCGGGGACACTTCCACTAGCCCAGGTTGCTCCACGCCCTGTCCAGCCTGGCCTTGACCATCTCCAGGGAGGGGGCATCCACAACCTCCCCGGGCAGCCTGTGCCAGGGTCTCACTGCTCTCCCTGCAACTAATTCCACCTAACACCTAAATCTCCCCCTACCAGCTGAAAGCCCTCCCCCCTCATCCTAGCACGACATGCTCTCGTCAAAAGGTGCTCCCAGCTTTTTTGTAGGCCACGTTCAGGTCCTGGAAGGCTGCTCTCAGGGGTCCCTGGAAGGCTGCTCTCAGGGGTCCCTGGAAGGCTGCTCTCAGGGGTCCCTGGAAGCCTTCTCTTCTCCAGGCTGAACAGCCCTCGCTCGCCCTGTGACTTCTGTGGCACTCCAGACCCGCTCCCGCACTGCGATGTCCTCCTCCTCTTTCTAGGGGCAACAGAGCTGTGCCCTTCTTTTTATTCTCCTCTCCATCATGCAAAAGCTGCTCCCTGCTGATGTGGTACAGACACAGCAAAGCATTCCAGTCCCCACCCCGCTTTGTCTTCCCCAGCGTCACCTACCACCTCGGCTACCGCAGGGAGGAGCTGATCGGTCAGTCATGGTACAACCTCCTGCACCCGGAGGATGCCAACCTAGCAGCTGCCCAGCACAGGGCCATGGGTGAGTGTCAGACCTGGGCCCATGTGTGTTTTGTGTCTAGCTACAACTGAAATCTGCCTCTCCAGAGCAAGAGGAACAAAGATGTCTTAGTCCATCTCACTGTGGCTCCCCTACTCTGCAAAGGGTCAAAGCAGAGACTCCATTGCATGCCACATGCAGCATCTCTAAGTTTCAAGCTTGGGAACATGGCCACTGCCTTGGCACACTGCAGAGAGCAGGGCTTGGGAACACGGGCACTGCCTTGGCACACTGCAGAGAGCAGGGCTCGGGCACATGGCCACTGCCTTGGCACACTGCAGAGAGCAGGGCTTGGGAACACGGGCACTGCCTTGGCACACTGCAGAGAGCAGGGCTTGGGAACACGGGCACTGCCTTGGCACACTGCAGAGAGCAGGGCTTGGGAACACGGCCACTGCCTTGGCACACTGAGGTTGCTCAGCCCCAGAGCTTTAAGCGGGCAGGGCCGTTACGGACCTGGCTCCACCACCTCTGCCTTCTGAGCCCAGCGGGGCCGCAGCAGCAAACCGACTGCATCTCCCGCCGGAGCAGCTGGGGGGCTCTGCGGGCAGTCCGCCGCTCTGCCCTGGCACCCGGGGCGGCCGTGCCCGGCCGCAGGCTAACGCAGCGCCTTGCCCGCAGTGCTCGGGGCCGGGGCCGGAGCAGAAGCTGCGGCGCTCCGAGTGCTGCGCAGGGACTGGAGCTGGGCCTGGCTCCGCGTGTGCGCACGGCGGGACGGGGACCACGCCATCACCTGCACCAGCCACTGCCTCAGGTGAGGCCCCGAGCGGGGAGAGGCAGCGCCAGGCTGTGCCCCGAGCGTGCCCTCACTGCCACGTCCACCGCAGGGAGGAGGAGGCGACCTATCTGCGCGCCCGCCAGCACCGCCCTGCGCCCCGCCCGGCGGCGCCCCCGCCCGCGCCCGCCACAGCTTCGCCGCCGCTGCCGGAGCTCAGCCTGCTGGCCCCGGAGCTCAGCCTGCTGGCCGCGCAGCTGCGGGCCCTGGCCGACAGCCTCTCGCCGCCCGCCGCCCAGCCCGGGCCCGAGGCCGCAGCGCTGCCTGCAGCGCCGCCAGACGCCATCTTGGCCTGCCTCCTCGGCCACGCCCCGGAAGGGGCGTGTCCCGCGGCCGCGCACGCGCCCTGCCTCCGCCAATAAACGTCCTCCCCCGCCCCCAACCGCCTCGCGCTCTGGGCTCTCGCGCGCCGTTGGGTACGTCACTTCCGGTGTCCTCGCGGGGCCCTGTGGCGGTGCGCAGCGGTGCGGGCGGGGGCGGCCCCGGGCCGGCGGGAGGCGATGCGGCCGCGGCAGGGCAGCGCGGGCGGCAGGGCAAGGCGGGCCCGGGCGGCAGGGCGGAACAGAGCTGCTGCTGCCGCAGAGCGGGAGAACGCGGCGGGGCGGCGGCGGCCGAGCCGCAGCGCGCAGGTGGCCGCGGAGGGTGAGCGCACCGGCGGCAGCGGCGAGAGCGGCGACAGCAGTGACGACGGCGGGAGCCGCCTGGGAGCCGAGGTCTGCAGCGGTTGGGATGAGGAAGCGGAGCTGGCGAAGGACGGCGGTAGCGGTAAGGGCTGCCCGGCTCAGGGGGCGCTGCGAGGCGGGAATGGCCTCCAGGAGCGGCGCTGGCCCTTGGGCCGCGGCCGGTCGCCGCTGCACGGGGCCGCGGTCGGAGGGGTGAAGGCCAAGCCAGTTGCTGCAGCCTGTGCAACCTCAGCATCGGCCGGGGCGACGCCGTCACCCGTTCGGTGGGAAACGCATGGGCAAGCGACTGTCCCCTCCGCATTCCAGGTTCTTTATGCTCCTGCTTCTCTCCTCCCGTGTGCTTCGCTCTGCCCGAGGCAAACTGCGATATCTTATGAGAGAAATTAGATTATAGGCTGTGAAAAGGAAATAGTAGTGATGTCTGCTTCTCTCCTGGGCTCGCTGAGATGTGTAAGAACAAGGACACAAACACAGATGAGATAGAGGCTCTGTCCGAGTCGGCGCCTGCGTTTTCCCCGTTTATTTGCAGCTGTGTAACCAACTAATTCTGCTTCTAACCCCCCCCTTACCGACCCTCCAAGCCCCCCTTGCACGTAAGGCAGACTCCGAGATAAGGTAGAGGGGTGGAAAGAAGGTGGGAGGGTGGTTGGGAGCCCCTCCTGGAGACTCAGGTTTCTGGGAGGCTGCTGTGTTACCTTTTCCCTTGTCTGCAGCTGTATGCATTTGAATCGATTGTAAATACCTGCTTGTGTATGGTGCTAAGCTGTAAATATAAAGCCTCATTCCTTAACTTCTACCTGGCTGAGTCTAATCTGGGTGATTTCATAAGGGGGGGGCATGTAACCCCCAAACCATCATAAGCTCAGAGGATGAGCAGAGATGCAGTTGGAGCAGTTTGAGGGGTTTGCAGTGTTCTTCCAGTGAAGTTGTTGGTCTGTGTAATGCTAATAGGCATCCAGAGCCATTAACTGTGAGTGGTGAGCGATCTCCCTGTCCTTGTCTCAACCTGTGAGGCTTTTGTTGTTTTTTCTACCCCCTGTTCAGCTGAGGAGATGATAAAGTGGCTGTAGTGGGCCCTTGGATTCCAGTCTGGCTCAGCCACCACAGTCAGGATCCGTTTGGTTTTGATAGGCCATACTTGAAGTGTTTTGTGCTGTGTGCAGAGCAGTGCAGAGACTATGTCCCTGTCGCTGCTGGGGGATGTTGAGCAGGCAAAGCCAAGACCTTTTGCTTCCAAAGGAAGCCAAGGGAAGCGTTTTTGTTCTTTCTTGCCCTTACTGCCATCCTGGAATAGAATGAGCATATCCAGGTGCTTCTTGAAGCAGTAATTTCTGCTTGCTAAGCCTGAGCACTCAGAAGTGTAAATCTAGAAAGCATTGTTGATCATAGTTTGCTTACATTGCTCTTGTAAGAAGTGTTCAAAGCTGCTGCCTCTGAGGAGTACTAAAACCCATAGCAGTAGAACAGTCCAGAAGAATATCTTGTGCATTCCTGGGTGTCCTGTGGAGGTAGCCTGCCTGGACTCCAGCAAGGCCTTTGACACTGTTTGCCACAGCAAACTCCTGGCCAAGCTGGCAGCCCTTGGCTTGGACAGGGACACTCTGTGCTGGGTTCAGAACTGGCTGGAGAGCTGGGCACAGAGAGTGGTGCTGAATGGAGCCACATCCAGTTGGCAGCTGTCACCAGTGGTGTGCCCCAGGGATGAGTGCTGGGCCCAGTCCTGTTTAATATCTTCACTGAGGATCTGGATGAGGGGATTGAGTCCTCCACCAGTAGGTTTGCAGACAGCACCAAGTTGGGAGCATGTGTGGATCTGTTAGAGGGCAGGAGGGCTCTGGACAGGCTGGATAGATGGGCACAGTCCAGTGCCATGAGTTTTAACAATGCTAAGTGCCAGGCTCTGCACTTTGGCTACAACAACACCATGCAAAGCTACAGGCTGGGGACAGAGTGGCTGAGAGCAGCCAGGCAGAGAGGAACCTGGGGGTACTGGTTGACAGCAGCTGAACATGTGCCAGCATTGTGCCCAGGTGGTGAAGAGGGCACATGGCATCCTGGCCTGTATCAGGAATGGTGTGGCCAGGAGGACGAGGGAGGTTCTTCTGCCCCTGTACTCTTAGGCCACACCTTGAGTGCTGTGTCCAGTTCTGGGCACCTCAATTTAAGAAAGATGTTGAGGTGCTGGAAGGTGTCCAGAGCAGGGCAGCAAAGCTGGTGAGGGGCCTGGAGCACAGCCCTGTGAGGAGAGGCTGAGGGAGCTGGGGGTGTGCAGCCTGCAGGAGAGGAGGCTCAGGGCGGAGCTCATTGCTGTCTGCAGCTGCCTGCAGGGAGGCTGTAGCCAGGTGGGGTTGGGCTCTTCTGCCAGGCAAGCAGCAACAGAACAAGGGGACACAGTCTCAAGCTGTGCCAGGGCAGGTCTAGGCTGGATGTTAGGAGAAAGTTGTTGTCAGAGAGAGTGATTGGCATTGGAATGGGCTGCTCAGGGAGGTGCTGGAGTCACCATCCCTAGAGATGTTTAAAAGGAATTTGGACATGGCATTTGGTGCCATGTTTTAGTTGATTAGAAGGTGATTTTGGTTTTGCTGTTTCTTGTGGTGCCTCTGATTTTCTAGTCAGCAGTCAGGAAAGAAGGAATGTTTTGTGAAGTACTATGTGCAGGTAACTGGGGAGCTCGTGATAGGGCTGGAATGCAAAATTGGGTTGTTTTGTATCAGAGCTTTTCTTCCCTCAGTGAATCAAGCTATAAGCAGTTCCTGTTGGTAGTGAGATAAGGTTGGGTGTCTGAATGTCAGCAGTTTACAGGCTTTGGAGAGCTGAGGAAGCTCTGCCATGGGAATTGCTTCCTTGCAGACTGAGCAGAGCTGTTAGATGTGCAGTGGGAAGAGACTGTCTCTGAGTCTTAAGGCATGTGATTTTCTTACACCTTCTGACAGGCTCTCAGGGCATGGGAGATGTGGTCTGTGTAGAGGCCATGGGACAAGAACAGTCTGTTAGAGTGAAAGGTCAGGACTGAAAGGTGAGCCCTTGGAGCTTGCAATGTGGCCAAAGTATAGCCCATTGCAGAGCTTGTATCATCCTTTGGACCAGGTCTTGTGTGCCTGCTGAGCAGAGAGAAGCAAAGACCTAGAACCACAGAATTGCTTTGCTTGGAGAAGGCCTTTAAGATCATCAAATCCACCACTTAGCCAGCTCTGCCAATGCTGGTGTGAAACCATGCCCCTCAGCACTGCCTCTCTGCATCTTTTAAACACCTCCAGGGACAGGGATTCAACCACCTGCCTGGGAGCCTGTTCCAGTCTTTTAAGAACCCTTTCAGTGAAGAAGTTTCTCCTAATGTCCCATTTAAACTGCCCCTGGTGCATCTTGAGGCTGTTTCTTCTTGACCAGTCACTTGTTCCTAGGGAGAAGAGACTGATACCCACCTGGTTATGACCTCCTTTCAGGGAGCTGCAGAGAGCAGTGAAGTGTCCCCTCAGCCTCCTCCAGACTAAACAACCCCAGTTCCTTCAGCTGCTCCTCACCAGACCTGTTCTCCACACCCTTCACCAGATTCATGTTGGGGAGATGGAGAAACTATTATAATGT
This sequence comes from Pogoniulus pusillus, assembly GCF_015220805.1. Lineage (NCBI taxonomy): Eukaryota > Metazoa > Chordata > Aves > Piciformes > Lybiidae > Pogoniulus > Pogoniulus pusillus. The sequence continues at coordinate 20,041,289 of NC_087288.1, forward strand.
TAAGGTCTGCAGTGATTAATGAGAGAGAAACAAAATGGTGAGAGACACAATGGCTTTTTCTGCCATGCAGTTGTGTAATGGCACCACTGTGCTTGTGTCACTATCTCAGGCTCTGAGACATCCCTCTTGGTGAGATTTGGGGGTGGGAAGTGTCCTGGGAAGCTGATTGGTTCTGTGCTTTCTTCCAGACCCTTCTCACATGTCTTTTGAAGAACTTCTGAAGCTACAGAGTGATGTGAGAACGAAAGTGTGCAAGCAGGTGACCAGTGGGAAGAAAACCACAAAGCCTGCCACAGCGATGGTGAAGCACCAGCAAGGCAAAAAAGGGTAAAGCAGTTTTTTTGTGATCAGAAAACTCTGCAGGTGTGCACTCTATGCTCCAGAAATTGTGCTGGGAGCTCCTCATAGTGTTGCCATTGCCTTAGAACTTGTGTAGATCTTCACTTGATGTACTACGTAACAATGCCTTTCACTGTAGTGAGTGGTCAGGCATTGGGACAGGCTGCCCAGGGAGATGGTGGAGTCACCATCCCTGGAGGTGTTCAAGAAATGTATGGCCATGGCACTCTGGGACATGGTTTCGTGGCCATGGTGGTGTTGGGTTGACAGTTGGACTCAATAATCTTGGAGGTCTTTCCCAACCAAACCAGCTTTTGATTCTGTAGTGTTTCATCTGAGAGTAGCCTGTTGCTGTTTCAGAGTTCTCCATGCCTTGTCCTGTTAAACTCCCCAGCAGTACCCATTGGTTAATTCAGTGTTCAGTTTCCTTGCACTCTCTGGAGTAAGGCACTTCTGATCCACGGTCTGGTAGGCTTCTCTTTTCAGCTGTGTCCCTTGGGCTCTCAAACCCTACTGTTTTACAAAGCCCTTCCAGCTCACCTCTTCTACCTGGCTGGGGTTGCAGTGGCAAACAGTTCTGGAATTTCATTCATCCTGATGTTGTCTGACCTGTGGCCTGTGTGAATTTCCCATTTTCTCCCTTTTACAGTACTTATGGCCACAGACTTCTCTGTCATCAGTGGTGTCCATGTGTCCTATTGGCATACACTCCTAGCTGCTGTGTCTGGTTGACTCTACTATGAAGACAGGCTGGAAAAGTAAGGGTTGTTCAGGCTGGAGAAGAGAAGGCTTCAGGGACACCTTACAGCAGCCTTCCAGTACCTGAAAGAAAGCTGGGGAGGGGCTTTTCACAAGGGCCTGTAGTGCTAGGATGTGGGGGAATGACTTTAAGCTGGAAGAGGGGAGGTTTAGTCTGGATAGGAGAAAGACTTTTTTGTCCAGTGAAGGTAGTGAGACTCTGGAACAGGTTGCCCCGGGAGGCTTTGGATATCTCCTTGCTGGAGGCGTTCAAGGCCAGGTTAGACAGGGCCATGAGCAACCTGATCTAGTTGGGGATGTCCCTGCTCACTGCAGGGGAGTTGGACAAGATGACCTTTGAGGATCCCTTCCAAACCAGTGCATTCTGTGACTGTAAAGTGTATTCACACAGAATCACACTGACTCACCATAGTTAGAAAAGAGCATTAAGATCAACTCCAACCATAATCTTACTCCACTATACCAGGGTCACTGCCACACCATATCCTGGAGTACTATGTCTAGACAGCTTTCAGGTACATCCAGGGATGAGAATTCAACCACTTCCCTGGGAAGCCTGTTCCAGCCTCTGATAACCCTTTTCCTAATGTCTAACCTAAATCTCCCATGGTGTTAAGTTGATGCCATTTCCTCTTGTCTTATGTGACTTGTGAGAAGAGACCAGTGGGGGCCAGCAGAAGACTGGAAGAAGATCTGATAGGTTTTGTTGTGTTGAATAAGATGCTGGCAGCCAAGGCAGCCAACAGCATCCTGGCCTGTGTCAGCAATAGTGTGGCCAGCATGACCAGTGCAGTGATTATGCCCCTGCACTCTGCACTGGTGAGTAGGGCTGCATCAGGAGGCTGTAGCCAGGTGGGGTTGGTCTCTTCTCCCAGGCAAGCAGCATCAGAACAGGGGGACACAGTCTCAAGCTGTGCCAGAGGAGGTCTAGGCTGGATGTTAGGAGGAAGTTGTTGGCAGAGAGTGATTGGCATTGGAATGGGCTGCCCAGGGAGGTGGTGGAGTCACCATCCCTGGAGGTGTTGAAGCCAAGCCTGGCTGAGGCACTTAGTGCCATGGTCTGGTTGACTGGCTAGGGCTGGGTGCTAGGTTGGACTGGATGATCTTGGAGGTCTCTTCCAACCTGGTTGATTCTGTGATCAAGGTCAGTGCAGGATTGTTTGAACCATGCACTTGCAGACACTTTCACTGTGGTAGCCTTATCTGGTTTATAGTCAACCTCTCTGTTCTCCACATGCTCATGGTGAGGACTGGGTGGGAATATTTTTGCTGTTTCAGCACTGTGCAGTAGTATTCTGTTGAGCTGTGGTACTTTAGGCTGGGTGCCTCTGGAAAGAAACACCACAAGAGTTGAGACCTGCAGGGTGTCCAGCCTGGTGGGTGGGTACAGGAAATAGTGTATCTCTTCCCATAAATCCTGCATCCCTATAAATCTGGCTGCAAAGTTACTTTCTTTCTCTTTCTGCTGCTGTGAGAGGCACCTCTCTCATCTCCTGGCATTTTTACTGTGCAGCTATGGCCCAGGAGGTGGGGGGGTGTAGTGTGGCTCTGATGGGCCTCTGGAAGGAGAAACAAGGCGGGTGCAGTTTGGGCCTGGCCAGCATAGCAATGGGGACGGGAGAAGAAAGCACTGAGGTTTATGGTAAACCCCAGGAGGAGTTTTGGTCTGATTTTTTGGGAGTTTAGTGTGAAGCTTTGGCTTAATAAGCTTCTGTGTTAAGCCCAGATTATGGATTTCTTTGTATTGGATATGCTTTGCTGTGCTCACCACTAGGTAGAACTGTAACACTGCAGCTTGTGAATTGCTTCTCCATTTGAACTTCCCAGTACTCTCCTGCCCACTGTGTGAGCATTATTCTTCTGTCCCTTTTGGAATAACAGCAGTCTGCTCGTTAAATCACAGCATGAGCCTAGCCTCCACCTCCTTGTGTCCTCTGCTCCTCTTGAGTACATCTCTTCTCTTCTTCAGGCCACTGGAGATGTCTGCTAAGAAGCCTGTACCTTTCCTGCGCCAAGTGGTCTCTGTTAGAAAGCAGGTGAGTTCTGAGTTCCACCATCTCTAGGTCAGCAGCTGGCATCCTTAGCAATGTTAGAGGGCACAGCTGTGGTGGTAATGGAGCTGCTGAAGGGTTTGGAGAACAAGGCTTGGGCCACTGTCTGGTGAGGCTAGGTGTTACTCTGGAGAGAAGATGACATTGGTGCAGGAGTAGCTGCTGCCTGTAGAAGCTGCTGAGTGTATCATGCACGACTTTGAGACCCAGTGTTTCCAGAAGATGTAAGAGTTGCCACCAATGGCAAGTGCACTGCAAGCTGTGGTCATCCCTCCCTGCTTTGGAAGTCCACATGTCCACCTAGTTTCCAATCTGGATATAACTTGGAATTATTGCTGCATCACCTCAGTATATTTAGTTATAGTTTTTTTGTCTCTCTTTTATTTTTGTATGACCTGACCCAGCTAATTTTTGAAAATCTAGATAGGTTTGAATTCCCAGATCCATCCCTTTGGCCACACATGTTCAGCTAGCTCTTGGTCTGGGAGTTCCAGGAGGCACCACTCATACTTGAACTGGCTCCTCCCAGGCAGTAGGTTGCATATGGCAATGACTGGTGCTTGGTAGACTGGATGCAGGTGTGGTGAGGCTGCCACCTTCTTTATTGGACTCAGTCCTTGCCAGATGTAGATGTTTTCATTAGTGGGTACATAATACTGCTGACAGTTGGTGTGTCTATGGTGGTGGGATTCAGCTGGGTGATCTTTGAGGTTCCTTCCAACCCAAACTACTCTGTGGTTTAAAAAAAAGAAAAGCCAAAGCAGAGTCTGATCCCTGTCAGGAGAGTAAGCAGGCTATTAACTGTGTCATCCAGCTCTAACCTTGGCTTTCCCTGCCTTCAGGTCTACAGGGACCCAAGATTTGATGACCTGTCTGGAGAGTATAAGCCTGAAATATTCATGAAGACATACAGCTTTCTGGATGACATCAAGAAGCGGGAAAAAGAGGTGATGCTGCCTGCCTGCCCTTGGCCAAAAGCAGCTTTCTTGGCAGGGATAGCTTCCTCAAAGGCTTTTCAGAGTGAAGGTGGCAGGCAGGCAGGCAGACAGCTTTCTGCTCTCTTCTTCAGATGGTTCAGAAGCAGCTGAAAAAGTGTCAGGACGCAGAGCAGAAGGAGAAACTCCAGCAGCTCCTGAACCGCATGGTGAGTTCAGTGCAGCCTCTCCTCTCCTGTGGGGCAAAGCACCAGAAGACAGGACCTGTGACCCAAGGTCTCCTTAGACATTTGCTGACATGTGCCATCCTTTCTGTACAGACACAGCAGGAACAGGCACAGAAGAAGCAACAGAAATTGAGAGAGAGGGAGCTGTCTTTGAAAAGACAACAGAGGGAGCTCGCCAAGCAGGGAAAGAAACCCTTCTTCCTAAAGAAGTGTAAGTACACAGTCTGAAGGCACTGCAGTAGGGCCTAGAGGGAGTGCTGCTAACAGGAGTCCAGGCACTGGCCTAGAGGGAGTGCTGCTAACAGGAGTCCAGGCACTGGCCTAGAGGGAGTGCTGCTAACAGGAGTCCAGGCACTGGCCTAGAGGGAGTGCTGCTAACAAACAGGAGTGCAGGCACTGGAAGTGGGTTGTCCATAATATTACAGAGATTTGTGGCCCTGGTGAGACTGCACCTCAAATACTGGGTTCAGTTTCAGGCCCCTCACTACAAAAAGGACATTAAGGAGCTGGAGTGTGTCCAGAGAAGGACAACAAAGGTGGTGAAGGGTCTAGAGAAGAGCTCTGGGGAGGAGCAGCTGAGGGAAGTGGGATTGTTTAACCTGGAGAAGAGGAGGCTGAGGGAAGACCTCATTGCTCTCTACAACTACCTAAAAGGAGGTTGGAGTGAGGTGGGGTTTGGTTTCTTCTCCCTGGTATCAGTTGATAGAACAAGAGGAAATGGTTTGAGATTGTGCCAGGGGAGGTTTAGGTTGGATGTTAGGAAAAATTTCTTTGCTGCAAGAGTGGTCAGACACTGGAACAGGCTGCCCAGGGAGGTGCTGGAGTCACTGTCTCTGGAGGTGTTCAGGGAATGTGTGGCCATGGAGCTTTGGGACATGGTTTAATGGACATGGTAATGTTAGGTTGATGGCTGAGGTCGATCTTAGAGATCTCTTCCAACAAAAACCAGTCTGTGATTCTGTTGTTCTACTCAAGGAAAAGTGAGGTGTGGAGCCAGGAAGGAGAGGTGAGCTGAGGCTATTCTATAGTGATGATCTGTGCTTTGGTTTAACACCTTTTGCTCCCTTCTCTGCAGCTGAGAAGAGGAAATTGGAGCTAGCTGAGAAGTATACAGAGCTGAAGAGGAGTGGAAAGCTGGAAAGCTTCCTGACCAAGAAGAGGAAGAGGAATGCCATCAAAGACAAGCGCCGCCTGCCCTCACAGAAGGATCTGTGACAGAGCCGTTGTCTGGCTCTGGGAAGTGACTCTGGTATCCCTCTTCTCAATACCTGCCATTCACTGAACAGCCTCTGGGCTGCGGAGCAGAGGCTGAACTGCAGGAGTGCATTTTGTAGCTGAAATGTCCTCTCTGCCTGTCATGACCCAGGCATGGTGCAAGCCACAGGTCTGTCATGCATCTGCATGGTGTACTGGCTGACTGTCCTTGAAGCACATCTCTTCCTCCAGGAGAGGGCAAGCACTGCATCGCTTGCTCTGCTCAGCTCTTAGGAGACACCAGCTGAAGTGAGAAAGGACATCAGATGGGAGGGCTCTGGTACAATGCCTGCTTAGAGCAGAGCTAGCACTAACTTCAGGCCTGGTTGCCCAGGGCTGCTTTGTTTGGTCTGAGAATGCCCAAGGACAAATGTCATGATCCCTTTTGGCCTCTGCTTCAGGTTCTCAAGATGAAACTTGCCTGGTTTAGTCCATAACAATCGCCTTGTCCTCAGTGAAGTGCCTGACTTCATCTTCCCAGTAGCCTCATCCTAAGTTTGAGAAGTGGGTGGAAAAGGGGTGCTGTTAGGACTCTCTTGAGCCTTCTCTTGCAGAAGGTGAACAAACCCTGTTCTCTCAGCCTTCTCTTCGAGTGCTCCAGCCACAGAACTTTCACTTCCTCAAATGGAGTTAGTTCAAATGATCAACAGCTGTCTTCTGGTGGCCCAGCCTGCATACAGCATGTGGATGTAGCCTTGGTGCTTGAGTAAATGAGAGATGAGGATACTCCTGTGCATGGGCTGGTGATGCAGGCCTTCCTTGGCTGGCTGCTCAGGTGCTGCTGCCTAGTCTCTGCAGTAGGGATACCATCTCTCTTGGCTTCTCAAGGTGGTCTGTTACAGGGCTATTTGTGCTTCTAGGAACTGAGTGAAATAAAACCCCTCCGTTTTCCTCTATCCCCAGTGCTGGTGCTGTTACAGTCAAAGGTGTTGGAGCTTAGGAGAATGAATGCCTCTCTCCTACATGTTTGGCCACCAGCTCTCATTCCTCCTTGCTTCTGGTCACCTCTGTCCCCTCTGGCTGTATGGACAAGGTGATATGGATGTGACCCAGATGCTATGTGGCAGGTTGGAGCACGTGCTGCGATTGTGGCTCAGCTCTGCAGGACAGAGGACTTCCTGGGCGCTGTAGGTGAGCAGCTGCTGTGCAGGGTCTGCAAAAGGCCTTGTGATGAGTAAGAAATGGATTGATGAGTACCTAAGGGTGTTCCTGAAGCATCTACCTCCAGATCACTCACAGAAGTGAGTTCAGCTTTGGTGACAGATCTGAGTGTCACTGGGGGAAGGGGATGTGCCAATTTGGCTGGAGGCCACATTGAAACTCTCATGGGTCTTTAAGCTGTGTGTGGCTTATTGCTTTGCACTGTTGCTGTTGCTTCCTCCTCCTCTTACCTCCACATGGGCTGGAGAACCTGCCACCTTCTTATGCCTTCAGAGTTATCTGGGGAGCATCACAGCAGCACCAAAGGCTGAGACTCTCCTGACCCTTCCTGTGGCTTTGGTCTGCTTATTTTATGCTCTAGAGCTCAACGAACCTCCCACCTGTACTTTACTGCAAGGGAAGAAGACTGGGGACTGGAGAGGCTGGAGATAGCTCAGATGTGGCACTTGCAAAGAGGCTGCATGGGAGCTGCATTCCTAAGTCACTTTACCCTCCCCAGATGCTAGTGGGTCTTACCTAGCAGGGAACAAGTCCCAAAGTGGTCCTCTTTTCCCTCCTGTCCCTCTGAAGCCAAAGGAGTCCTTCCTGCTGAGGCCTGCAAGCAAGGAGGACTTCCTTGCTGGGATGTTCAGTAGTGAGGAGCAAGCAGATGGAGGTCTCCTTGCCAGCACGACAACACCAGCTGCAGGTGTGGCCAACATCTCCAGAGACCTTTATACTGGTGGGAGCTGTTCGTCCCTCTCGCCTCCTTGCCTCGAGTCACTTATGTTAGTCTACAGGACTGGGGCAGAGTGGGTGGAAAGCTGCTCAAAGGACTTGGAAGTGCTGGTTAACAGCCAGCTGAACACGAGCCAACTGTGCTCAGGTGGCCAAGAAAGCCAACAGCATCCTGGCCTGGATCAGGAATGGTATGGCCAGCAGGAGCAGGGAAGTGATCTTGCCCCTGTACTCAGTGTTGCTGAGGCTACACCTTGAGTGCTGGGTTCAGTTTTTGGGCCACTTCCTACAGGAAAAACGTTGGTATGCTAAAGCATGTCCAGAGAAGGGCAACAGCTGGTGAAGGGTCTGGAGAACAGATGTTCTAAGGAGTAGCTGACGAACCTCATTGTTCTCTACAACTCCCTGAAAAGAGGTTGGAGTGAGGTGGGAATTGGTCTCTTCTCCCCAGTATCAGGTGATGGAATGAGCAGAAATGGCCTGAGATTGTGCTGAGGAGGTTTATTTTGGATATGATTTAAAATGTCTTCCCTGCAAGAGTGGTCAGGCAGTGGAACAGGCTGCCCAGGGAGGTGGTGGAGTCATCATCCCTGGGGGTGTTCAAGAAACCTGTGGCCATGGTGGCCTTAGGTTGATGGTTGAACTTTATGATCTTAGAGGTCTTTTCCATCCAAAAGCAATCCTGTGATTCTGTTTCTAATGCTGTTCCCACAGTGTGTGTCTGCCAGATCTGGTGTTTCTCCAAGTGGAGTGGCACCAGATGATGTAACCGCAGCTGGTTGCTCAGGCAGTGGTGGCTGACAGAGCTGTCACATACTCCCCAGGTGACACCATCAGAGCCTACCAGGCTCTCTGAAGGATCTGCCTGTTTCTTTCCAACTGCTGACTAGGAGGAATGGTATCTGGGATGCTTTCCCCAGACCTGAGCAGTCACTGCATTCCCCAGCCCAGACATGCTCTGCAGCAGGGCATCCAGGCACCCGTGGGGGCTGGGAGGACTCAGCTGCCTGCTGGCAGGGACACAGATATGAAGAGGCTGCAGGGCTCAGGTCTTTTATTGCAAAGAGGGAGATAAGAAAAAGGGTGGTCACCTCCAGTGGCCAGGTCCAACCACAACAGTGTGGTGGGTGACCCTGTGCAGCCCCCTGGCCTGAGCCCTGGCTGGCCAGAGGGTGTGGGGGAAGCACTGGCATCAGGGTAAGGCTGGCTCAGCCCCAGCCAGACACAGCATGCTGGGCAAACCTGGCCTCTTCCTCTGCTCTGGTGCCTGTCTCACTTGGTGGGTGCTGAGGTCCCAGACTGTTCTGAGGCCTTACAGAAGCTGCTCTGAGGGGCTCCTTGCCACGTGGGGATGGGATCAGCTTCACCCAGGGAGGGAAGGAGCAAAGTCAGTGCCCTTTGTCCAGGCGGGAAGCTCAGCAGCCCGTCTTGGGTTGGCAGGTATGCTCCTGGCATAGTCGTGCCCAGGCCATGCCTCCTGTGGGCTTGTCACGTGTTGCCCTGGGTCAGCTCCTCGGGGCAGACAGGCTGGTCCCGGGCACTGTGCAGTGCTGGGGAGGGCTGGGCCAGGGCGCTGTGCTGTGGGGCTGTGTCTGGCCCCAGTGCCATGTGCTGCCGGTGCCGCTGGTACTGCACAAACGTGCAGATCTTCAGCCCGATGGCCAGCATGTTCTTGCTCATGAAGATGCTGGAGACCCGGGCGTCCCTGAAGAAGATCATGTTGCTGCCTCGGATGAAGATAGTAGTGATGTTGACAGTGAGCATGCTCAGCATGGGGTACAGCATCATCCGGTGTGGCATGATGCCAATCCCTTGCATGCTGATCTCACAGAGGGACACGCAAGGGAGGACCAGAAGCAAGATGTAGCAGTAGAAGAACATGATGCCCTCAGCCCAAAGCGGCAGTCCCTTCTTCTGGGGCTCCCACAGGTTGGCCTGGATGTCCAGCACATCCAGCACATCCACAATGACCCAGAAGAGGCGGTTGCGGAGGTCCTCCTTCTTCTTGAATGTCCTGACGTACTCCATGTGCTCCGTGGCCACCAGCAGCATGTAGAGGGCTGGGATGCAGATGGAGAGCAACAAGGTCAGCGCTTTGCGGGCTATGAGATCCAGGCTTTTCCGGTCAGCTTTGTAGTTCTGGTAGACAAAGTAGACTTTGATCTCCAGAACAAAGACATATAGGAACCAGAGGATCATGGCATAGCCACGTTTAGCTGTCTTTACCTCTGCCCCGACCCAGATGGCCATGTAGCGGAGCACCAGCAAGAAGCACACATCACCCACTGCCACCATGACACAGATGCCCAGCTTCCTGGAGCCCTGGCTCTGCTCCACCAGGTAGGCGTCCATGAGGACGAGGCTGGTCATGATGAGCACGGTGGAGAGGCACACGTGGGGCTTGTTGACAGGTGGTGGGGGAACCATCCTGTATGGAGAAACAAGCAGGGCCATCAGGGAGTTGCTGGGATTACCCAACCTTGGGCCCTCTTCTACCCCTCTCTCCCCAACAACTGTGGATGGCTGAAAGAAGGTAAAGAAGGCTCATAGACTCTTCTCCCATCTGATGTGCCTGGTTTGTTCCAAGTTCACAAACTCCTACCCAAAGTACTTCTAAGACTCCTGGGGCCACAGCAGGCCATCCTGGTGACATATGCTGGCTGAAATCCACCTCCCAGGCTGTGCATAGGCGCAGGCTGGTGCAGACTGGACAGCTCACTGCACTGGTCAGTCTCTGCCACAGTGAAGGGCACATGCCTGATTTCCCAGCCAGTGGCACTGGTTCTTACCTACTCACCAAGGCATGCAAGACCATATCTAGGCTTTTAATACAAGCAGGTCCTTGACTGGTATGATTCAGGACTGCTCTCAGTCTCTTTATTTTCATGCATGGGTTGAGATGAAGGATTATCTTTAGCCTGTCTGCCCTGTGGGGTGGGAGGCAAGCAACTAAGTCCAACTCTTTCAGCCTCACACTTCCAAAGCACCCTGCCTACAGCTGCTTGCCCCCACCCTGTCCCAGCCAGACCAACCAATAGCAAGGTAACAGCACACAACTCGAGACTACTAGGAGCTCTGCAGCAGGCCGCCTGTTTCTGTCTCCCAATTCAAGAGAGGCCAGGATCTACTTGAGAGAGCCCAATGGAGAGCTAGGAGAACAATTAGGGGACTTGAGGCTGTTTAGTCTTGAGAAGGCTGAGAGAGGGTCTTCTTAATGTCTATAAATATCTGAAGGGTGGGTGTCAAGGTGAAGGTGACAATCTTGCTGGTGGTGCCCAGTAATAGGTCAATGAACAATGAGTAGAAGATGGAACACACAAAGCTCCATTTCAACATGAAGAGAAGCTTCTTTCCTGTGACAGTAGCAGAGCACTGAACCAGGCTGCCCAGAGAGGTTGTGGAGTCTCCTTCTCTAGAGACTTCCAGGTCCCTCCTGGATGTGTTCCTCTATGACCTGCCCTAGATGATCCTGTTTTGACAGGGAGGGTGGACTGGATGATCTCTGGAGGTCTCTTCCAACCCCTAACATTCTCCGATTCTAATTTCAGCTGAATGCTCAGCTTGCCCAGGCTGGGGTAAAGCAAAACAGTGTCCCCAGAAGCATCCTGCCTGCCTTGGATTGCAGCAGGACCGTCGGGCTCTCCTGCTGGCCAAGCACAGCTGTGAGCAGCTGCTGCCAGAGACAGAGCGAGGATGGAGCAGAGCCCTCACTGGGCACAGCTTGGCAGCTGCTCTGGAGCGGAGCCAGGTCCCTCACTGAGATGGAGACTGAATCTGGGCTCCTAACAGTGTGGCACAGCGCTGTGCAATGGCTGCCCACACACAGAACGTTCAGGGGCCCTGGGACACCATCCTGCTTCTGCCGCGGGCACCTGTGTGCTCCACAGAGCTTGGCAGCAGGATGGAGACCACGCGGATAATGCTCACCCCTGCGCACCTCGGCGCTGCCAGGACAGCTCGGGGCCCCGGCACATGCTGCCTGACCTCCTGCTTCTCGGCACAGGGAGCAGGAGCCCTGCAGTGGCACAGCCTCGGGCACAGAGCGGCTCCGGTGCGCTCAGGGCGGCAGCAAAGCCTGCAGCCTGCCAGCCGCGGTGCCGCTGCGAGGGAGAGCTCTGCGGCTGGCGAGCAGGGGCACACTGGTGGCTGTGGCACATCTCGGGGGTGCTGCACGGCCCGGCCGGGGGCTCTGCCGCGTTTCGCCGCACGGCACCGTCACGCCTACGGATGGAGGAGCCGTGGGCAGCCCAGGCCCAGCTCAGCAGCTGCCCCGCCTGGAGAACGGGGCCTGGCAGCCGCCACGGAGCCGGAGCCGACCGGCCCCGCACGCTGCCGCTAGCCACGGCCAAGCGCAACGCCCTCGGCATGCCGACACAGAGACCCCCGCCCCTGCCCGGCGAGAGAGTGGAGCCCGCGGCAGGCCCGCACCGGCCCGGGGCGCCGGCAGAGAGCAGCAGGCAGGCCCAAGGCACGGGCGCAGCGCGGCCGCCGTCCCCGCCCGGCTCCCGCTTACCTCGGCCGGCTCCCGTGGGCGCCGCGGCAGGGCGGCGGCGGCAGAGGCGACAGCGGGGCCCCGGTGGCGACCCCGGGCCCGGCGCGACATCGCCCGGCGAGCCCCGGCAGCGCCTCTGCTGCGACGGCGGCTAGCCCCTCCCGGCGGGCGGGCGGAGACTGCGCTGCCTCCGCCTCAGCCGAGCGCCCGGCGGTGCCCGCCGTGCCCGCCTGCGCCCTGCGTCCCCGCCCGCCTTCCCTGGGCAGCCCCGGAGTCTCCTGCCGGCCCCCCCCGCTCCCCGTTCGCACCCATCGGCGCCCGCCCCGGGGCTGTGTCCTGCGGCACACACACGGCTCTGCAGCCAGCCTGCTGCCCCGGGACTGCATCCTGCGGCACACACACGGCTCTGCAGCCAGCCTGCTGCCCCGGGGCTGCATCCTGCGGCACACACACGGCTCTGCAGCCAGCCTGCTGCCCCGGGGCCGTGTCCTGCGGCACACACACGGCTCTGCAGCCAGCCTGCTGCCCCGGGGCCGTGTCCTGCGGCACACACACGGCTCTGCAGCCAGCCTGCTGCCCCGGGGCCGTGTCCTGCGGCACACACACGGCTCTGCAGCCAGCCTCCTGCCCCGGGGCCGCGTCCTGCGGCACACACACGGCTCTGCAGCCAGCCTCCTGCCCCGGGACTGCGTCCTGCGGCACACACACGGCTCTGCAGCCAGCCTCCTGCCCCGGGGCCGTGTCCTGCGGCACACACACGGCTCTGCAGCCAGCCTCCTGCCCCGGGGCCGTGTCCTGCGGCACACACACGGCTCTGCAGCCAGCCTGCTGCCCCGGGGCCGCGTCCTGCGGCACACACACGGCTCTGCAGCCAGCCTCCTGCCCCGGGACTGTGTCCTGCGGCACACACACGGCTCTGCAGCCAGCCTGCTGCCCCGGGGCCGTGTCCTGCGGCACACACACGGCTCTGCAGCCAGCCTGCTGCCCCGGGGCCGTGTCCTGCGGCACACACACGGCTCTGCAGCCAGCCTCCTGCCCCGGGGCCGCGTCCTGCGGCACACACACGGCTCTGCAGCCAGCCTCCTGCCCCGGGACTGCGTCCTGCGGCACACACACGGCTCTGCAGCCAGCCTCCTGCCCCGGGGCCGTGTCCTGCGGCACACACACGGCTCTGCAGCCAGCCTCCTGCCCCGGGGCCGTGTCCTGCGGCACACACACGGCTCTGCAGCCAGCCTGCTGCCCCGGGGCCGCGTCCTGCGGCACACACACGGCTCTGCAGCCAGCCTCCTGCCCCGGGACTGTGTCCTGCGGCACACACACGGCTCTGCAGCCAGCCTGCTGCCCCGGGGCCGTGTCCTGCGGCACACACACGGCTCTGCAGCCAGCCTCCTGCCCCGGGGCCGTGTCCTGCGGCACACACACGGCTCTGCAGCCAGCCTGCTGCCCCGGGGCCGTGTCCTGCGGCACACACACGGCTCTGCAGCCAGCCTGCTGCCCCGGGGCCGTGTCCTGCGGCACACACACGGCTCTGCAGCCAGCCTGCTGCCCCGGGGCCGTGTCCTGCGGCACACACACGGCTCTGCAGCCAGCCTGCTGCCCCGGGGCCGTGTCCTGCGGCACACACACGGCTCTGCAGCCAGCCTGCTGCCCCGGGACTGCATCCTGCGGCACACACACGGCTCTGCAGCCAGCCTCCTGCCCCGGGTCTGCATCCTGCGGCACACACACGGCTCTGCAGCCAGCCTCCTGCCCCGGGGCCGTGTCCTGCGGCACACACACGGCTCTGCAGCCAGCCTGCTGCCCCGGGGCCGTGTCCTGCGGCACACACACGGCTCTGCAGCCAGCCTCCTGCCCCGGGACTGTGTCCTGCGGCACACACACGGCTCTGCAGCCAGCCTGCTGCCCCGGGGCCGTGTCCTGCGGCACACACACGGCTCTGCAGCCAGCCTGCTGCCCCGGGACTGCATCCTGCGGCACACACACGGCTCTGCAGCCAGCCTCCTGCCCCGGGACTGCATCCTGCGGCACACACACGGCTCTGCAGCCAGCCTCCTGCCCCGGGGCCGTGTCCTGCGGCACACACACGGCTCTGCAGCCAGCCTGCTGCCCCGGGGCCGTGTCCTGCGGCACACACACGGCTCTGCAGCCAGCCTCCTGCCCCGGGGCCGTGTCCTGCGGCACACACACGGCTCTGCAGCCAGCCTGCTGCCCCGGGACTGCATCCTGCGGCACACACACGGCTCTGCAGCCAGCCTGCTGCCCCGGGACTGCATCCTGCGGCACACACACGGCTCTGCAGCCAGCCTCCTGCCCCGGGGCCGTGTCCTGCGGCACACACACGGCTCTGCAGCCAGCCTCCGGCCCCCCGCCCGCCCCGAGGCCATGGCTGTTCCCTGCCGCAGGCCAGGAGACGCCCCGGGAAGACCTGGGGTGCGTGGGGAAGCCTGGCCGGGCAAGGGCCCTGCCTGCTGGCACCCAAGCACGCCAGTCTGCGGGGTCCTGGGCAGCTCTAGCTCCTCGGGACCCCGGTGGAAGTGGTCTGGCCACAGCCAGGGGTTTGTGTGGATAAAGCAGGCCGGTGAAGGCGCAAGGTCTCCCTCATCCTGGTGGGCATCCCTCTGCAAATGCTCTTCTATCACCATCAGCAGCTCAGGGAGTTTGTTCCTTAGCTACGCAGGGAAAGTTTTCCAGTGTATGTCCACTGTGAGGCGTTTTGGAAGATGGGGAGGCCACTGGAGATGGGAGAAGAGCAAAACTAGGCAGGCATAGACCCGAGTGAGGGCATCAGTGTCAGTCACAGTCACTGAGTGCCAGAAGTGCAGTCCTCCTCACCTCCAGCTGCTCACAGGGTGGCTGTCCATAAGTCTTTGTTGTATCTCGTGCCCTGAAAGGTCTTTGGTGGCACCAGGAACACGTAAATCCCACCTGTAGTGCCCATGGCAAATGGAAACATTGACCCAGAATCCACTCTCAGCTCACGGGTCCCACAGTGAACATGACCTGCTTCGTGGAGGGCCCATGAGGGAGAAGGACTCTGGGCTGGAGAGGTGCAGCCAGGTAAAGAATTTGGCTTTGATATCATTATTTTCATCCAAGAAAGAACAACATTCTCCAGAAGGGCTGAAAGAGGATGAAAATAAGCCAGCAGTGTGCACTGGAGGGACAACCAGAGCCTGGGCTGCAGCAGCAGCAGTGTGGCCAGCAGGGCCAGGGAGGTGATTCTCCCCCTCTACTCTGCTCTGCTGAGACCCCACCTGGAGTACTGCATCCAGTTCTGGAGCCCCCATTACAAGAAGGATGTGGAGATGCTGGAGAGTGTCCAGAGCAGGGCCAGGAGGATGCTCAGAGGCTGCAGCAGCTCTGCTGTGAGCACAGCCTGAAAGAGTTGGGGCTGTGCAGGCTGGAGCAGAGGAGGCTCCCAGGGGACCTTCTTGTGGCCTTTCAGTATCTAAAGGGGACCTACAAAAAAGCTGGGGAGGGACTTCTGAGGCTGTCAGGGAGTGACAGGAGTGGGGGGAATAGAGCAAAGCTGGAGATGGGTAGGCTGAGGCTGCATGTGAGGAGGAAGTTGTTGATCCTGAGAGTGGTGAGAGCCTGGCAGGGGTTGCCCAGGGAGGTGGTTGAGGCCCCATGGCTGGAGGTGTTTGAGGCCAGGCTGGCTGAGGCTGTGGGCAGCCTGCTCTAGGGTAGGGTGTCCCTGCCCATGGCAGGGGGGCAGGAGGGTTGGAACTGGCTGATCCTTGTGGTCCCTTCCAACCCTGACTGATGCTATGATTCTATAAATCAGACAGGGCAACCTGCCTCAGAAAAGGAAAGGAGACCTTGCAGCTCAGGCTGAGTGGAGAGCACAGTGAGGTATGTCAAGGGAAGCCAGCAGGGAAACAAAACCCATCTCTTTCCCAAGGGATGCAGAAGCACCAAGCCTCGCTGCATCAGGGCAGTCTCTTGCAGGCTGCAGGGGGGAGCAATGGGGCTCTGCAGGCACCCAGGAGGTGGTGCCAGAGATACTGTGGCAGGCAGGCAGGCGGGAGCAAGGCGCTGGAGGCGCTGGTGACAGTCCCATGCGGTGTGGCAGTCCAGAGGTGTGCCTCTGAGGCGACGAAACCCTGAATTTCCATCGCAGCTCCGCACAGCACCATGTGCCTGATGGGACAGAGAGCAGGTGCTGACGCTTCTGACAGCTGCTCAGGGGAGGCATGGAAGGCCCACAGTGGCAAACCGCTTGGCACGGGGCACGTGGAGCAAAGCTGTGCCAGCACACACGCTGGGCCGCCTGGATGCACCCAGCCACAATGCTCCTGGCAGCCTCGGCTCGGAAAAGTGGAGGCCTGAGGCACTGGATCTGGAACACGCAAATCCTGCAGGATCTGCAGGGCAGGAAGCCAGCCCAGCTCTTCACAAGGTGAGGTACCAGAGCAGGGACCCAGGCAGGGGTGATGTGGCGTTTCCCTGGGCTGCAAGCAGGGGTGGCTGGGCAGAATGGCTGTTTGTGCCACAGCCAGGGGGGGCAGTGCAGACCTGTGCAGCCTGCTCAGGATAAAGCCACCGCTGGCTCTTTGTCACCAGGGGATGTGTGTGACCAGCAGCATCTGGCTGTCCCATCCAGTCCCACACAAACGACTTCACAGACTCATAGAATTGTTTTGGTTGGAGAAGGCCTTTAAGATCATCAAGTCCAACTGTCAACCTAAGGTCACCATGGCCCTTAAACCATGTCCCAGAGTGCCACATCAACACACTTCTTGAACACCTCTGAGCACAGTGGCTCCACCACCTCCCTGCACAGCCTGAGCACCTTTCAGGAAATATTTTTTTTGTAATACCCAACCTAAGCCTCCCCTGGCACAATTTCAGGCTATTTCCTCTCCTTCTATCACCTGACACTAAAGAGAAGAGACCAACCCCCACCTCACTCCAACCTCCTTTCAGGGAGTTGTGGAGAGCAATGAGGTCTTTCCTCAGACTGCTCTTCTCCAGACTACACAACCCCAGTTCCCTCATCTGCTCCTCACCAGAGCTGTTCTCCAGACCCTTCACCAGCTTTGCTGCCGTTCTCTGGACATGCTCCAGCACCTCAGTGCCCTTTTGTAGTGAGGAGCCCAAAACTGAACCCAGTATTCAAGGTGTGTCCCTCACCAGTGCTGAGGACAGGGGCATGATCACTTCCCTGATCCAGCTGGCCACTCTATTGCTGATCCAGGCCAGAAAACGGTTTGCCTTCTTGGCCACAGTGTAACATGAAGGTAGAAAAACATGAAGAGCAGGCTGTGCAGCCAAGCCCCCAAATGAACAAGGCACATTGAAGCAGCCTGAGGGAAAACAAATAAAATAAAATAACAGGAAAGGAAAGGAAAGGGAAAAGGAAAGGAAAATGGGAAAGGGGAAAGGGGAAAGGGGAAAAGGGAAAAGGGAAAAGGGAAAAGGGAAAAGGGAAAAGGGAAAAGGGAAAAGGGAAAGGAAAAGGAAAAGGAAAAGGAAAGGAGAAAAGAAGTCATCTGCAGAAAATCCAGAAGGCTGAGACAAGTAGGTGAGCTGCACTGAGGTGAGAGGTACTCAGGGAAAAGGCTGCAAGGAGACAGCCAGGGAAATCCACCTCAGTCATACTGAATATCCCTCCAGGGAACAGGGAGAAAGCCCTCAGCAAGAAGCTGCAAGTGATGACTGCAGTGGGGAAAAGGCATGGACCTGGGATCTATGCTGAGAGCTTTGACAGCTCTGGGAATGCATTACAACTCATAGAGTGTAGCACAGCCACGGAGCAGAGGTGTGTGGAAGAGGTGGAACATCCTTTAAGAACAGTGGAGAAGCAGTCTTTGTGGACAGAGAGGTGGTCTGAGAGAGGTGCAGGACTCCTGGCCCTGTATGGGCCATGACTGATTAGTCAGGGTTGGAAGGGACCGCAAGGATCATCCAGTTCCAACCTCCCTGCCACAGTATCTCTGGCACCACCTCCTGGGTGCCTGCAGAGCCCCATTGCTCCCCCCTGCAGCCTGCAAGAGACTGCCCTGATGCAGCGAGGCTTGGTGCTTCTGCATCCCTTGGGAAAGAGATGGGTTTTGTTTCCCTGCTGGCTTCCCTTGACATACCTCACTGTGCTCTCCACTCAGCCTGAGCTGCAAGGTCTCCTTTCCTTTTCTGAGGCAGGTTGCCCTGTCTGATTTATAGAATCATAGCATCAGTCAGGGTTGGAAGGGACCACAAGGATCAGCCAGTTCCAACCCTCCTGCCCCCCTGCCATGGGCAGGGACACCCTACCCTAGAGCAGGCTGCCCACAGCCTCAGCCAGCCTGGCCTCAAACACCTCCAGCCACCTCCCTGGGCAACCCCTGCCAGGCTCTCACCACTCTCAGGATCAACAACTTCCTCCTCATGGCCAGCCTCAGCCTACCCATCTCCAGCTTTGCTCCATTCCCCCCACTCCTGTCACTCTCTGACAGCCTCAAAAGTCCCTCCCCAGCTTTTTTGTAGGTCCCCTTTAGATACTGAAAGGCCACAAGAAGGTCCCCTGGGAGCCTCCTCTGCTCCAGCCTGCACAGCCCCAGCTCTTTCAGTCTGTGCTCACAGCAGAGCTGCTGCAGCCTCTGAGCATCCTCCTGGCCCTGCTCTGGACACTCTCCAGCATCTCCACATCCTTCTTGCAATGGGGGCTCCAGAACTGGATGCAGTACTCCAGGTGGGGTCTCAGCAGAGCACAGCAGAGGGGGAGAATCCCCTCCCTGGCCCTGCTGGCCACACTTCTGATGCAGCCCAGGCTCTGCTTGGCTTTCTGGGCTGCAAGTGCACACTGCTGGCTCCTGTTGAGCTTCTGTTCAGCAGCATCCCCAAATCCCTCTCCTCAGGGCTGCTCTCCAGCCACTCACTGCCCAGCCTGGATTTGTGATTGGCATTGCCCTGACCCAGATGCAGGACATTGCACTTGGACAGGACACTGAGTCACTTCACCAGGCTGCCTTGGGCTGAGCAGAAAGGTGCTTCTAGCCTCCTGGATGTGAAAGGACATCCCTGACAGCCTGGACCACTCAGTGCTGTTGGAGTACCACAGAAATAGTTGGGTATGTTGACTAAGTCTGAAGGCAAACAGATGAAACCAAGTGGTAAGGGAGGCACTGTGATGGGTTTTCTACAGGCAAATCAAACCTCTGGACCTAGCAGGGTCCTATGAAGCAGTCATCTGCTTTCAGGGAGAGGCAGTAACGATACCCAGCAGAGATGAAAACATGATGGGTGGACGTGCTGAGATAACACCAGGCCAGCATGACCACCACGTGAGTGTCCTGCAAAACAAGGTCTTCACATTCACCTGCAGAATGCTATGAGGATGCAGAAGCTGGAGGATTTCCATCTGTTCCATGCCTTGGCCATCACTGACTCATCCACTTCTTTCTTGTAGTTCAAAATCGGGAGCACCTCAGCTCCCAGTTCATTGTTGCCTACTTTCAGGATACCTCAGCCAGCATCACCCCACTCTGACGATTTAGTGCTGTTCCCTTTGCATTTTTCAGAGGCAGTGCCATTTCTGAAGGACTCTCTGCTGAAGGTGAGGTCTGCTAGGGGATTCTCCCTACTTTCTTCTAGAACAGCACCACAGCAATGCTTTTGGTGGCGTTTATTAAACGAAGAAAACACATTGAAGCAGCAGCCAAGACGGGAGGACCAGGCAGCTCTGTGCTGGGATCCATGCCTTTCGATGCATCGATGCAGAAACAGGCTAGGAAAGGGGTCAGAGAGCAAGGTAGGAGCATTCGATAAGGGTTCAGATGAATGGCTGCTGTGCCACAGGCTCTGTCCCTGCACACCGTTAGCTCCACAGGTGCTGGGGGGTGTCCTTGCCCTGTCCAGGGCTTTCGAGCAAGGAGCCGCTTTTAGCTCCCAGCTTCCCTTTGCAGGCCTTGTCTTACTTTTAGCTTCAACTTGTCGAGCCCACGGGTTCCCCGCTCCGGCATCTTGAAGATCGCTTCCTCCTTCTGTCCATCTTCTGACCGGCTCTGCCGTTACCGTTAAGCCATCGCCGCCGGCTCCAGAGGGCGCGGCGCAGCCTCCGAGGGGAGCTCCGGCAGAGCTGTCCGCGGCAGCTCCTCACGCCCCCGCCGCCCCCACGGCACAGCCCCGCCCCGGGGCGGTGGCGGCAGGACAGGGCGGGGCAGGCCGCGCGGCTCGGTCCCCGTTGCCACGGCAACCTCGCGAGCCAGGCCGCGAGCTCCAGCGGGCGGGCAGGCGGGCGCGCGCGCGACCGCACCCCTCCGCGAGCTCGCGCGTGCCGCGGCGGCGGCGGCGCTTCAAAAGGCTCTCCGCCACGCGCCCCCTCCCCGCGCCGGCCGGGCAGCAGCTTTCTTCCCATTGGCTGGAGCCCTCCCCGGCGGCCTCTGCGATTGGCTCACTGGCCCCTGCGGCTACCATCCCTCTCGGTTTCTATTGGCTGGGTGACCGAATTCTCCAGTCCTCGCGCTCTCCCCGGCTCCGATTGGCTCCGTCTCCCGCCGCAGGCCGCACCCTAGCCGCTCTCTGATTGGTCAGGAGCCTGCAGCCCCTCCCCTCCGCCGCGCCCTGCCACGCTTCGGTTGGCAGCCTCGGGAGGAGCGGGCCCGCCCCGCCCCGCCCCGCCGCGCGAGCGAGCGCGCGCGTCCGCCGAGGCGGAGGCCGGCGCTGAGGCTGAGGGGCTCTGGCCGCCCCCCATCGCCAGTGGCGGCGACGGCGGCGGGATGGCGGCGACGGCGGCGACAGCGGCTGCAGCTGGCGCGTTGGGCTCGGGATCCACCGCGGGGCCCCCGGCGATGGCCGGCGGGACGCCAGCGGCGGCGATGGCTGTGGCTGGCCCGCCTGGGCCGGTCCCGGTGCCTATGAACCTATTCGCGACGTGGGAGATCGACCGTTCGGCGCCGAGCTGCGTACCCAGGTGAGCCGCGTCTCCCGGGGCCTCGCTGAGGGGCCGCCTCCCTTCGCCGTGTGGCCTCGGTGAGCCGTTCGAGGCCGAGAATGGCATGGGCGCGGGGGTGAGAGAGGCGGTCCGCTGCCGGCCTCCCAGCGCCTCTTGTATCAGCGGCCCCTGCAGCATCTCTGTCCCGCCGGGCCGGGGGCCGCGCCCCTTCTGTGGCGGCTGGGCCTTGCCCCAGCCAGAGGCTGGAGGAGCGGCGAACAGCAACCCCTGCCACCGTCCCTGCACAGTGCCCCCCAGGGGGCTGCCGGCAGCGCCGGGGCCCGGCGGGGCTGGGTGTGCCAGCCCCGGACCACGGCTGCGTTGTCTCCATGTTGCAGCCTCGGAGTAGCCGCGTGCTGTGGTGGCCATGGAAGGTCTCCAGATGGATCACTGCGCCTCTACCGCTGCCGGAAGGTGCCACTTGGCCTCTGATGGCTGTGCGGCCGGTCGCTTGAGGCCAGGTGGTGGCCGCCTTGCACCTGTGGGCTCCCTGGGACACCTGTACTGCCGGCCGTAGCTAACAGCAAAAAGGGTTCGCTCTGCTGCCAGCTGAATGCACAGAGTAGGAGGACAAGCTGAACGGTGCCAGTGTCGGTGCTGATGGCGTGGTTAGGGCTATCTCCCAGGTTTGTGGTGCTTGTGGGAAGAATGTGAAGAGCCGGAAGGTGCTGGATGCTTTAATGAGCAAAGTGCCTTTTGGCCCACTCATCAGATGTTGATCAGGAGGCCCTCTTGTGAGGAAGTCAGTCTGGATCCATATATCTCTGGGCTTGTGGTGCCTTGCCTGCAAGTGGTGTACTCAAGTGCTGCACAAAAGCTAGAGAAGCTGATTTCAAGAGGAGAAAAACAGTTGTTCCTGTTGGGCAGGAGAGCACCTGCCTTTGTGAAAAGGCTTCAGAAGGTTGATGTGTTTGTAGGGAGAAACTTGGTGATTGAGTGGTCACATAGGTAGGAATAGAAATGTTCCAAACCACTCTGAGCTAGTAGCAGGAGCCTGTGTGATTGCAGTGCCCAGGGAGGTCCTGGGCTGAGCAGGCAGCACATGGGGAAGAGTTTGCAACATGTACACTGGCTTTTCACAGGCACCTTTTGATGACACATGCTGAGCAGGAAGCAGTGATCCTTCTATAGCTTTAAAGTGACTTGATGAGGTATTGTTTATTTGTGGGTAGGTTACTCCCCGTCTGGAATTTGAAGAGCAGAACTTCGTTAACAGGTTGACTTCCTGCAGTGGTTAGAGCACAGAACTCAGTGGTGATAAGCATGGTAGGTACTTAGTCTTCACAAATGGAAGTGCTGCAAGGACTAGGGAGAGTAGGAACAGCTTTGGGCAAACCGAAGGGAATGACTAGGAGTGGTGTGACTGAGTTTGTAAGTGGTGGGATGCCAGTGGGTGAACAGAAATGGTGTGTCATTAGTTTGAAACTTGTGTGCCTGAAGAACTACTCTTTAGCCCATGAGTCCTGTGCCTTTTCACAAGAGTGGCTTCCATTGGCATTAGGTAGATGCTGGTTCTAATGCATGAGCCTCTTTGCATGTTGGCAGCCATGGGAGGCAGTAGCGTGACACACCACCTTGGAGGAAACTCTGGTGAAATTATTCTGAGGTATCCTCTCTGGATGTCTTCAAATTGAACATTAGTCAGGATGGGAAGAAGCAGGTGCAACCTGCTTCTTCCTTCAGAGGCCATGGCTCAGACATGGTGTGCTGCTGTGGCTGTTAGGTCAGCAGGTGTTTAGAGAAGTCTTGTCAGGCCACAGTGACCAGCGTGGGACCAGTGCTTCTGAGTTATCTGCTCTTCAGCTGCCTCAAGCTTTCCTGAGTGAGCAGGTTGCAGGTGGGCACCTGTTAGACAGGTATTTGTCTTCACTGAAACTAAAGGCAAGTGAAGTGCCAGATGTGAACTGGGTTAATGATCCATCTGTGCATTGTGCTTGACATGCCTGTGCTCTTCATCTACTGATCTATTTGTGTAATGGTTTAGTCTTTTATGTCCTTCAAGGTAGAAACTCTGCTGCACTGCCCCAGTGCCAGCACAGGTGGGCTCTGGCCTTACTGTGCTTTGGGGGTGGTGCCAAAATAATACCCACTCAAGGGCAGTAATTATTCTCCCCTGTGTCAGTCTGTCTCTTATGTGTGTGAAGCTTCAGCTCTTCCAGCTCTCTGCATACGTAGGGAAATGAGAGCTCTGCACTGATTTTGATGCTGTAGAACATGCTTTCTTTTACTAGGTTCTGTATCATCAGTATTTCCCTATCCTTGTACTGCTTCTTAGGTGTTTCACGGTCCGGGAGGTGTTCAGGGCCAGGCTGGACAGGATCTTGAGCAACATAGCTTAGTGGAAGGTGTCCCCTGCCCACGACAGGGTGATTGGAAATAGATGCTGTGAAGTACAACCAAGGCACTGAACAGTTCAGTAGGATGACTGTAAGAGTTCCGGTGCCTTGAAGGAGGATCTTGGCTTTCTGAGCTGAAATGTTGCACATCATTTTGTCCTTCCTGCTGAAATAGGAATGTGCCACTGCTCTTAGTCCATGTTTAATTTTGGGAGTTGCTGAGTCTAGTCTGGGTGATTTCATAAGGGGGGGTAACTCCCAAACCATCACACTTGTTCTCAGAATGAACTTAATGCTTAGAAATACTGAAAGGGTGGGTGTCAGGAGGATGGGACCAGGCTTTTTTCAGTGGACATGGGGTAACAGGCACAAACTTGAACAGAAGTTACATCTAAACACAAGGAGGAAATTCTTCAATTTAAGGGTGACAGGCTACCCACAGAGGTTGTGAAGTTTCCACCTCTGGAGGCATTCAGAACCTGCCTGGATGTGTTCCAGTTTGTCCTTCTTTAGGCTCCCCTTGGCAGGGGAATTGTACTTGCTGATCTCCAGAGGTCACTTCCAACCCCTAATATTCTGTGATTCTGTATCTTCCCTTCTTTCTCTCTTCAGGGCCAAGTTGAAGGCCATCTGTGAATTCATTATGCCCTTCATATGAATCAAGTGAGCATAGCCTAGACCCCATCTGGCTTTGGCTCGGGTGGCTCTCAGGGGAGGCAGAGTTGCATTTTCTGAGCAGTGGACTATTGTACAGAGAGACAGAAGGAAATAAATTCCTGGAAACCAAGCAGAGTGTTCTTCACATCTTCAGTTAGACTACCCACTGGGATAGGGACTGTTGACTTCCCACCACGATGCCTGAGGAGGAAAGTAATCCTGGTTGATTCATGCTGCAGGCTGGGAAGAATGCTTGCACTAAATGAGTCTATCAGCCTTAACATCCACTCATAGTTACCTTAGTAAAAAATTTCACAGCAGAGTTCTGAGGCAGGAAAAAGTGTCTTTATTGTGATACTGTGCAAATAAGGACCCTTAGGGGTTGTAGCAACTTTTCTCTTTATGGAGACTGCAAGGAATGAATTGGAACTCTGATGAGACCTCACTGGGCTACTATGTCCAGCTCTGCAGTCCTCAACACAAGAAGGACATGGACCTGTTGGAGTGTGTCCAGAGGAGGGCCATGAGGGTGATCAGAGGGCTGGAACAATTCTCCTACAAATGCAGGCTGAGAGTTGAGTCTGTTCATCCTGGAGAAGACAAGGGTCTGGGGAGACCTTATAGCTGCATATCAATATCTGAAGAGGGCTATAGGAAGGCTGGGGAGGGATTGTTTAGAAGGGCCTCTAGTGAAAGGATGAGGGCCAATGGTTTTAAACTAGAGAAGGGCAGATTTAGATTGGACATTAGGAAGAAGTTCTTTACTGTGAGGAACACTGAAACAGGTTGCCCAGGGAGATGGTGGAGGCTCCGTTCCAGGAGGCATTCAAGGTAAAGCTTGTTGGGGCTCTGAGCAGCCTGATCCAGTTGGAGAAGTCTCTGCGTCCTGCAGGGGGAGTTGGACAGTATGACCTTTGAGGGTCCCTTCCAGCCCAATGCATTCAATGACTGGGTTCATTCTTACTCTTTTCCCAGCTGTTGTATTTGGTGCTCTGTGGACACTGTTTCAGTAAGTCATCACATTTCTACTTGAAGGCGAGAGGTACAAGTTGTATTTTGGCTAATGTGCCAGTATCAGAACCATGGAATTGTTTCAGCTGGAAGAGACCGCTAGGATCACGGAGTCCAACCATCTACCTAAGACCTTTGTTGAGCTCAGACTGTAAAGGCAGATTCTACCTGTACAAGTTAGGCTGTGAGTGGCACTGCAGGGATTCAAACACTGTGTTGTTTCATCCAAAGGACCTCATATCTCAGCATGATGCATGAGCTCAAATACATTCCAAGTCCTGCTGCCAACCACACAGTGTGCTTGAACACAATGTCTCATGCTTATGATAGAGCAGCTTTGACTTGGAGAGACGCATGTGATTTGGGCTCACATTGTGAGACTGTGTACAGAATCACAGAACTGTTTCATTTGGAAAAGACCTCGAAGGTCATTGAATCCAACCACCAACCTCAGACCTCCATGGCCATTAAATCATGTCCCAAAGTTCCATGTCCACACGTTTCTTGAACACCTGAAGGGATGGTGACTCCACCACCTCCCTGGGCAACCTATTCCAATGCCTCACCAAGTATGTGCATGTTCAGGACATTGTTTCAGAAGGTGCTCTGAATTCTTTTTTGGTAAAACTCCCAAATCTGTGCTTTGAAAAGTTGGAGAACTTCATTTGTTGGAAAGCCTAATGAATGCTTTTGTGGAAAGAGAGCAGCTCTTGCAAGTACAACTGGAGATAACTCATGGGTGATCTATGTTATGCACCACATGATGATCCTTTGAAGTGCTGTGAGTTGAATGTTCTGGCTCTGCAACCCTGTTGTCTTATTTGGCAGCCAGGATCTATGATTTGACAGCTCGTGGAGGCAAGGGTAAGGCTTCCTTTGTGCAGCTGGCTGAATGCTTTCATTTGAGACGGGGCAGGTCTTGCAGTGGCCAATACATGATCTGCAGCATGGAGTAATATGGAGCAGCATGGAGCTTTGGCAGAGCTGCATTCAACCAGGCTAGCAGCATCCCACAGCCCTGTGAAGTGTGCTCTGGATTCATGGCCTACTTCCCCTTGGCAAGGAGTTGCCTGTTTTTTTCCCTATAGCACTTCAGAGTTTCCTTTTCTGAGGCTGATTTCATAGAATGGTTTGGGTTGGAAGGGACCTTTAAAGATCATCTAGTTCCAACCCTCCTGCCATCAGCAGGGACATCTTCTCCTAGACCATATTGATCAAGGACTTGTCCAACCTGGTCTTAAAACACCCCCAGAGAGAGGATGTCCACAGCCTCCCTGGGAGATTTGTTGATGAAGAGCTTCTGATTGGATGTTCCTTTGAGTAACACTTATTCCAGCTGGAATAATGTGTATTTATATGCCTGAGATGTTCTTGAGTGGTTTACTGGGTGAATAGGGCATTTTCATGGCAAACTTCCAACCTCAGTAAAGCTCTGCTCTCTTTGGGTAAGCTACAGAGTCACACCTCTAGGAATGTTAAATGGTGTAGATCCAGACAGGGAGTGTTTGGGAGAGAGTCCAGTTTCTTGTAAGGAAGTGGCCTCTTATAACTGCTGGTATTTGCCGTGTTTGAATCGCAGTGAATCCTACGTAGAAGCCAAAATGTTGTCAGCAGCCATTGGATTGCTTACTGATCTTCATATTGTATTGTGTGCTTGGCTACATCTGATGTGTTGTCCACTCTCTGTCACCCTCTGTGGCTTGTCTGTTGTAGAATCATAGAGTTGTTTCAGTTGGAAAGACCTCACTGAGTCCAACCATCAACCTAAGAACACCATTGCCATTAAACCATGTCCCCAAGTGCCATGTCCACACATTCTTTGAACACCTCTAGGGATGGTGACTCCACCACCTCACTGGACAGCCTGTTCTGATGCCTGACCACTTCTGCAGGAAAAAAATTTTTCTTCATATCCAACCTAAACCTCCCCTGGCAGAGTTTCAGGCCTGTCAGAGAGGAGTGCTTGGGATTTCTCCTCAGGCAGTGTTTGGTTTCCCTCCTCAGCGCACAATCATTGACTTGGTGTCTGTTATTCCTTCTTTCTGCTCATTAGTGGAACTCAGGACAAGTATCACCTGCCAGCATGATTGATGGGGGGATGTGCTCCTTTCAGAATATTAATAGTTGACTTCCCTGAAGACTTAATTTTCTTTGGAGTGCCTGTCACGCTGCCTCCTGGCCTTGCTCTCCCATGTTTCATTCATGAGCTGTTAGCTCAGTTGTCTGATGGCTTATCAGAAGCATCGCGTTGCTCTGATTGCGCTAGAACACTGCGAGGGCTCATTCTGCTTCCTCTGGTGTGTTCAGTGACTTGTGATTCATTACTAACAGCCACATAGTATGTGCACAGTACACCCTCCTCAGGGATGGAGATCTTTTGACCTTCATGCTGTCAAAAGGATGAATTGCTGAGCACCAGCATCTTACGGAGCTCCTGCAGCAGATCCGATGAAATCTACGCTGATTCTTTTGTGTGGTACTTTGGAGTGTGGCTTTAAGCTGGGAGAGGGAGTTTTAACTGGATATTAGGAAGAATCCATTGCAGTGAGGGTTGTGAGATGCTGAAACAAGTTGCCCAAGGAATTCATGGATGTCCCCTCCCTGGAAGTGTTCAAAACCATGTTGGATGAGGACTTAGCAACCTGGTCTAGTGGGAGGTGTCCCTGCCCATGGTGGTGGGATTGGAATTAGATGATCTTCCAATTAAACCATTCTACAATTCTAGACTGAGTTTCCAGTCAACTTCATAAGAAGTTACTTCCAAAGAAAGAGGCAGAGGTGAGAAACACTGCATTTGATAGCATGCCAGATGAGTATCTGGGCAAGGCTACTGTACCTTGTGTTCTTATCAGGTCAAAGATTTCAGCATCCTAGCTGATGAAGAAGCTGTGCTTCTGTTTAGGTTTCTTGTGTTGTGTGGTGGTTGTGGTTGGTTGGTTGGTTTGTTTTAAGGACATCAAAGCTAGTGGATACCGCTTAGGAAAGCAAGTAGTGAGAGTATCTTACTGTTCTGTGTGAGATGTGGCAGCAGGAACCTGTGCCTGCCTCTGGGCAAGCAGACAGCTTAAGTGACATTGCTCTTGTAGTTAGAAGTCTCTTAGATTAGGAGCTTTGTTCGGATGCCTCGATGCACTCCTTGCAGTGGCCTGGAAAAGGAAATGGGTTATTTGAGGTACTTTCACACATTTGAACTGTGGTTACAGAGAGCACTCCACACTCTGCCTCTGTGCACACAGATGAAAATGACACTTGCATTATCTGCAGACCTCTTGCAATGCTACCTCCTTTATACATTTACTGTCCGTTGTTATCTCTTGTGCTCTTTGTGTTTCTCCTGTCTTGTGTAGTCCAACCCATTGAGGGATTCTGTTTGGTAAATAAAACCTCCTGCTGTATTTTGGATGCTATTCTGCTTGTTCTAGACTCACCTTAGTTTGGTACTGGTGCTGAGTTTTGCACTTCCTTCTTCTCCTGCCTCTTTCTCTTCAGCACGAGCGTATCTTCAGTAGCATGAGCTCCCAAGCCAGTGCGCGTGGGGCCATCTCCTGAGCAAAACACTATCCCAGTTCCACAACTCAGCTGTGTAATTTTTTGTCTGTGCTTGTAACTAAATTCTTGTCAGCATAGGCAGTTTGGGGTGATGGGCAGAACTCTCTCTTTGGTTTCATCTTCTAAAACCAAAAGCCGCTAAGAATAGCTGTTGTGCTGTTACAGTGCCTTAGACTGAGTAACTCCTTGTCATGGGCTTCTACTGCTCTTTGTATCCTGTTCTTTAATACCTTGTTTCTACCAGGGAAGAAGATCACATTCATTCAAAGCTTCTTACTGATTCTTCTGCTGTCTGATTTTTCCTTTGCATCTCTGAATCCATATTACTTTGATCAGAGTTTTTTAGCTTTACATTATTTATATATGTTTAAAAGAGGCCCCTGTGGGAATGCAAAGTGAAGAAGGATAGTGACAGGTGGATGCTGGCCTTGGTTCCCACCAGCTGCTGGCTACCTTATCTCAGAAAGGATAGATAGTGGACATCTTGTTAATGAGAAAAAAGAAGGTGGACTTCATGCAGAGGTTGTCCTTGCCTGGTTATGATAATGTGTAGGTGTGTGCTCTATGCTCAAAGACTATAGAATGAGAGTCAGAACAATCAATAAAGAGTCTCTGGCATAATTCACATTGAATTGGTCTGGACTCCATGTGGCATTGCTTTTGATCACACTGAGCTGTGAGGGCCTCGACCACATCTCCCGCAGCAGCTAACAGGTATCTGCAACAGCCTCCTATGTATTTGTTCCTTCAGCTGTCTTATAGAACAAGGGGACACAGTCTCAAGTTGTGCTGGGGGAAGTACAGGCTGGATGTTAGGAGGAAGTTCTTCACAGAGAGAGTGATTGGCATTGGAATGGGCTGCCCAGGGAGGTGGTGGAGGCATCAACCCTGGAGGTGTTCAAGAAAAGTCTGGATGAGGCACTTAGTGCCATGGTCTGGTTGACTGGATGGGGCTGGGTGCTAGGTTGGACTGGATGATCTTGGAGGTCTCTTCCAACCTGGTTGATTCTATTACTTCTATTACTTTCTCAACATATCCACTTTCTTCTCCTTGCTCCTTTCCCTCAAAAGCCCTTCACATGCTTGCTGATAGTTTTGGCACCGTTGTCACACTTTTTTCCTTGCCTTGAACACCTCTAAGGTTCAGAACTAAAAATTCCTCAATTAATGTTTCTCTTTTCAAAGTAGTTCTCAGCATTTAGAGACTATTATTTGTGAAGCTGCAGTGGCCACACTTTCTTGTATGGGCTGTGTTTTTCAGTTGGACTATGTTCTTGATTTGTTTGAAATGTCTCTTTAGGGGCCTTTTTTCTCCTCACTGGTACTTGATGTAATGGTTTTTTTTAAATCAAATTGGACTTTTCTGATTTTTTTTTTTTAAATAGAAACATGTAATTGTTCTGGTTGGAAAAGATTTCTAACAGCATTGAGTCCAACTGTCAACCTATGGCCACTAAACCATGTCCCAAAGTGCCATGACCACACATTTTCTGGACACCTCCAGGGGTGGTGACTCCACCACCTCCCTGGGCAGCCTGTTCCACTCTTGCAGGAAAGACATTTTTCCTAATCTGCAACCTAAACCTCCTCTGGCACAATTTCAGGCCACTTGCTCTTGTTCTATCACCTGATAGTAGGGAGAAGAGACCAACCCCCACCTCACTGCAACCTCCTTTCAGGTAGCCATACAGAGCAATGCTGTTTCCCCTCTGCCTCCTCTTCTCCAGACTAAACAAGCCCAGTTCTCATATGTGCATCCCTGAAATCGTCTCAGCAGTTGACATTTCATTCAGTCCTCTCATACCTTATGATTGAGGCTGCGTGCTCCAAGTATTTCTTCCTTTCTTGTGTGCTCCTTTGTCAGAAGCAGGCTCAGGATGTCCTTTGGATTTCACAGTATCCTGTATGTATGAATAATTTACTACATGAATAATTGACTCATTTTTCCCCTTGTTGTCTGTAAAGCCCCTCGACTTCATAAGGTTTTTCTCTCTATGTCATATTCCTTAATCTCTGGTCAGGCAAAAGACCAACATTCCCATAACTCTGCCTTTACACTTTGTTCATCCAACCTGTCCACTGATGAAATGTCCATATTTATTGCCTTGGTTTGCATCCAGTTGGCACCTGAGCCTCACACACACACTGCCACTTCCTCTTATCCTGCTGGGATGGGAAGAAAAATCAGGAAGAAAAGGCAAAGTCCTTTGGGTTGAAATAAGGAAAGTTTAATAGAACAATACAAAGAGAGAAGCAGCAACAGAAATAGCATTATTATATTAATTATTATAGAAGTAGTATTATTATACTAATGAATGTGAGTGAAATGAGGTGTGGCACCCCACTATGACACTGGCCAAAATACTTCTCACCTTCCCTCCTCTATATACCAGGCATGATGTCAGCATAGACTCATAGAATGGTTTGTATTGGAAGGGATCTTAAAGGTCATCTGGTTGTCATACTCCTCTGCCATGGGCAGGGACACCTTCCACTTAGCCTACGTCGCTCAAGGCTTCTCCCAGTCTGGTCTTGAACACCTCCCGGATGGGGCATCCTCAGCCTCCCTGGACAACTTATTCCAGTGTCTCACCACCCTCACTGGAAACAGTTTCTTCTAATATCCAGTCTGAATCTACCCTTTTCCAGCTTCAATCCATTCTCCCTGACCTTTCACTACAAGTCCTAGTGAAAAGTCCCTCCCCAGTATGGTGTAAAGTACCCCAGTAGCTGGTTCAGGTATCTGGCCCCTCTCAGCTTCTTGTAAAGAAATGAACTCTGTCCTAGCCAAACCCAGGGCACTGATTTGGCATTAACTTTCATCTGTTTATACTGGTTTGTGGATGCATGGAAAAGTCACCCTTATTTCAGCGACCTTCAGCCACAAGAATCTGAGCAGAGAAGTGTATTTTCCAGGCTCTGCTTATTGGCAGGTTGTGTTGCAGGTGAGAATGCTTCTTTTCATTGAAAAATCCTGACTGGACAACTCTTTAGAGTTAAACATCCTTTTTAAACTTTTTGTTTTTCCCTGACAGTTGTGAAGTAGCCTCAAAAATAGAAGTTGATGTCCATGCTGTCACTTCCACAGACCTGTATCACTTCAGTCCCTCCCCTCTGCCACTCTTTCCATCATGGTATTAGCATGCTGAGACGCTGGAACGGGTTGCCTAGGGAGGTTCTGGATGTCCCTTGCCTGGAGGCATTCAAGGCCAGGTTGGATAAGGCCTTGAGCAGTCAGGTGTAGTGGAGAGTGTCCTTGTCAGCATCAGGGCAGCTGGAACTAGACCATCTTCAGGGTCCCTTTCATCCCAGCCCATTCTGTGAGTCTATGAACTCTGTTCCTGAGCCTGCAGGTAGTTATATCTAAGGTGCTTGCCAGCTCAAGGAAACAGGATGTTTGGTGGCTTTACTTCTTCACAAGTAGCAAGCTGTAATGAAAGCCAAACTCTGCTCTCAGGGAAGTTGTTAGACTGTGCGTTGCAGAAGTTGCTGTGCAGCACATGGTCTCTTTTTAGTTAGTGTGCATGGAGCTCTCTGCCAGGACAGTCTGGACCACTGAGGATGCCCTCCCTGTGTTTTAAGTCTCTAGCAGGGTTTGCCAGACAGTGTCTATTGACACTTAAACAAATGCCTGCAGTAGAGAACTGGAGGAAGTTGGTGTGGATCAGTGAACTAACCCTGACCTCACTTCACTGCTTTCCCCCTCTTGGCTGTCCTGGCACGTCTCCAGCAGACTTGGAAGTGTGCTCCAGCAAGCTCTGCCGGGTGGTGAGTGTTAGGATGTAGCCTGTCCAGCACCCCCATTAGCGCTTTCAAACTTGGTTGAAAGGTATTTGTCACTCCCTCTTAAGTACTTGTTTTTTCCTCCTGCGGAGAAGAGAAGGCTGTGAGTGGTGTTCTTGTAATCACTCTCTGCTTTGTGGTGGTTAATTCCCTAACACATTTTGTTTTAGCCTGGAGACACCGAGAGAAAGCTGTTTAGCAACAGGTATGGTGACAGACTGCTGTTGCTGTGGCTCTGCGGAGCTGTGGTGTGTTAGCACCTTGCTGTGCCACTGACTGCTGCTTTGAGCTAAGCTGGCTCTGCAGCAGCTTTTGTTAAAGCAGGCCTGGGGTTGGGGGCAACAATTTTTGGTGCAGCAATTCCGTGTAGGTAGATAGAGAAGTTTAAAATCTGTCCTGTTTGTCAGGAAAGTTCTGTGATGTTAGCAGGGCTAATGCTGATCAGGACAAGAGCAAATAGCCTCAAGTTGATTTTATGATGCCTAATTCCAGCATGGCAAAAATGACAGAAAGATTGAGGTGCTGCTGCAGGTTTCCACTTTTCTTCTGTCTGCCCTGAGGTTGCTTTTGGGCAGACTCCAAGTAAACAGCTGGAATTCCAAGCACAACGTTCATAAGTACAGCAATGACCAGTGAGGCTTGGACAGACTGGAGAGCTGGGCAAAAAGGAACCTAATGAGGTTCAACAAGGACAAGTGCAGAGTCCTGCACCTGGGGAGGAGTAATAAACTGCATCAGTAGAGGCTGTGAGGTGATCTGCTGGAGAGCAGCCCTGTGGAGAGGGACTTGGGAGTCTTCATGGGCAAGAAGCTATTCATGGCACAGCAATGTGCCCTTGTGGCCAAGAAGGCCAATGGGATCCTGGGGTGTGTTAAGAGGAGTGTGTCCAGCAAGTCGAGGGAGGTTCTCCTCCCCCTCTACTCTGCCCTGCTGAGACCTCACCTGGAATGTTGCATTCAGTTTTGGGCTCCCCAGTTCAGGAGGACAGGGATCTGCTGGAAAGAGTCCAGTGAAGGACTACAAAGATGATTAAAGGGCTGGAGCACTGCCCTGTGGCAGAGGCTGAGGGACTTTGGGCTATTTGGTCTGGTGAAGAGAAGACTTAGAGAAGATCTGATTGCTGTTTGTAAGTATCTGTGAGCTGGGTGTCAAGAGGGAGGGGACAGACTCTTCTCAGTCATGCCCTATGATAGGGTAGGTTGGACTGGATGATCTTGGAGGTCTCTTCCAACCTGGTTGCTTCTGTGGCAGGGAGTAATGGATATAAACTACAGCACAGGAGGTTCCAGCTCAACATGAGGAAGAACTTCTTTCCTGTGAGGGTCACAGAGCACTGGCACAGGCTCCGCAGAGAGGCTGTGGAGTCTCCTTCTCTGGAGACTGAAGACCTGTCCGGATGGGGTCCTGTATGTCCTGTGCTAGATCCTATGGTCCTTCTCTTGCAGGGGGGTTGGACTTGGTGATCTGTGGAGGTCCCTTTCAAGCCCTAACACGCTGTGAAGCTGTGACCAGTTAAAGATGTGCTGTTTCTCCAGTAATTGGTAATTGGATGTGATATGTCTCCAGTAACTGGGAAGATGTTTCTCCCTTTCTGCTGCCTGTAGAAAATAACTTTCAAAAGATGGCAGTCGCTAGAACTCTGGAGAAGACCCAGAGGAGATCTTATCAATGGTTATAAATATCTGACGGGTGGGTGGTTAGAAGGGGCCAGGCTCTTTTCAGTGGTGTCCTGTGACAGGACATGGGGCAATACACAAACTGGAACACAGGAAGTTCCACCTCTTTCCTGTGAAGGTGCTGGAGCACTGTAACAGGCTGCCCAGAGAGTTTGTGGAGCCTCCTTCTCCGGAGACGTTCAAGACCCATCTGGATGCATTCCCCTGTGACCGGCCCTAGGTGGTCCTGCTTTGACAGGAGGCTTGGGCTTGAATGCTGAAGCAAGATGTAGATTCAGATCCAGGAACTGAAGTTACCTGCTCTTCTTCTGGCTGAAATAACCCCTTCTCCCTGCTTGAGACCCTACCTGTGACCCCTTGCTCCTCTTCTCCCCACTTTGTTGCCAGCTGCTTGTTTCCTTGCTGCATGCAGTCTGGCTGTTGCCTGGTGTGTGCTAGCAGGGCTGTGAAGGTGCATTGTATTGCAGAAACGATTCTGAGGTGTGGCAGGGTTCCTCCCAAAGCCAGTGTCCTACACCACCGTGCCAGTACTCAGCAAGGAAGAAATCTGCCCTTCTTGGGAGAAATAGAGCCTTACAGACCTGCCCATAGGCGCTGGTGTGTTTCCTGAGATGGGAAGGCAAAGCTGAATTAGAGGAAATGGCTGAGGCTTCTACAGGCTGGAGAAGCTGGGCTGGGAAGCCAGAGGCCTTCCTGAAACTAGAGAGAAACCACTGGGAGCCAGAGCAGCAGCAGAATTTTCCTTGCTGTCTCATCTGGATTCTGCCAAGTGGGAATCCCTGGAATAGGCTGAGAGGACCATGGTTACTAACTGGGTCTGGAAGAAGGTTGGGGAGCAGTATGTAGGAGTCAGCTGGGAATTTTTGCCTTTCTGATGAGAGGTTAAGGGCTCTTTGTGCAGGAGAAAGGCTTTGCTCCTGGAAGGGGCAGTTAATATCTGCATGGCTTGCAGTGGAGCATGAGGGGGACTCATGGCCGTGTGAGTGATCAGCGTGCACAGCATACTGGGGCAGGCTGTCTGGGCAGATGCTTCCTCTGCAGAGGCTTCTTGGCAATGTGCTTATTATCTGGAAATCAGCTTGTGTGACAGGAGGTACCAAGAGGCTATGGCAGTGTCTCACATCCTGTTATGGTTAACTGATGCTGTGTGATGTGCTGTTCTGAAATGTGGCTGTTCTGTGGGAGTTTTGACTCTATGGGTTGGGTAGACAGGGGTGAGAGGGAAGTGGAGGCAAAGGGATCCATCCAACAGTTAAAAAGTGGCAGGGATGGATTGAATCTCACCTCTCTGCCTGGAACCAGATCTGGATTCCAAACTCTTTCTGTAAAAGCAGTGAAGCCTCACTGGAGCATTGCCTGGGAATGAGATTATGTCAGTGCAGCTCTCCTGTGCACATGGTGAAACAGCAGCACTTGTTTGGTGTGGTTTGTCCTCAGTTAACTTTCTGCCTAGAGAGGCTGTGGAGTCTCCTTTGCTGGAGACTTTAAAGACCCATCTGGATATGTTCCTGTGTCACCTGCCCTAGGTGGTGCTGCTTTGGCAGGGAGGTTGGACCTCATGGTCTCTGAAGGTCCCTTCCAACCCCTACCATTCTGTGATTCTACCCTCCCCACCCCCCCAAATGTTTGGGTATTGCAAGTGACACAGCAAAAGCGCAGTAGCCTCACACAGGAAACTGCTAAGAAAAGACACAGTGTCTCAACTCCTCAATTGTTTGCCCAATTGAGTTCTGACTTGTCAAGGGCCACTGTTTCAGGGAGCCATATTCCACAGGAGTCAGTAGTTAGAGGTCACAGCATGCCAGAATGGAAGGGACCCCGAGGAGTGTAGGTCCAACCTTTCTAGGTGAAATTGTAGTTGAAATGAGATTGTCCATCTCCCTGTCAAGCTGAGTCTTAGAGTCATAGAGTGGTTTAGGTTGGAAGGAACCTCAAAGCTCATCCAGTTCCAGCCCCCCACCATAGGCAGGGACACCTCCCACTAGAACAGGTCGCTCAAGGCCTCATCCAACCTGGCCTTGAACACCTCCAGGGAGGGAGCAGCCACAACCTCTCTGGGCAACCTGTGCCAGTGTCTCACCACCCTCACTGGAAAGAACTTCCTAACATCCAATTTGAATCTCCCCTCTGTCAGTTCAAACCCATTCCCCCTCGTCCTGTCGTTACAAGACCTTGTCAATAGTCCCTCCCCAGCCTTCCTGGAGTGCCCTTCAGATACTGAGAACTGTCCCATGTAGGGGAATCCAGTGGTTCCCTTGGCAGATGATTCCAGTGTCTATCTGTTTTCATGAGGAAGTCCAATCAAGATCTCCTCAGGAGTATCTTGTACTCATTGCCTCTTGTCTTTTCCATGGGATCCTTGTAAAAAGGGTCTTGGTGGATCCCCTGTGATGGAGAACTCGACACACTTCTAAACCCCTGTTTGCAGGTTGATACGCCTGGGTATGTGGCAGAGATAACTCTCAGCTGTCTTCAGGGTTTGCTGTCTTTCTCCACAGGGGTGGCACTGAGTGTTGAGAGGGGAAACAAATAGGAGACAGCCTGGGAAGAGATGATATAAGCACAGAAGAGGAGGCGGGAGAGAATGAACGATGTATTCTCAGGCTAAGCTGTTCTGTGACTAGCATTAGTTTGAGCAACATGTGAGCAGAGATCCTTCCAGTGATGCATCTTTGAGAGTATTTAATGTGAATGCAAGCAGGGTGGTATGGGATTGGTTTCAAGGAGCCTGCTCCATTCTTTGTTTGGGAAGCTGTGCTCACTCCATACATGCAGAGGTAAATGTGCCTTGAAACCAGTGAGGTAAGAAGTGTCTGACATGAGTAAGGAGGTAAGATTAACAACTCTAAACACACCTGGGAGGAGGAAGGGTTTAACAGCCACCCCCTTGCCTTATAGCTTCTGCCTACTCACTGCCTAATCAAGGGGAGGGAAAGGAAATCTCTTAACCTTATTATGGTTTCTTAACTACAGTAAGCAATGCAGTTACCATTATCCTTTAATCCTGACACCACTGGACCCAAATTAGACCAGAGGAGTTTTGGTTTCATAGCCCTGCAGGCAGGGATGTGATGTGTGAAGGAAATCACCAAACCTCTCTGTGCCTTGACCATTACCAGAAGAAGCTGTGATGAAACTTCACACTAGCCACTTGGAGTTTGTCCAAGGAGTGTGAGCACAGCTGGCTCCAAAATTTGAGTCCTCTCTGTCCAGGTGAGGAGTGACTGCCTGTCTGCTGCTGGGTTCTCCAGCCTCTCTTTTTACGTGACCTGGACACTTCATGTATCTAAATGTCTTCTTTGAGAGGATGCTTTAAGCTTTTTGCAGATCCTGATAGTTCCTTCCTCTTGAGAAGAATCTTGAAGAACATTCTGAAGACCTGTGGCTGTGGATTTCTCCTCTGGGTGGCTAACAGTGCTCTGAGATGTGTGTGAAACCAGCCCACAGGCTGTGCCAGTTTGTGCCTGTGCTAGGGGAATGGTCTTCTTGGGGGAGATGCAGGCAAGAAAAACAGTGAGTGCTGGGATAGCAGAAGTGGTCCACACCCCAGCTGAGCACTGCTGTGAACAAAAGGCAGAGCTGTTACTTGTCTCCAGAAGATCTTGTGTTATGTTCTGAAAAGTGATGAGGCACTTGTGTCTACCCCTGGTTGTCATGGAAGACGTTTCTGTTGACATGAATAGATTTAGGGTCCCAGGTGACAAAAGATTAATAACTTTGCTTAATTACAACCTATTTTTTTTCCTAATACTCTGAGAGAAAATGACTTTTCAAGGAGAACTGGCTGTGAGATGTGCAGGATGTCAGGAGTCTCTTTGGGAAGAAGGCAAGATTAAGTAGATCAAGGTTTAAAATTCAGGGTAGCTTTGTGTGAGAGGAGCTGTGTGGTCTCTGCCTTCAGAGTGTTGTGGTTATAAGCCAAACTTTCTGTTGAGCTTAGAGTGGTTCAGTGTAAATCTCTTCCAGAGTGGTTACAGCCAAGTCTGGAATTTCTAGAAGTACCTTTTGAGTGTCCAGTTCTGGGGTCCCCAAAACAAGGACATTGAGCTGTTGGAGTGGGTCCAGAGGAGGGCCATGAAGAGGATCAGGGGGCTGGAGCACCTTCCCTATGTGGACAAGCTGCAGGAGTTTGGGGTCTCAGGGAGACCTTATAACTGCCTTCCAGTACCTGAAGGAGGCTTACAAGAAAGCTGGGGAGGGGCTTTTCACAAGGGTTTGTGGTGATAGGATGAGGGGGAATGGCTTTGAGCTGGAAGAAGGGAGATTTAGACTGGAGATTAGGAGGAAATTCTGCCCAGTGAGGGTGGTGAGACACTGGAACAGGTTGCTCAGGGAGGTCGTGGGTGTGTTTAAGGCCATGCTTAGGGTTGGACAGGGCTTTGAGCAACCTGGTGTAGAGGAAGGTGCCCCTGCCCATAGCAGGGGGTTGGAACTAGGTAATCTTTAAGGTCCCTTCCAACACAAATGATTCTGTGGGTTTGACTGAATGTTTTCTGGTTTTGACTTCCTGTCTTAAGATTCACAGCCTGAAGCACAGGGATTTCTTGCTGGTGCTGAGTTTCACCACACAAACTGGAATATAGAAGTTCTCACCTCAACATCAGGAGAAGCCTCTTTACAATCAGGATGACAGAGCCCTGGAACAGGCTGCCCAGAATGATTGTGGAGTCTCCTTCTCCGGAGGCTTTCAAAACCTGCTTGGGTGCATTCCTGTGCAGGCTACCCTAGGGGATCCTGCTTTTGGCAGGGAGGTAGGACTCAATGATCTCTGGAGGGCCCTTCCAACCCCTAATGTTCTGTGATGCTGTACAGAGACGTGGCTGGGACAGCTCGCACCACTCCTTCAACTACCATTCAGTTCCCTGATGGAGGACTAACACAGAGCACTTTCACCTGAGCTGAATGCTCCTCTGAGGGTAAACACACTGCTTTTCCATGTGGAAACAACTTCAAACAGTTTTGTTCTTGAGTATCTGGGGTATTTATTTCTTGCCTGTTTTTCTTTGCTACCCTCACAGAATTTGGCAGGTACTTTTTGTTTCATTGGTAGTTGGATGGCTCCTGTATAGCTCTGTGATTCATAAATTAGGTTTTAGTTTCCTTTTACTTTGTCTGTTGCAGATGAAGCTTGTAGGAGCTGTTACCCTTTGAATATCAAGGCTGGCAGCTTTCCTTTCCCTAGGGATGAAGATCTTGTTTTGAAGCCCTTAACAGATTTGGCTTTCAAGGAAGGTATCTGATAAAACTGTAGAACTGTTTTGGTTGGAAAAGACCTTTGAGGTCATTGAGTCCAACCATCAGCCTGAGACCACCCTGGCCATTAAACCATGTCCCAGAGTGCCACGTCCACAGATTTCTGGAACACTTCTAGGGACGGCGATCCCACCACCCCTCTGGGCAGCCTGTGCCAGTGCCTGACCACTCTTTCCATAAAGAAATTTTCCTCATATCCAGCCTAAACCCCCCCTGGCACAGTTTCAGGTCATTTCTTCTCATTCCATCCTGATACTAGGGAGAAAAGACCAACCCCCACCTCACTCCCACCTCCTTTCTGGGAGTTGTGGAGAGCAATGAGGTCTCCCCTCAGCCTCTTCTTCTTCAGACTAATCACCCCCAGTTCTCTCAGGCACTCCTCACCAGACCTGTTCTCTAGAACCCTTCACCAGTTGTGTTGTCCTCCTCTGGACACACTTCAGCACCTGAATGTCCTTGGAGCGAGGGGCACAAAACTGAACCCAGTTTTCAAGATGCAGGGCACAGGGGCACGATCACTTCTTACTCTTGCTGGACACACTATTCTGGATCCAAGCCAGTGTGGAAAATAAGTCATTTTCCCACCAAGACAAGTGGTGTGTTTCTTGGTGGCTCCAGAAATGGGTGAAGATTTTCCTCAAGCATATGTTTTATAATCAGGTCTGTGTCTATGCTGTGAATTATTGAGCTACACCCAGGTATAAAAGTGAATGTAAAATCATGCTCCAGGCTGCAGGCAGCTCCTGAAGCTGCAGCTTGAGCATCACAGAATCATAGAATCAACCAGCTTGGAAGAGGCCTCCAAGCTCATCCAGTCCAACCTAGCACCCAGCCCTGTCCAGTCAACCAGACCATGGCACTAAGTGCCCCAGCCAGGCTTTGCTTCAACACCTCCAGGCACAGCGACTCCACCACCTCCCTGGGCAGCCCATTCCAATGCCAATCACTCTCTCTGACAACAACTTCCTCCTAACATCCAGCCTAGACCTGCCCTGCCACAGCTTGAGGCTGTGTCCCCTTGTTCTGTTGCTGGTTGCCTGGCAGCAGAGCCCAACCCCACCTGGCTACAGCCTCCCTTCAGGCAGCTGCAGACAGCAATGAGCTCTGCCCTGAGCCTCCTTTTGTCCAGGCTGCACACCCCCAGCTCCCTCAGCCTCTCCTCACAGGGCTGTGCTCCAGGCCCCTCCCCAGCCTTGCTGCCCTGCTCTGGACACCTTCCAGCACCTCAACATCTCTCTTGAATGGAGGAGCCCAGAACTGGACACAGCACTCAAGGTGTGGCCTGAGCAGTGCTGAGCACAGGGGAGCAGAATCACCTCCCTTGTCCTGCTGGCCACACTGCTCCTGAGCCAGCCCAGGATGCCATTGGCTCTACTGCCCACCTGGGCACACTGCTGCCTCATCTTCAGCTACTCTCTACCAGTACCTCCAGGTCCCTTTCTTGCTGGCTGCTCTCAGCCACTCTGTCGCCAGCCTGTAGTGCTGCTTGGGGTTGTTGTGGCCAAAGTGCAGAACCCTGCCCTTGGCCTTGTCCAGTCTCATCCCCTTGGCCTCTGCCCACCCATGCAGCCTGGCCAGGTCCCTCTGCAGGGCTCTGCTACCCTCCAACAGCTCCACAGCTGCTCCTAGTGTTAAGTTGTTCTTCAGGCACCTGCTTTGCTGCAGATGAGAAAGCTGGGCTATGAGATGTGTGGTTGAGTTTTTTCCCTTGTCCTTTGGGATGCATTCAAGCTGTTTCTCAATGGCTGCTGGCAGACTTCCAGCCTCTTGCTGCCTCACTAAATCACCTGTAGAGTAGTTCAGTAACACATGGGAATTCCAGCGAGCATAAGGCAGTGTGACCGCAGTTCACGAGAGACACCGCTGAGCCCTGGGAGCACAGATGGAAAAGCCTGCCTGGAAGTGGTAGCTGGGCTGACTGGTTAGGAGGAATTTGAATGCAAATCTAGCACTAACAGCCAGAAGCTGCTGACAGCTGTAGCAGGGCATGGGGCAGCAGCAAACTGGTAGGAGTTGTTTTCTCCTTTTTGAGCTAGTTTTATCACCAACCTAAAGGAGGATGCAGTAATGTGGTAAGAAGGTAGCCCCTGAGTACTACTTTGAGTTCCTGGAGTATGTCCAGAGAAGGGCAACAAAGATGGTTGTGCTAGTTTGAAGCTAACTAGAATGTTCTGGTGAGAAGAACTGGGTTAAAGGCTGTGAAAGGAAAACAGTGGCGATGGCTCCTGCCCTGACAGGCTTGCTGAGATGGCTAAGAGCGAGAACACACACATAGATAACAGAGTTGCTCTCTGGGCTCTCTGAACTTCTCTCTCTCTCTAACCTAACCTGCTGTCTTTGTGACTAATCCACCTGCTTCCTGACCCCCCTGGCCGACCCTCCATACTACCTTAAACATAAGGCAAGATCTTGTGTGAGGTTGAGGGGTGGGAGAAGGTGGAAGGGTGGTTGGGAGCCCCTCCTGGGGACTCAGGTTTCTGGGAGGGCTGCTGTGCTTCTGTGTTACCTTTTCCCTTGTCTATGTCTGTCTATCACTGTATATCCTGTAACTATCTGCTTGTCTGTTGTGCTAAGCTGTAAATACAAAGCTTCATTCCATTTCCAGAGCCCCTGAGTCTAGTCTGGGTGATTTTACAAAGCGGGGGGGGACAGGGAACACCCAAACCATCACAATGGTCAAGAGTCTAGAGAAAAGGTCTGGTGAAAAGCAGCTGAGGGAACTGTAGCTCTTTAGTCTGGAGAAG
This sequence comes from Pogoniulus pusillus, assembly GCF_015220805.1. Taxonomy (NCBI): domain Eukaryota; kingdom Metazoa; phylum Chordata; class Aves; order Piciformes; family Lybiidae; genus Pogoniulus; species Pogoniulus pusillus. The sequence goes on from NC_087288.1 coordinate 20,083,147, forward strand.
CAGAGAGCAGTGAGGTGGGGGTCAGTCTCAGTGTCAGGTGGTAGAACACTGAAACAGTTCTGTGACTTTGTGATTCTAAGCTGTCCCTCCTCAGAACAGCATTGCCTGGTGAGACTAGAGCTAGCAGCAGCTGTGCTGGAGGGCAAAAAGAGGGTCTGATGAAAATTCCCTCTGGAACATGGCTGATGCATGGTTACCATTTTGTATTTGGTTCTTCATTCCTGGTAGCTAACTTCTGTCTTCTCCTGTATGGACCTGTGTGGGATTAGCCAGCCTGGCTTTGGTAGGGAGAAGACAATCTGCCTGCTTCTCTGAGGAGGTTTGAGGGGAGAAATGCCAACTCTTCAGGCAGCGGCACTGCTAGGGATGAACACTCCTGACCTTCATGCTTCCCTGCTGAGAAGCCTTCTCTTCTGGTGTACTTGAAACCCTGCCCTCTCTTTAATTTTCAGAAGAGATGGGAAGGAACACACAAAGCATCATCTACTAGAGATATTGATTGGTTGCCCTGCTTTTAGGCAAAGCAGGGGGCAGAGTAATTAATGTTCTTATTTTTAGAAAAGAGAAGAAAATGAAGCTTTTCTCAAGCAGGGTCTCACCATTTCCTCTCCCTTCTCCCTGGGCACATGGAGAAAAGAGGAGCTGTCTGCTGCCTTTCTGGAAGCTGCCTGAAAGTTTGGCTGTCCACGGCATGAACCAAATTCTACAGCTGCTCTGATGTCCTTTGCAGGGTTGCTAGTTCACATGCTTCACTTGTTAGGGAACTGAGTTCAGATAGAAGAGACATTTGCAGTTCAAATATCCTAGAATCAGAATCTCCAGAGTTGGAAGAGAACCATGAGGATCATCAAGTCCAACTTCAGGTTCCATACAAGGTAACCTGAAAGTCTTGACTTAGATGGAAATGCCTGCTCCCAAACCTTGGCTGTCTGTGGGCTCAGGTAACAGAGTGGTGGGGCCAATGCTGAGGACAAGTTAGGGAGTGGTGATGCCCACCAGATGACCAACCCACCAAGCACTCGACATGGGATCTGCTCATAAGCAGCTTGTGCAGATGCTTGTGTGCAGTTCAGCTCTGCTGTCCACTGGAGAGGCGGCAGAACAGACAGGCATGTTGTACTCTGGGTGTTGTGAGGTTGTGAGGGTGGGTGCTGATAATTGTCCTCATTTCTGAAGAACATCTTTTAGATGCCTGGCCCTGGGCAGCTTGCTCATTGGAGGTGTCCCTGCTCACAGCATGGGGGCTGGACAAATTGACCTTTGAGGCTCCCTTCCAGTCCAGTGCTATCTGTAAATCTCTGCTGGAGACCTGCAGGCCAGGGTTGTACAATGGGGAAGGGAACCTTTCTCCTTCTGATTAGTACTTTCTTTGGGGAAAGCAAATGAGTTCTAGGGAACAACTTGAAGAACCATCTCTGCATCCAGGCAGAGCAGCTCAGGATAGAGAACAACTTGAGGAACCATCTCTGCATCCAGGCAGAGCAGCTCAGGATAGAGAACAACTTGAGGAACCATCTCTGCATCCAGGCAGAGCAGCTCAGGAGTCAGAGCTCTTCAAAACCTTCAGCTTTGCTTGTAGGTGTAAAGACTTTGATGCTGTTTAATACAACAATGACTCATCTCTGGATCCAGGCAGAGCAGTTCAGAATGGGAATCAGAGCTTTTCAAAGACTTTAGCTTTGCTTTTAGGTGTAAAGATTTTGGTGCTTTTTAGTGCAACAGTGACTTTGAAGTTGGGTTTGCAAATGGTAAATTCAGCTCCTGCGGAACGAGTATCAAAGACTGTGTTAAGAGAGAAAGGAGTGTGACTCCCACTGGAATCAGGCTGCTGGTTTGCCCTTCAAAAGGAGCTGAGCCCAGTATCTGATGAGGTGTGACACTTTTCCAGCATCCTTAGCCTTTTATTCTCTTGACATACCTCACAAAATGGGCAATAAATTTCAGGCAAGGCTTGACACTAATCCCAATTGTTTCATTACTCACTGAGAAATGATGAACTAGTTTTCTGTGGGGTTTGGTGCATGGCCACCTTGGTGTTTGTGTACAGGCATTGGGGGTCAGGCCATGCAGCCCTTTGGAACTGATATCCCCTTCTTCAGGTGACTACTTGAATACATTTCTCTGCAGAGATGAAACAATGTCTTCCCAAAGTGCCAAAGCATAGCTGCTCTGAAGCGTCAGGCTTCCCAGTTCAGCACAGGTAAGAACTCATCTTTTCTTGTTAGGTTTCACAGTGCTCAGAATTTTCTGGGCACAGAGGTGTTTTAAGCAAAAAGTGATGTGGTGGAGCTGGGGCTGCAATCAAACATCGTTCAGCAAGTGAATGGCAGGAATATTCACAGGACTTTGAGATCTTATGCTAGAGGCAGTTCAGTCAGCAGTGCAACTCACAGTCAGGTGTCTGCTGAACAGCTTCATGGTATTCAGATACCAGCTGAAGCAGTGCAAATAAAACCCCAAACCCTCCTAGAAACAGCTAACAACCCCTGCAGTTCTTTGTTCTATGACTGAAGAGTCTTTCCTTTAAGCTTTTCTTCTGCCAGTGGGCAAAGTGAGTGTGAAACGCAGCACTTCAGTGTCTGTGAGCAGCTCTTCTTTGTGTAGGATCCTCGGATAAAAGCAGCTGGGGGGAGACTGTCTCAACCTGCCTTTTGTGAAGCAAGCAGCATTACTCTGGAGGCACAGGGTGTTGCTTCCTGCGCGAGGTGTGGCACACAGAGCTTATTCATGGAGAGCTACCGTGTGCCTTACCTAGCTACCAAACCTGGCACCTTTCACAGTCACTTGCTTGGTCTGTGTCCTACAGCTTGGATGTCTCCTGTAGCTTCTGCACATCGTCTGGGCAAGAGGGAATGGATTCATGCATGAGGAGGGTAACTTCAGACTGGATATTCAGGAGAAATTCTTTCCAGTGAGGATGGGGAGACATTGCAACAGGTTGCCCAGGGAGGTTGTAGATGCCCTCTCCATGTAAGTGTTCAAGGCCAGGTTGAATAAGGCCTTGAGCAACCTGGACTAGTGGAAGGTATCCCTGCCCATGGCAGGGGTGTTGGAACTAGATGATCTTTAAGGTCCTTTCCAAGCCAGACCATTCTGAGTCATAATTTCTCTTTCATGTTTCATATCACTTCACATTGTTTGGTTAATTCTGTTTTCTTGCAAGAAGAGTTAAGGTGTCTGTTTTACATTTCCACTTGTACCAGAAATTAATAATCTGTTATGAATTATGACTGTTAATTTCTGTATAAATATTATTTATATTATTAATATTCAAAAATAGGGGGAAAAATCCCTAAGGTTCTTTGGATTTTCAGTTGACAAGAAGCAATTACATAGAATTAAACAGTTTCATCAACCAGAACTTGGAAAATAATAATGTGAGAACAGGAAAAATTCTACCTAATGCCTATGGAGTCTTGGCATTCACTCCAGCAAACTCTGATCAGAATGTACTCCTTAAACCATGCTGGATGGACTCCTTGGGATTCAAAATCCACCTTCTGCTTTCTAAAGGAATGGGAAGATGTCTCATAGAATCATAGAATCAACCAGCTTGGAAGAGACCTCCAAGCTCATCCAGTCCAACCTAGCACCCAGCTCTGTCCAGTCAACCAGACCATGGCACTAAGTGCCTCAGCCAGGCTTGGCTTCAACACCTCCAGGGATGGTGCCTCCACCACCTCCCTGGGCAGCCCATTCCAATGCCAATCACTCTCTCTGCCAACAACTTCCTCCTAACATCCAGCCTAGACCTCCTCTGGCACAACTTGAGACTGTGTCCCCCTGTTCTGTTGCTGCTTGCCTGGCAGCAGAGCCCAACCCCACCTGGCTACAGCCTCCCTTCAGGTAGTTGCAGACAGCAATGAGCTCTGCCCTGAGCCTCCTCTGCTGCAGGCTGCACACCCCCAGCTCCCTCAGCCTCTCCTCACAGGGTTTGTGTTCCAGGCCCCTCACCAGCTTTGTTGCCCTTCTCTGGTCACCTTCCAGCACCTCAACATCTCTCTTGAACTGAGGAGCCCAGAACTGGACACAGCACTCAAGGTGTGGCCTGAGCAGTGCTGAGCACAGGGGAGCTGTTTGTGTTGCCCAGAAGGTGCCTGCTGCTCCATGCATGCATGGAGTCTTCAGAGATCTCCTGTGTATCATTTCTTCAGATTGAGAAACTTGAGGGATCAGTTGTGGTGGCAGTACAAGGATCTCTTACATGGTACCCTCTCAGCCTGGCCACATGTCCCAGGTGCTCTGGTGTCTCTTGGAGATCTTCCATGTGTAATATTGAGCCAGGTTGCTTTTCCTTAAGCTTGCAATGCTGTTGGCAGAAAGCAGGACAACTGGCTGCCACCCAGGTGCTAGAAGGGCTGTCTGAATTTTCTGAAGGTGGTGGTCTCAGGTGATAGGAGTTTGTACAGTTGCTGTGGCAACTTGCATAGGTTGCCCGAAGTCACAGCCTGGTTCCTGGCTTCCAAATGGCTTCTCTATTCATCCTGCTTGTGAGAGGAGGAGTGGGGGCTGAGCCTTAGGGCAGTGTGCCTGCTAGGTGGGTGGGGAGAAACCCAGTGAAATTCTGCAAGGGCAGGCAGAAAGTCCTGCAGCTGGGGAAGAGCAGTCCCATGGATCAGTACAGGTAGGGGCCTGACCAAACAGCAGCTCTGGGGAAAAGGACCTGTGAGTGCTGCTGGACCACAGACTGACCAAGAGCTAGAAATGTGCCCTGTGGCCAGAAGGCCAGTGGCATCCTGGGGTGCCTTAAGAAAAGTGTGGCCAGGTCAAGGGTCTTTCCTCTCTACTCTGCCCTGGGGAGGCCTCCTCTGGAATATTGTGTCCAAGTTCTGGGCTTCTGGTTTGAGAAGGGCAAGAACTTGCTGGAGGGGGTACAGTAAAGGGCTAGAAAGATGATTTGGAGACTGAAACATCTCCCTTCTGAGGAAAGGCTGAGAGTCCTGGGTCTGCTTCTTCTGGAAAAGAGAAGGCTGAGAGGAGGTCTTACTAAAGGCTGGATGTCCAGAAGAAGGAGCCAGTCTCTTCTCAGTGGTGTTGTGTGATAGGGCAAGAGGCAGTGGATACAAAGTGGGACACAGGAACTGCCACCTCAGCACAGGGGAAAACTTTTACCGTGAGGATGATGGAGCCCTGGACCAGGCTTCTCAGGGAGGTTGTGGAGTCTCCTCTAGAGACTTTCAGCACTCATCTGGATGTGTCCCTGTGAGACCTGCCCTCGGTTATCCTGCTTTGGGAGGGGATTGCATCTGATGATCTTCAGAGGGCCCTTCCAATCCCTACCATTCCATCTCATGATTTGTGCTGTATCACCTCTCCCCTCGGCTGTTTGAAGAGTGCCAGTAAATGGTGCTTTCTGATAATAAAGAGATTTCTCTGAGACTAGGTTGCTGCCAGGTGCACATGTGTTTCTGCTAGTTTTGTGGCACGTAGTCACTGCAGTAGTTGTTCTCCTTGTGCCATCCAGGCCACAGAGTTCACTAGAAGTACCTTTTGACTTAGTTTTGTACAGCCTTGAGCCTGGAGATGTGCTGGGTATTGTGCATGTGGTTATAAAAAGAACAGAGAAGCAAATGCGTGCTCAGGGCTGGGGTACTTGCAGAGCCTGTAGTGATCTCTGGAACCACGGAGTGTGCTGTTACTCACTTTCCAGATGGAGATGCCTGATAGTGCCTGGGTGAAATGTTCCAGCACACAGCATGGAGCCTGGATGCTGCAGAGACCACACAGGCATGTTTATTTAATGGTATAGAAGCAGAGAATTGTTTCAGCTGGAAAAGACCTCTGAGATCATCAAGTCCAACCATCAACCCAGCACTACCATGGCTATTAAACCATGTGGCAAAGTGCCATGCCTACATATGCCTTGAACACCTCAGGGGACAGCAACTCCACTGCCTCCCTGGGCAGCCTGTTTGGGTGCCTGGCCACTCTGTCAGGAAAGAACATTTTCCTCATACCCAACCTAAACCTCCTCTGGCACCGTTTCAGGCAGCACAAGGTCTGATCTTCAGTGTGGGCACAAGGCTTGGGCACACACCAGTGTCTACAGTTGACTCTGTGTGTGAAGAGGGAGCGTGCAGGGGGAGCTCTTGCGTGGTTGGGTTGGATTTGCAGTCCATTTTGTGTCTCCTGGGGATAGCACAAACACACCTGGGTGTCCGTTCTCAAACTCTTGAGGAAATGGCAGGAAATGATGGTGAGGGAGCAGAACTTGGGTTACATGTTTCTGCTTTTGCTATTTCAGAGTCATCTTAAATATTTGTGCCACATCTCACTGTGTTCTGCCTCTTACTTGCCAAGACTGGTTGCCTTAGTCACCAGGGCTTTGGTAACTAGGACAACAAGATTGAGCAGACAAAGGTAGAAATAATGGTAATAACCTTCTCAGCTGTTTCTGAAATCAACTTCTGTGAACAAATATCATGCATGTGTGTGACTCGTGCCAGCAGTCTGTTCTCCCTTTCTGCCTGACACATCCTGAAATCCTTCTGACAGCACTACCCTAACAGAGCTGCATTCCTGTTGCCCTCTTGCAACTGCAAACAAGCCCTTCAGCAACGTGAATGTTGCTGGGTGCTTCCTTCCTGGAGCATGGAAGCCTGAGCTGAAGCTGGAGCAGTCGTAGGGTATCTAAGGCAAGCCCCTGGGGGCCAGCACTTGTTTGCTAACCAGCTTGGTGGCAGATCCTGAGTGGGAAGTGTTGGGGTGGTGTGGCTGCTAGGATCGGGGGGAGGCTGGCTGGCAGTGTTGAGAGTAGCTGGTGGTGGCTGCTCTAAAGTCAGTTTCTTCCATAGATACTCTCCTCTCCTGGAACAGTTATCTGTTTGTGGCTGCACTGTGCCCAAGATATCCATGCAGCCTAATGAAAAGCTTAACTTAAAGATCTGAGTCTTAAAAACAACTGTTCTGCTGGAATCCCTCTGCCCATCAGCACCTACACTAGGGCTGCAGAGGCTGCTTCTGCAGTGGATGTAGTGTTCCAGTTGGAGCAAGTATCTGTATCTAATTTTAAGAGCAGTGGTTCCTAATTTGTCTAATGTGTGTTCTTTAAACGTCTGCAGGTCTTACCTGCTGTTTTTATTTATCACTGGTTACCCTTTGGATGCAGACCTTGAAAGTCTTCTACATGCTCAGGAGCATGTTAAGACCTTGCTAGTGTTCTTGAGCTTCAGGTAATACCTGGATTAGAGCTGCTGAGGGTTATGTGAGGCCAGTGATTTTGTGCTCCTGACTGAAAATGGGTGCTGTGGGTGCTCTCTGAGTAGCAACTACAGATCCAAGGGTGCCCTTAGGACATTGTCCTGGCTGTGGCTGTCCAGGGAGGACTCTGAAGAGCAGCACCTTTGTCACTAAGGAAACAGTGGCTGCATTTCACAGCTGCTGAAGATTTTGTTTTGTTTTGTTTGAGGGTAAAATATGAATGCAAGTGCATGAAGCTTCCTGGTCATGCACATGCTGAGGTGCAGCTGTGTCTCTCATGTGTTTTCTGATGCTTTGGGTCTTTGTCCATCAGCTTTGAAGGTGTCTGAGCATCGTGAGATTTCAGGCTGGCTGCAGTGCTTTGAGAGGGTATTGGAAGCAGCTCTTAGAAGTGCATCACTTTCTGCTGAGCTCAGCTGGCTGTCTCTGCTCTGCCTCTCTGCCCTTTTTCCAGGAGCCCATTCACTGACTCTGCCTTTACTCTGTGTACATGGAGGTGCACAACAGATTACTCTGAGGAGGAGCAGCTGCAGTGGTCCATGGTAAGAGCTGCAAATGCTTTTACAACAGAGATGTGCTTGGTCAGCATCTCACAGTAATACATCACCTTTTGACCATAAATGTTGCAGATGTCAGTGTGAAGAGGTTCTGTGTGCTTTAACCAAGCATGAGAGAGCCGTTGGTCGTACTGTGATGCTAAGAGGTCTGGGGAGAACCTTCCCTAGGATCTGGCTGGCTTCTGTGGTTTGTACTGGGAAGGATATCCTCCTGGCTGAGCAGCTTGCTACTGACTGAGAACCATAAAATCATTTTACCTGGGAAAGACCTTTAAGATCATCAAGTCCAGCCACTTTTCTAACTCAACCAAATCTGGGGCTAAACCATGTCCCTCAGCACTATATCTCTGCATCTTTGAGACACCTTCAGCAGTGGGGCTTCAACTGCCTTCCTTGGGAAGTCTCTCCCAGTGTTGCAAAGCTTTTCAGTGAAGTTTATTCTAATCTCCAACCTAAGCCTCTCCTAGTACAATGTAAGGCAATTTCCTCTCATCCTATTGGATGTTACTGGGGAGAAGAGACCAACACTTCACTCCAGCCTCCTTTCAGGGAGTTGCAGACAACAATGAAGTCTCCCTTCAGCCTCCTCTTCTCCCCAGTACAACTCCCCAGTACAACAACCCCAGTCCCTTCAGATGCTCTGTTCTAAGACCTATTCTCCAGACCCTTCACCAGCCTCATTGCCCTTCTCTGGACCTGCTCCAGCACCTCAATGTCTTTCTTGTAGCAAGGGCCCCAAAACTGAACACAGTACTTAAGATATCACCTCAATAGTGCTAAATACATAGGGACAGTCACTTCCCTGGTCCTAACTGTCACACTATTCCAGGATGCTGTTTGGGAAAGCCGAGGAGCCAAGACCTGAGAAGTCTTTTGGAGCAGGATCTCCCTGGAGCATCACCTGGTCATTCTGAGCCGTTGTTTGTTCTGTGTGTTCTTTGCTAAGGTCGCCTCCAGGGGTGAATCTGCAGGCCATTCCTGCTCAGACAGCTCGCTGGGGACATGTCTACCGTGGGAAAACAGGCCAAGCAGTCATGCTGTCAGGCACTGCAATACGTTGCTCAGGAAGGTGGTGGAGTCACCATCCCTGGAGGTGTCCAAGAAATGTGTGGACATGGCACTCTGGGGCATGGTTTATTGGCCATAGTGCTCTTAGGTTGACCTCGATCTCAAGGGTGATTTCCAGCTGAAACCATTCGGTGGCTCTGTGATACTGTGGTTGTTTATTTTTCAGTGAAGAATTTTCTGTCTGAGGTGAATAACCTGGAGAATCCCTGGGACAAATCAAAACTGTTTTGCCACTCCTCCTCACCTCCTGGTTGCAAGGCCTGGTGGCTTTGCTGTCTTCGTTCTGTTGCACAAGGTGGTGCTGACAGCTCAGCCTCAGCAGGAGTGATAGGCACTGCATGGGCAGTGCCACACAGCTGGAGCTGTGACAGTGGCTGTTTACTAAAAAACACTGCTCCAAGAATGGAGGATTCTGTTCTATATATGCTTTGATATTTCTTGATTTAGAAGATAAAGTTCCTCCAGCAAAAGGGTTGGGGTGTTTGAATACAAGAAAGGACTTACATAAACACTTGCAGAACAGTTAGAAACGTTAAAGATACTCCTGTAAGCCTTGCTTTGGTTGTGCTGCTTTCTTGGCCTTGACAGTTGGAATCAGTGAACATTTTAATGCAGTTGGAGACTGCAGAGTCTTTGACAAAACAGGGGAAAGATAATCTGGGTATCTTGCTGTGCAGTGCTGTAGAATCAGAACCATTGAGGTTGGAGCAGACCTTTGAAATCATCAAGCCAACCACTCACTAAGAGCTCACAGTCCCACCACTACTGCTAAGCCACTACCACTAAACCATGTTCCTAAGCACCACATTCACACATCTTCTGAGTACCTCCAGTGATGATGATGGCTCCTAAAAAGTCAAGGCTACCAACCAAAGAGAAAAGTCCTGACATGGATAAATAGTTGTTTAAATATCTGGCATCCATAATGCTCGTGCTTAAAGGTCGCCAGTGGAGACCTGGAGGGATCAGCGCTCAGGTACCTGTTCAGTATAATCTTAACCAGCAATCTGGTTTTCTGCTGGAGCAGTTTGCTGTAGCTCTGAAGAACTTCAGCCTAGGGAGCATCTGCTGAGGGACCACCTTGTGATACATGCACACACACACACTTCCAGCAAAGCTCTGGCTGGCTCTGGTTTTAAGGGAGAGTTTGTGATACTGTGCTAAAGACTTGGATCAGAGAGTCACAGAATTGGTTCAGTTGGAAAAAAACCTCAGAGACCATTGAGTCCAACTGTCAACCTAGGGAAATAAATTTTTCCTGACCTCCACCCTGCTCCAGCACAGTTTAAGGCCATTCTATCACTTGATACTAGGGAGAAGAGACCAACCCCCGCCTCACACCAACCTCCTTTCAGGGAGTTGTAGGGAGCAATGAGGTCTCCCCTCAGCCTCCTCATCTCCAGACTGAACAATTCCCTCAGCTGCTCCTCGCCAGACCTGTTCTCCAGACCCTTCACCAGCTTTCTATCCTTCTCTGGACATGCTCCAGCACCTCAATGTCTTTGCTGTGGTGAGGAAGCCCAAAGTGACCCCAGTATTGTAGGTGCAATGCAGAGACCCCATCGCTTCCCTGCTCCTGTTGGCCATGCTGTTCCAGATCCAGAGCAGGATGCTTTCTTGGCCACGTGAGCTCACTGCTGGCTGATGTTCAGCTGGCTGTCAAACAGCACCCCCAGGGCCTTCTCTGCCTGGCAATTTTCCAGCCACTCTTCCCCAGTGTAGCTTAGATCTGTGTTTCAGGAGTGTAAGAGAAACTGCTCAGGCTCAGATCTGATGTTTTTATTCTTTGTATTTGAGACTCTTAAGAATCTGATCTGTCTCTTCTTGGCAAAATGCTTCCCAGAGATCAGCAGATTCTTCTTATGAAGTGCTGTGTGCTCAGGTGGCCAAGAGAGCCAATGGCATCCTGGCCTGGATCAGGAAGAGTGTGGCCAGTAGGATGGGGGAGGTTATTCAACACTGGTCAGGCCATACCTTGAGTACTGTGTTCTGGGCTCCTCAGTTCAAGAGAGATGTTGAGGTACTGGAAGGTGTCCAGAAAAGGGTGACAAAGCTGGTGAGGGGCCTGGAACACAAACCCTGTGAGGAGAGGCTGAGGGAGCTGGGGGTGAGCAGCCTGCAGCAGAGGAGGCTCAGGGCAGAGCTCATTGCTGTCTACAGCTACCTGCAGGGAGGCTGTAGCCAGGTGGGGTTGGGCTCTGCTGCCAGGCACCCAGCAACAGAGCAAGGGGACACAGTCTCAAGTTGTGCTGGGGCAGGTCTAGGCTGGATGTTAGGAGGAAGTTGTTGGCAGAGAGTGATTGGCATTGGAATGGGCTGCCCAGGGAGGTGGTGGAGTCACTGTGCCTGGAGGTGTTGAAGCAAAGCCTGGCTGAGGCACTTAGTGCCATGGTCTGGTTGACTGGACAGGGCTGGGTGCTAGGTTGGGCTGGCTGAGCTTGGAGGTCTCTTCCAAGCTGGCTGATTCTGTGATTCTATGAGACTTCTTCCCATTCCTTTAGAAAGCAGAAGGTGGATTTTGAATCCCAAGGAGTCCATCCAGCATGGTTTAAGGAGTACATTCTGATCTGACTCTGGCAGAAGTCATTGTGGGAGGACTGTGGCAGCTGGAGACAGTTGACTAAGCTTACTGTGGCAATGGTCTGAACCAGCTGCCGATGCTGATGACCTCTGTGGGGCTTTTTTCCTCCTTGTGTCATACAGAGCAGTGCAGCAACAAGCACTGTGTTCTCTGTGTCTGCTCATGTCCCCTGTGCCTTGACTCTTCAGCCATGTTTATGCAGAAGCTCTGCCAGCCAGATCTGCTCTCTCGTCTTAAGAACCTGGCAGTGGTAGCTCATAGGCTGTGGGTAATGAGGAGGAAATAAGCAAGAGCAGAGAAGAATTATTGTTCCAGCTACTGGGGAAAAGCAGTGAGAGCCTGCTCCAAAAGACTTCTCAGGTCTTGGCTCCATGGTTTCCCTAAACAGCATCCTGGCCTGGATCAGGGATAGTGTGGCTGTTAGGACCAGGGAAGTGACTGTCCCTGTGTATTTAGGACTATTCATAGAATCATAGAACCAGCCAGATTGGAAGAGACCTCCAAGCTCATCCAGTCCAACCTAGCACCCAGCCCTAGCCATTCAACCAGACCATGGCACTAAGTGCCTCAGCCAGACTGTTTATAATTCCAATGCCAATCACTCTCTCTGACAACAACTTCCTCCTAACATCCAGCCTAGACCTGCCCTGGCACAGCTTGAGACTGTGTCCCCTTGTTCTGTTGCTGGTTGCCTGGCAGAAGAGCCCAACCCCACCTGGCTACAGCCTCCCTGCAGGCAGCTGCAGACAGCAATGAGCTCTGCCCTGAGCCTCCTCTGCTGCAGGCTGCACACCCCCAGCTCCCTCAGCCTCTCCTCACAGGGTTTGTGCTCCAGGCCCCTCCCCAGTTTTGTTGCCCTTCTCTGGACACCTTCCAGCACCTCAACATCTCTCTTGAATGGAGGAGCCCAGAACTGGACACAGCACTCAAGGTGTGGCCTGACCAGTGTTGAGGTGTCATCTTAAGTACTCTGTTGAATTTTGGGGCCCTTGCTACAAGAAAGACATTGAGGTGCTGGAGCAGGTCCAGAGAAGGGCAATGAGGCTGGTGAGTGGTTGGCATTGGAATGGGCTGCCCAGGGCGGTGGTGGAGTTGCCGTCCCTGGAGGTGTTCAAGCAAAGCCTGGATGAGGCACTTAGTGCCATGGTCTGGTTGGTTGGCTAGGGCTGGGTGCTAGGTTGGACTGGATGAGCTTGGAGGTCTTCTATAATATTATAAGGGTCTGGAGATAGAGAGAACATCTGAAGGGGCTGGAGTTGTTTAGTTTGGAGAAGGAGGAGGCTGAGTGGAGACTTCATTGCTGTCTACAAGTCCCTGAAAGGAGGTTGGAGTGAAGTGTTGGTCTCTTCTCCCCAGTAACAAGCAAGAGGATGAGAGGAAATTGCCTTAGGTTTTACCAGGGGAGGTTTAGGTTGGAGATTAGAAGAAACCTCTCCACTGCAAGGCTTCTAAGGAAGGTTGTTGAATCCCTGTGGTGGGTTGAAAATTCCCCCCAAATAAAATGACCAGACCAGCTCAGATGGCTTAGAAGCAAAGGAATCTCTCTATTTACAGCAAACTAAAGCATAGAACACAATGCATATGTACAAAATACATATTTACAGTTTAGAAATAACAGAAGGACCCTCACAGAGATCCTCCTGAATTGTTCCTCAGCTCCTTTGGATGAAGCCCAGAAGGAGTTAATAGCCACTTACTTCTCCCCTCAGTGAGAAAAGCAAAGAGGCCCCAACTGTTACCTCCTCAGCCAAAGTTAGTGCAGAAGTCAGTCAGCATGGAGGAGGGAAGAGGCAGAAAGACAAAGGGGAGCAAACTGTTTACAGAGGAGATGACATGCTAACCTGGCACACAAATGGCATTGCATAGATGCATCTTACTGTTTTCTTCTGCATCCCATACAGCTCTTCATGTAAAATTCTGAGCCAAACGAGAGTGTTACCTTTATAACCACCACAAGTCCTGTCCCTAGAGGTGTTTCAAAGATGCAGAGGTGTGGTGCTGATGGACATGGTTTGGTCCCAGACTTGGTAGTGTTAGATAAGGTCATCAAATCCAAGCATTAAAGGTCTTTTCCAGCTGGATCCATTCTACGATCCATAGCACCATGTACAGCCTTCTCCACTGTGCATGTTGAGTGGCATCTCTGATACAGCAGAGCATGCATGGTTAGGTAGACACAGCCCAGCAACTTTGGATTGGTGGCAAGCTGGACATTCCTTCCAGGAGGGCCTACCTCAGGCTATGACTGATGAGGAGAAGCAGTGCACGCTATAGCGCTTGCGGCCATCACTGTGCCCAAAGGAAAGCTGCTCTATAGTAGTAGGGAAGCTGCAGCTCCTTGCCATGGTGTATGTGAGATAGCTCTGCTATGTCTGTGGCAGTGACAAGTTGGACTGGCTGTCAAGACTCTTCTAGGCAGATCTCAGGGTTCCCATTTCATCCTCTGCATTGGATGCACAGAATGATATTTCCAGCAGAGAGTATTGGATGAGTAAGGGATGTGGACATCTCTCCTGCAAAGGAGGACTGAGAGACCTGGGGCTGTTCAGCCTTGAGAAGGGAAGGCTGCGAGATCTTGATGACTGTTTATAAATATCTGAGGGGTGGGTGTCAAGATAAGGGGCCAGTCTCTTTTTGGTGGTGCCCACTAATAGGGCAAGGAACAATGGGTATGCACCCAAACTGGAACAGAGGAAGTTCCACCTCAACATGAAGAGAAACTTCTTTCCTGTGAGAGTGGCAGAGCACTGGACCAGGCTGCCCTGGGAGGTTGTGGAGTGTCCTTTAGAGACTTTCAAGACCTGCCTGGCTGTGTTCCTGCCTTAGCAGAGGGGTTGGAGTAGATGATCTCTGGAGATCCCTTCCAAGCCATAGCATCCCATGATTTTGTTGTGATTTTAACTACTACCCTTTCATAGCTTTTTGGGCAAGGGTCCTTGTGCTGTTTGTGGTTTGCACAGTGGCCTCAGTTGGCTCGATTAGGGAGTTGGAGACCTGTGAATCAGAGAGATTAAAAACCCCTTGGGAAATTTAGTTCTAAAATGGAATCTCATTTTCAGGCTGCCTGGATAGCTTTTGCTTTTGCCTGGGAAGTTGTCTACAGAGCTCCAGAGGTGGTGGGTGAGAAGCAGTGCTGCAGCATAAAGTACCAAATTACAAAGTGATGAAAAGGGGGAGAATTAAAACTAGTGGGGAAAGCCATTACCAGATACTGAATGCATCTGGGAAGACAGCATAGCAGCTTCATGAAAATAGCCATGGCCCAGGCTGTGCAGATCCTGGAGGTGAGAATACTGTCATCATGTTTTGGTGGGGCACTTTCCTGTGGCTGACTTTTCTTAGCACAAAGCAGCACAGGCAGACTGTAGAATGACATTATGAGGTGCCAGCTTTGCATCTGGCTTGACTCAGATTAAATGTTGGCAGGAAAAGAATGTTGTTGGAAAACATGTAGTTCCCAAGAGCAGTTTAGTCTTTTCTTCTAGCTTTTCAACCTGCTGGGCAGCTTCTTTCAGTATTTATGGAAGAATGGAAGAGTGAAATCAAACAAAAACCTGTACTGCTGGGTTCAGGGAGGGTGCGGGGAAGCCTTGCGAGCATCAGAATTGGTCAGTTCAGACAGCACTAAACCTCCTTGGGAGTTTGTGGTGCTGTGAATGCCTGGCACCATGGTAGCAGCTGCTCTCTGCTCTCAGTTAGACCAGCCACATTGGCACTATGGTAGCAGCTGCTCTCTGCTCTCAGCTAGACCAGCCACATTGGCACTATGGTAGCAGCTGCTCTCTGCTCTCAGTTAGACCAGCCACATTGGCACTATGGTAGCAGCTGCTCTCTGCTGTCAGCTAGACCAGCCACACTGGCACTATGGTAGCAGCTGCTCTCTGCTCTCAGTTAGACCAGCCACATTGGCACTATGGTAGCAGCTGCTCTCTGCTCTCAGCTAGACCAGCCACACTGGCACTATGGTAGCAGCTGCTCTCTGCTCTCAGACCAGCCACATTGGCACTATGGTAGCAGCTGCTCTCTGCTGTCAGCTAGACCAGCCACACTGGCACCATGGTAGCAGCTGCTCTCTGCTCTCAGACCAGCCACACTGGCACTATGGTAGCAGCTGCTCTCTGCTCTCAGACCAGCCACATTGGCACTATGGTAGCAGCTGCTCTCTGCTCTCAGACCAGCCACACTGGCACTATGGTAGCAGCTGCTCTCTGCTCTCAGCTAGACCAGCCACATTGGCACTATGGTAGCAGCTGCTCTCTGCTCTCAGCTAGACCAGCCACATTGGCACTATGGTAGCAGCTGCTCTGTGCTCTCAGCTAGACCAGCCACATTGGCACTATGGTAGCAGCTGCTCTGTGCTCTCAGCTAGACCAGCCACATTGGCACTATGGTAGCAGCTGCTCTCTGCTCTCAGCTAGACCAGCCACATTGGCACTATGGTAGCTGCTGCTCTCTGCTCTCAGCTAGACCAGCCACATTGGCACTATGGTAGCTGCTGCTCTCTGCTCTCAGCTAGACCAGCCACATTGGCACTATGGTAGCAGCTGCTCTCTGCTTTCAGTTAGACCAGCCACACTGGCACTATGGTAGCTGCTGCTCTGTGCTCTCACTTAGACCAGCCACATTGGCACTATGGTAGCAGCTGCTCTCTGCTCTCAGACCAGCCACATTGGCACTATGGTAGCAGCTGCTCTCTGCTCTCAGCTAGACCAGCCACATTGGCACTATGGTAGCTGCTGCTCTCTGCTCTCAGACCAGCCACATTGGCACCATGGTAGCAGCTGCTCTCTGCTCTCAGCTAGACCAGCCACATTGGCACTATAGTAGCAGCTGCTCTGTGCTCTCAGACCAGCCACATTGGCACTATGGGATCAGCTGCTCTCTGCTCTCAGGCCAGCCACATTGGCACTATGGTAGCTGCTGCTCTCTGCTCTCAGCTAGACCAACCACATTGGCACTATGGTAGCAGCTGCTCTCTGCTCTCAGACCAGCCACACTGGCACTATGGTAGCAGCTGCTCTCTGCTCTCAGGCCAGCCACATTGGCACTATGGTAGCAGCTGCTCTGTGCTCTCAGACCAGCCACATTGGCACTATGGTAGCAGCTGCTCTCTGCTCTCAGACCAGCCACATTGGCACCATGGTAGCAGCTGCTCTCTGCTCTCAGCTAGACCAGCCACATTGGCACTATGGTAGCAGCTGCTCTCTGCTCTCAGTTAGACCAGCCACATTGGCACTATGGTAGCAGCTGCTCTGTGCTCTCAGTTAGACCAGCCACATTGGCACTATGGGATCAGCTGCTCTCTGCTCTCAGACCAGCCACATTGGCACCATGGTAGCAGCTGCTCTCTGCTCTCAGTTAGACCAGCCACATTGGCACTATGGTAGCAGCTGCTCTCTGCTCTCAGCTAGACCAGCCACATTGGCACTATGGGATCAGCTGCTCTCTGCTCTCAGCTAGACCAGCCACATTGGCACTATGGTAGCAGCTGCTCTCTGCTCTCAGGCCAGCCACATTGGCACTATGGTAGCAGCTGCTCTCTGCTCTCAGACCAGCCACATTGGCACTATGGTAGCAGCTGCTCTCTGCTCTCAGCTAGACCAGCCACACTGGCACTATGGTAGCAGCTGCTCTGTGCTCTCAGACCAGCCACATTGGCACTATGGTAGCAGCTGCTCTCTGCTCTCAGCTAGACCAGCCACATTGGCACCATGGTAGCAGCTGCTCTGTGCTCTCAGCTAGACCAGCCACATTGGCACCATGGTAGCAGCTGCTCTCTGCTCTCAGCTAGATCAGCCATATTGGCACTATGGTAGCAGCTGCTCTCTGCTCTCAGCTAGATCAGCCACATTGGCACCATGGTAGCAGCTGCTCTGTGCTCTCAGCTAGACCAGCCACATTGGCACCATGGTAGCAGCTGCTCTCTGCTCTCAGCTAGATCAGCCATATTGGCACTATGGTAGCAGCTGCTCTCTGCTCTCAGCTAGATCAGCCACATTGGCACTATGGTAGCAGCTGCTCTCTGCTCTCAGCTAGACCAGCCACATTGGCACTATGGTAGCAGCTGCTCTCTGCTCTCAGCTAGACCAGCCACATTGGCACTATGGTAGCAGCTGCTCTGTGCTCTCAGTTAGACCAGCCACATTGGCACTATGGTAGCAGCTGCTCTCTGCTCTCAGTTAGACCAGCCACATTGGCACTATGGTAGCAGCTGCTCTGTGCTCTCAGTTAGACCAGCCACATTGGCACTATGGTAGCAGCTGCTCTCTGCTCTCAGTTAGACCAGCCACATTGGCACTATGGTAGCAGCTGCTCTCTGCTCTCAGACCAGCCACATTGGCACTATGGTAGCAGCTGCTCTCTGCTCTCAGTTAGACCAGCCACATTGGCACTATGGTAGCAGCTGCTCTCTGCTCTCAGACCAGCCACATTGGCACTATGGGATCAGCTGCTCTCTGCTCTCAGCTAGACCAGCCACATTGGCACTATGGTAGCAGCTGCTCTCTGCTCTCAGTTAGACCAGCCACACTGGCACCATGGTAGCAGCTGCTCTCTGCTCTCAGCTAGACCAGCCACATTGGCACCATGGTAGCAGCTGCTCTCTGCTCTCAGCTAGACCAGCCACATTGGCACTATGGTAGCAGCTGCTCTCTGCTCTCAGCTAGACCAGCCACATTGGCACTATGGTAGCAGCTGCTCTGTGCTCTCAGACCAGCCACATTGGCACTATGGTAGCAGCTGCTCTCTGCTCTCAGACCAGCCACATTGGCACTATGGTAGCAGCTGCTCTCTGCTCTCAGCTAGACCAGCCACACTGGCACTATGGTAGCAGCTGCTCTGTGCTCTCAGACCAGCCACATTGGCACTATGGTAGCAGCTGCTCTGTGCTCTCAGACCAGCCACATTGGCACTATGGTAGCAGCTGCTCTCTGCTCTCAGCTAGACCAGCCACATTGGCACTATGGTAGCAGCTGCTCTCTGCTCTCAGTTAGACCAGCCACACTGGCACTATGGTAGCAGCTGCTCTCTGCTCTCAGTTAGACCAGCCACACTGGCACCATGGTAGCAGCTGCTCTGTGCTCTCAGACCAGCCACATTGGCACTATGGTAGCAGCTGCTCTCTGCTCTCAGACCAGCCACATTGGCACTATGGTAGCAGCTGCTCTCTGCTCTCAGACCAGCCACACTGGCACTATGGTAGCAGCTGCTCTCTGCTCTCAGTTAGACCAGCCACATTGGCACTATGGTAGCTGCTGCTCTCTGCTCTCAGCTAGACCAGCGACATTGGCACTATGGTAGCTGCTGCTCTCTGCTCTCAGCTAGACCAGCCACATTGGCACTATGGTAGCAGCTGCTCTGTGCTCTCAGCTAGACCAGCCACACTGGCACTATGGTAGCAGCTGCTCTCTGCTCTCAGTTAGACCAGCCACATTGGCACTATGGTAGCTGCTGCTCTCTGCTCTCAGCTAGACCAGCCACATTGGCACCATGGTAGCAGCTGCTCTCTGCTGTCAGCTAGACCAGCCACATTGGCACTATGGTAGCTGCTGCTCTCTGCTCTCAGCTAGACCAGCCACACTGGCACTATGGTAGCTGCTGCTCTCTGCTCTCAGCTAGACCAGCCACATTGGCACTATGGTAGCTGCTGCTCTCTGCTCTCAGCTAGACCAGCCACACTGGCACGAATGAATCCTGAGATCAAAGTGGGAAGGATGCTTCGTGTGTGTGATCCTCTTTCCAGGCTGGCAGAGTATGAGGGAGCTCTCAATCCATAGCAGGGATCATACAATAGTTTCAGTTGGAAGGGACCTTCAACAAAATCTAGTTCCAACCTGCCTGCCATGAGTAGGGACTGCTGCTACTACTAGACCAGGTTGCTCAAGGCCTTGTCCATCCTGGTCTTAAGTTCTTTTAGGTATGAGGTGTCCTGGGCATCCCATTCCAGTGTCTCACTACCCTCACTGGAAAGATTTTTTTCCTGACACCCAGTGTGAATATCCCCTCTTCCAGGATCCATCCATTCCCCCTTGTCCTGTCACTACAAGCCCTTACAGAAAGCCCCTCCCCAGCTCTCTTGTACACCCGTTCAGGACCTGGAAGGCTGCCATAAGGTCTCTGCAGCCATCCTTTCATCAGAAACGCAGCATTAGGAGGAGTTCAGATCTTTTCTCTTGTACACTTGCTATATGTTAACATTTTAGCAGCACAAGAGCAGCTGAAAGCCTGCAGTAGATGTAGCAGAAAAGGACTTTGCACCCTGAGCACAGGATGCTGCTGGCTAGTGTATGCACCTTGCCAGTAATGCACCTTGGCTGATCTCTTTTAACGAGGGTGTTTCAAAAGTACAACCTGTTAGACCCTTGTGAAGGAAGCAGTGGTTTGGCCAAGTGCAGTTTTGGCTGCAGTTTGGCTGTAGCTATCAGAATGCCAGCTCTGAAAGCTCGAGGAAGAGGAGGATTTTACACATCGTCTGAGTTATTTAGAAAGATACTTTTTAATATATATATATTTATACTCTCCTAGGTAAATGCAACAAGTCTCTGCTGTATGATGAGTTCTGTGATGTCTTCCAGCCAAAATCAGTGAATCCATTCATCACAGAGTCATAGACTGGTAGGGCTTGGAAGGAGCCTCTGCTTCTTCAGTGTTTGTGCAAAAAGAGGTTCCTTGTTTACACAGAGCTCAAACTGCTTCTCTGGCAGCACATTTGTCAGTTTGAGGAGAAATTTTGGGTAGTTTTGCAGGGTCCTTCTAAAGCTACTGCTCCACCACTGAGTACAGTGTAACCCCAAATCATGGAATGTAGAAGATTCCCCTCCTCAGCCTCCATTCCTCCAGACTAAACAGCCCCAGGTCTCTCAGCCTTTTCTCATAACACAGAAGTTCCAGCCCCTTGGGCACTCTCTAGTGTACCCCTGTCCCTCTTGAACTGGAGAGCCATGAACTGGACACAATACTCCACATGTGGTCCCACTAGGACAGAGTAGAAGGGGAGGAGAACATCCCTTGACCTGCTGGACATGCTCTTCTTAGTGCACCCCAGGACAGCATTGGCCTCCTTGACTTCAAGAGCTCATTGCTGTCCCATGGATAACTTAATGTCCACCAGGACTCCAAGGTCTGTGATTCTATGATCCATGACCTGACAGTGCTTGATCCTCCCTCACACCTGACTGCTCTCACATACAGGTGCTAAGTAGCTCTGATAACTGCTGCTGGTGGTCACCAGTAGTTGCCTTTGCTGGCTGAGATGCTCATGGTCTTGTCCTTTCTCTGAACCTCCTTATCTTGTAGGTGCATTTAACCCACCCTAGTGCCTCTTCCTGGCTGTTTTATCTTTGTGGGGTGTGTGACCTGCTCTTTCCTGTGCATCTGTTGAGTGCAATGCTATGAAGCACACATCTGAGCCCGGAGGAGTGCCAAGAGCTCGTGATGGAGAGCAAGCTGCTCCTGGGAAGCCTCTGGGTGGCAGTCGGAGCTTCTGGGCAGAGCCGGTCCTTGCCATGAGAGCTGCTTTCGCCTGTGTTTAGCGGAGCAGCTGGCTGCAGCAAGCGCGGGGGCAGGTTGCTCGCCGAGCTCAGGCTGTTCTGAGCTGGTCTGCCCCGGAGGTCAGGAGCGAGGCTCGCTTGCAGGGGCGCCGCGGGAGCGCGGCATGCCTGGTGCGGCGTGCACAGTGAGATGGTGCTGCTTGCAGCGGTCAGCGTGGGCTGCTCGGCCAGACGAGCGCGGTGAGGGCTGCTGGGGTGGGCTGGCTGTCCTGTGAGGAGAGAAGAAAGGAAATCAGAAAGGTGCTGCAGTTCAGCACAGCCGTGCTGGGGTCCTGCTGCATGTGCTGCACTGCCAGGGCTTGCACTGGCCTCTGAGTAGAGGCTGCAGTCTGTCTGGAATAGCACAAGGCTGTGAGGAGGACTCTGGGCAGCTGCAGGCAGCCAGAAGACAAGGAAAGATCAATGTATCTACCTGCTGGTCACTGTTTTCTTCCCTTTGCTTCCTGTTTGACCTGACTGAGGTTGGCATCTTGCTCTTGCTGGTGTATACCCTGCCGAGATTGCAGTTCTGTTCTGTTCCCTGCATGCTTGTGCTACTGAAAACATAGCTGCTGATTGTGCATCTGATGGTGGTGTTGACAAGGATGCATGGAGGGCCAGTGCCAGGATAGGTGGATGTGCTCAGACGTTTGTAGGTGGCACGGGAGCTGCAGGCAAAACACAGGGTGGGTGTCAGGGGGATGAGACCAGGCTCTTTCCAGTGGTGCCCAGTGACAGGGCAAGGGGTAACAGGCACAAACTTGAGCATAGGAAGTTCTGGATAAACATGAGGAGGAGTTTGTTTAAGGGTGACAGAACAGGCTGCCCGGAGAGGTGGTGGAACCTCTGTCTCTGGGGACATTCAAAACCCACCTGGACGTGTTCCTGTGTGACCTTCTCTAGGTGATCTGCCTTGGCAGAGAGTTGGATTCAAGGATTTCCAGAGGTCCCTTCCAATCCCTACCATTCTTGCCTCTGTGATCCTGGCTGCTGCCACCTGAAGGAATTGGTGCAAACGTTCAGGAGAAGGATCCTGCCCAGAGTGAGGCACCACTCACCTGCGGTCAGTAATCCAAGCACCCATTTCTTCTCTTGGCCCAGGGTGCCAGCAGAAGAATGCTAACATGTCTCTTCAAAAGAAGTGTGAGACTGCTGCTGAGGTTTTAAACCCCATTACTGAGCAGGTAGGCTGTTCAAAGAGCCCTTGTTGCTGACCTGCTTCTCCCTCTAGCCTTCGTCTTCCACGTTTGAACCCAGTAGATGTGCTCCGTAACACCTCTGCTTCCTCAGTGCCTGTGTCTTCTGCAAAAGCAGGTTCCTTGTTTGCACAGAGCTCAAACTGCTTCTCTGGCAGGATTCTTCTAAGGCTACTGCTCCACCACTGTGTAACTGAATCACGGAGTCATAGAACAGTAGGAGTTGGAAGGGACCTCTGGAAATCAAGTCCAACCTCCCTGCCAAAGCAGGATCACCTAGGGCAGGTCACAGCTTTGGCAGAGGGGTTGGACTTGATCTCCAGAGGTCTCTTCCAACCCCTACCATTCTGTGATTCTAGGTTTTCAAAGTATGACTTCAGTGTCTAAGAACATACTGTTGAATACTTCACTTTGGAGGTTCTCCTGCTATCAGTTGACTCAGTGAGTTCCTGAGTTTGATCCTTTGCCTCCTCACCCCAACCCAAGCTTTGATGAAATTGCTTGCAGTTCAGCATCAGAAGTTAGTGCTTGCTTAGCTAAGCTGAGTGACTGTACCTGTCATGCCCTTTGGCCAGGGCTGGTGCTGTTGGGGTGCCTGTGTTTGTGTGCATGCCCATGTCTTACTCTTGGTGTTACCATCACCTGGTAACAGGACTGGACCAATGGATATAAGCTAGAACACAGAAGTTCCACCTCAACACGAGGAGTGTGAGCATGATGAAACACTGGAACAGGCTGCCCAGAGAGGCTGTGGACTCTCCTTCTCTGGAGACCTTCAAAGCCAGCCTGGCATGTTCCTGTGTGGCCTGCCCTAGATAGTCCTGCTTTGGCAGGGAGGTTGGATCCGATGATCTCTGGAGGTACCTTCTAACCCCTACCATTCTGTGATTCCGTGATGACCTCAGTGGGGGGATGTGACAGTGAGCAGGGTGTGAATGTGAGGATGTGCATGGGTATTCCATTTCCTTACCCCCTCAGCCAGCAGCAGTGGTGGGAGATGTACTCCTGCTTTGTACCAGGTTGAATAAGGAGGTAGAGCAGAAGGAGTGAAAAGTAGGAGCTCTGCTTTGTTTTGTTGTGTGTTGAAAAATGAAAGGGGAAGGAGAGTTTTGGGTGACTACTGCAGTTAGTGATGGAAAGAAGGCAGCATTTTTTAAGGTAGTAGCAGGACCTGGGGGTGCTGGCTGACAGCAATCTGAACATGGCCAGCAGTGTGCCCGGGTGGCCAAGAAGCCCATCAGCATCCTGGCCTGGATCAGGAATGGTGTGGCCAGCAGGAGCAGGGAAGTGATTGTGCCCCTGAACTCAGTGCAGGTGAGGTGACACCTCAAATACTGGGTTCAGGTTTGGGTGCTTCACTCTAATGTCCTTCCTGAGGTGCTGGGGCATGTCCAGAGAAGGGCAGCAAAGCTTGTGGAGGGTCTGGAGAACAGGTCTGGTGAGGAGAGGCTGAGGGAACTGAGGTTGTTTAGTCTGGAGAGGAGGTGGCTGAGGGGAGACCTCATTGCTCTCTGCTGCAAGAGTGGTCAGGCATTGGAACAGGCTGCCTAGGGAGGTGATGGAGTCACTGTCCCTGAAGGTGTTCAAGAAATGTGTTGATGTGACACTTGGGGACATGTTTTAATGGCTATGGTGGTGTTAGTTTGATGGTTGGACTTGATGATCTTGGAGGTCTTTTCCAAGCTAAGCAATTCAATGAGTCTGTGAAGTGGTGAGTACCTTTCACTGGTGGAATGTAGAAATCCTGAAGTTCCAGTGGGCTGTCAAACTGTCCTGTTGGAGCTCATTTTCCTTGCTGGTGTCAGGCATTGTTGGCTATCAGAATATCACAGAACATTTGCAATTGCAAGAGACCTCAAAGATCATCCAGTCCAACCCTCAATCCAGCACTGAAAGGCTGACAATAAACCATGTCCCTAAGGAACAGGTTGCTTGAACACCTCCAGGGATGGTGACTCCACCACTGCCCTGGGCAGACCATTCCAATGTTTGAGAACTCTTTCAGTGAAAAAATACTTCCTAGCATCCAGTCTGAACATCCCCTGGCACAACTTGAGACCGTTTCCTCTGGTCCTGTCACTTGACACCAAGGAGAAGAGGCTGCCCCCTTCCTTGCTTCAACCTCCCTTCAGGTAGTTGTAGAGAGCCATGAAGTGTAGGTCAGGTGCTCATCACATAGAAGAAGTCCTTGCAGTAGTTCCACAGCTTAAAACCAGTTGCTTTGCACTCTTTTGTTATGTCTGCAAGCAGGTCCAAATTTATGACTTGCCTACCAAAAAAGTCAGTGACTGCAGGGGGGAAGGGAGAGGGAATCACAGAGTGATCAGTTGTGGGCAAGATGATGGAGTAGTGTGATGGTTTGGGTACTACACACCCCTCTGCCCAGCCTAGACTCAGCAGAGCCGGGAATTAAGAGCGAAGCTGTATTTACAGCTTAGCACAAGGTACAGGCAGATAGACACAAATACATACAGCTGTGCAGCTGCAGGGCTCTGCACTTTGGCCACAGCAACCCCAGGCAGTACTACAGACTGGGGACAGAGTGGCTGAGAGCAGCCAGCAAGAAAGGGACATGGGGGTGCTGGTAGAGAGTAGCTGAAGATGAGGCAGCAGTGTGCCCAGGTGGGCAGCAGAGCCAATGGCATCCTGGGCTGGCTCAGGAGCAGTGTGGCCAGCAGGACAAGGGAGGTTATTCTGCCCCTGTGCTCAGCACTGCTCAGGCCACACCTTGAGTACTGTGTCCAGTTCTGGGCCCCTCAATTCAAGAGAGATGTTGAGGTGCTGGAAGGTGTCCAGAGAAGACCAACAAAGCTGGGGAGGGGCCTGTAACACAAACCCTGTGAGGAGAGGCTGAGGGAGCTGGGGGTGTGCAGCCTGCAGAAGAGGAGGCTCAGGGCAGAGCTCATTGCTGTCTACAGCTACCTGCAGGGAGGCTGTAGCCAGGTGGGGTTGGTCTCTTCTGCCAGGCACCCAGCAACAGAACAAGGGGACACAGTCTCAAGTTGTGCCAGGGCAGATCTAGGCTGGATGTTAGGAGGAAGTTGTTGTCAGAGAGAGTGATTGGCATTGGAATGGGCTGCCCAGGGAGGTGGTGGAGTTGCTGTCCCTGGAGGTGTTGAAGCAAAGCCTGTCTGAGGCACTTAGTGCCACGGTCTGGTTGACTGGCTAGGGCTGGGTGCTAGGTTGGCCTGGCTGAGCTTGGAGGTCTCTTCCAACCTGGTTGATTCTATGATCCTATATACAAATTAAAAGTAACACAGAAACACCATACCCCTCCCAGAAACAATCAGAGTCCCCAGGAGCGCTCCTGACCCAAACCCCTCTTCTCTCTCCCTCTTTCCCTGAGGCAAATAACCGGATCAACCTGTGTGTATCTCATGTGATAAATCAGGAGATCTGAGGTGAGATGTCAAAAAAAAGACCACGAGGAGGTTAGAGGAAAAAGGGGTTAGGTGGATGAGAGAGTTAAGGGCAGAGGCAGCCACAGAGAGCAGACTGCCAGCAAGAAGGCACAGCCAGAAGTGGGAGCTGAGCAGTGTGTGAGAAGTGACCGGTTGTGTTCCTCAGCAGAAAACTGAGGGACAGAGTACTGTTGGCAATGGTAGGACTTGTAGTGCTGTATAGTTGCTTGATCTTGGCATATTGGAGCATAAGCCATGGGTTCAGAGTGTATAAAGGGGACAAGCACTGAGTTAAGGGTCGAAATGACCTTAAGGAATATTGTAGCAGACAGAGTTATGTGGAATAGGAGCCTGCGGCTTGTTAACCTTTGCTTATCTAGCTGCTAACGAACGAGGTCTGTCTTAATGAGGTCTGTACTGAGGTCTGTCTTAATGAGACCTGTACTGAGGTCTGTCTTAATCACCAGTTAGGATTTGGCACGATCTTTTAGCTTGTGTGTTAAGGTGTATAACCAAGTGCTGAAGGTACAGTAAATGGAACTTAGCTTGCATCAAGCTGCTCTCCCTGTCTCCCCATCATGGCAGATTACTGTTGGTTTTTTCCTTTCTTCTCACAGCTGAGGATTTAATTTCCCTCAGTAAATATTGGCCTCAAACCAGCACAGGTAGTTGCTGTGAGGTTTTGGCTGAAGTGTTGAAAGAGCCAAACCGTTCTGATCACCGTGGGTGGATCCTGTTCTGCAGAGATCTGCAGGGATTATTGAGACCCATCACTGTCCGGTACCAGAGCTGAGCAGCTGCCCGTGACACAGATGTGGGGGGTGGAGGGATTGGTTAAGTAACAGATCAGAAGAGGGTCATCAGGGACAGCCGAGTCTAGGCTGCACCCTCTGAAAAACTCTTGTTCTTGTGTTGCAAATAAATACACTTAGAATCCAGAGTGTGCCTGCTGATCCCGAGGGGAAGGGCAGTGGTGGTTGAGAAAGCACTGTTTTGAGCAGGGATTGGAGTTCTGGCTATACCTGAGCTAATGAGGTCATTGAGTGCTGCAGTGTGAAAAGAGGAGGGAGGGGAAGTGATTGGCTCCCTCTGCTCTGCTCTTGTGAGACCCTACCTGGAGTGCTGCATCCATCTCAGGGGTCCCCAACACAAGAAGGGCGTGGAGCTGTTGAAGCAGGTTCAGAGGAGGGCCACAAAGATGATCAGAGGGCTGAAACACTTCCCTTATGGGGACAGGCTGCAAAGAGTTGGGGCTGTTAAGCCTGGAGAAGAGAATGCTCTGGGGAGACCTTATAGCAGCTTTCCAGTACCTGAAGAGAGCCTACAAGAAAGCCAGGAAGAGACTTTTAACAAGGGTGATAGAATGAGGGGGAATGGCTTTCAGCTAGAAGAAGGTGAATTTAGCCTGGATGTTAAGAAGAAATTCTTTCTAGTGAGGGTGCTGAGACACTGGAACAGGTTGCTCAGGGAGGTTGTGGATGTCCCCTCCCTGGAGGTGTTCAAGGCCAGGTTGAATGAAGCCTTGAGGAGTTGGGTCTGGTGGAAGGTGTCCCTGCCACTGACAGCAGAGTTGGACCTAAGTAATCTTCAAGGTCCCTTTCAACCCAAACTGTTTGATGAGTCTCTGAAACCAGGCCCAGAGTACAGAATCTCCCACTATGTAAAAGAGATCTTGAGAACTGTAGAAGGGTAGGAAAAAAAGGGAAGATGTTTTAAAGTGCCTGTCAGAGATGAAAAGCTGCCTGAGCGGGCAGCGCAGATCTGTATGCAGGTACTGTGGGTGCTCCTGAGTGCCTCAGGGTCCTCCCCTGAGCTAACGAATGAATTCATTTGGCTAAGGAGTGTGTTTTTAACAGCCTGAACAACTACCACTTGGAGTTTTCAGAGTTCAGTATCCTCAGAGTAAGACTGGATGTTCTTCTGGAAGTTTGACTCTTTCGGGGGTGACTTTGCTGTGCAGGTAACTTGTGACTAGCTCAGTGCTGCAGGGAAAGTTCGAGATGATGTTCTGTCTTCATGGTACATGTTCAAGCCTTGCTCTTTCTGAGGCTTGTCTAGGAACAGTAAAAGACAGCACTGGTTAGTGATGGTGTTAGACTCTTAGCCAGCTTTTCCTTACTACACCTGGTGTAGCTGCAGAGCCACATCCTTCTGCTAGCACTCTGTCCTGTCCTCTGCTGTCTCTCCTTGTCTCACACCTAACCTTGCCTTTCTGGGAAGTGAGAAGCTTACCTCAGGGGATAAAAAGTCACCCTTCCCACAAGCAGAGTCTCAGAGGGGAGGGGTGAACAGAGAAAGGGTCACTGATTGCAGTGCTGGGGAGCAGAGGATATAGGAGCTTTGGAGTGCTGTAGCCCTGGGCTTTGGCTGAAGGAATCCAGACCACCTAGCAAAGAGGTGGGTAGAGATTGCCTGTACTCCCCTCTGACTTCTGATTTCCAACCTGCCCTGCTATCCCAATGCAAAGAACTGAGCAGCAGGGCTCCATCACAGTCCAGCAAACCTTCTTCACAGGCTAAAATCATTTTAGCTGGCACGGTGGGAACGTGGTAGGAGGTGTGAGTGCTTTCTAAGCCCTAAACCAGCCTTGCAGTATGGCTGTCTGTCCTTCCCTTTCTGGTATCATTCCACCTCTGGGCTGTTCTGCAGCCTTGTCTACGTTAGCATGGCAAGAGCAGGTTCTCTCCTCCTTAACAACTGCAGAAAAAGCAGGGGGAGAATAGATTTGGCACAGAGAGCACACAGTTTGTCAGACAGAAAAGTGTTTGGGAGCATCCCATCTGTTCTCCAGGAGAGGTGGCCTAAATCTGAGGTACAGCGCACTGCTACTCACAGAAGTTGGGTGCCACTGGCTGCAGCAGTGCAGACAGTGAGTGTGGGGCACATTAAAATCAGGAGCCTGCCAGTGTTGCTAGTAAAAAGTGTCTGGCCTGTGCTCCCTGACACAGTGGTGTCTCGATGGGATTGCTGCTGTAAGCAAGGCAGGAGGCTGGGGTGGCTGCCTCGCAGGCGCTGGCTGATCCTCGGAGCAGCACAAGTACCTCTTCTCGTTCAGCCCCAGGCTCCTGGTACTGAGTGCCCAGGATTTGAGGCTGTCAGTGCTGTACGAGGCTTCCCGCTGTCTCCCAGCTTCCCCAGTCAGTTCTGTGTGGTGCTGTGCCAGGGAAGCGCTGAGCTGTGGTGTCTGCCTGGGAACCTTTGCCTTAGCTGTGTGTCCAGGGCAAGAGTGGATTGAAGTGCTTTGGTTTATAAATAAACAGCACTGTGGCCAAGGTAGATTTAAGCAGAGCTGGCAACAGTCCTGCTGGTGAAGGGATGTCCTTACCACATGGGCTGCTATTGGACTTCCTGTTGCATGCTAATCCCTTAAGCCTGCTTTGGCTCTGTTAATTTTCCTTCTTTCCTTTTTTCCCCGATGGGCTGTCTCAGTGGCACGTGAATGCCAGTGCTCCTTGGCCAAGCTTGTGCCTGCAGCTGGGCCAAGAATCCAGGCTGCCTTCCGAGCACCAGGTACCATGTGGCAGGGCCCCAGGGATGGTGGTACCTGAATGTGTCCAATTCTCTCTGTCTTACAGGCTCTGCAGTCTGCGCCTGAAGAAGCTCACAGTGCTGAAAGAGCTGGACAAAGAGCTGAGCTCTGTGCTCATCGCTGTGAAGATTCAGGTAGGCTCCTCTCCTTGCTGCTGCCTCATGGCAGCAAGCCCATCCTTGTGCTGTGAAGTGCTGGTCTGCATGTCCCTCGCTTTGTGCCAGCCCCTTGCTTCTGTCATGGTTAGCAGTCCTGGGGAGGTGTTGGCTCTCAGGCAGGGGGAAATGATTCCCTGGAGATAGCAGCAAGCTGGCTGGTGCTGAGACACCAGTGAGGCCTCTGTACCGGGGCAGTGTGTGTGTGCCTTGCATCCCTGCCTGTCTCAGCCAAGGCCCTCCTCTCAATCTTGGGAGTTTGGCATTCCCTGCCCCACCATTCCTCACCTTTTGGACAAGCTCAGGGCTGGGTGGTTTATGTTGGTGTCCTCCATCTCCTCTTCCCAGGAGAGTGGAGGGTGGGGAAGGAGGGCAAGGGCTCAGCTGCTCCTTGCATGACTTCGGCTGACATTTGCACCTTGTGTGAGCTCACTGCTGCATCTGCTGTCCCCTCCCTTGCTCTGTGCATCCCAGCTAGGCCTGGTGCCTCTACTGTGAGTCAGGCAGAGGGGAGAAAGGAGGATCTTTGCCAGCAGGAGGATAGGGAGTTTGCACACATCCTGGTACGTATGATCCTCCCTCCTTTCCTCTGTGGAGCTGGTGATGAAGAGATGGATCTCTCTGGGTGCAGGCACATCCTTTCTGCTTGTCAAAGGACAGCATGGAAGCAAGATGCCCCTTGAGTGTGCTGTCCTCACCACAGCTGCCCTTAGCCCAGCTGGGATGCTGGTGTCCTTCCTTCGTTCTTGTCAGCTGGCAGACAAGCTGCTGATCCCTTTGAAAGCATCATGGGGGCGGGAGCTCAGCGGCTTTGTGCTCTCACGGAGCTCTTCTTTATGCCACACACACATTAGGATCTAAATCCTGGATTAGTGCTGGAAGCTGCAGTATTAGTGAAGCTCTGGGAGCCAGGGTTTGCCTTCATGGCAGACCTGATACGCTCACCTCAAAGAGACTGAGAGCAAGAGGTGTGAAGGGCATGGCCAGGAGCAGGCTGCGGTTCATGCGCTCCTGCTCAGTGCCCGCCTTTGCTGGCCTTCCCGTCGGTGTCTGTCTGTCAGGAGAGCTGGAAGCACTCAGCTTCTGGCCCCAGACCTGTGTCCCCTTGGTGCAGGCTTTAGCAGGGGAACAACGTGGCTCCTGGAAATGCCTGAGTCATCTGTGCTGGGCCACAGGTGACAGCAGCACAGGACTGGGGGGATGGGAACCAGCTAGAGGCCATCAGTCCTGTATGACTGGGATGGCCAAACTGATCCCTGGCTCCTTGTGCTTCCTGCACTGTCAGCCTAACATATCTGTGCTTCTCTGAACTGGGAAACGTTGAGCTCCTGTGCAGCCCTTTTTACTGTGGGTCTGCCATGTTCTGAGTCCGTCTGTCCTCAGCTGCCTTCTCTCCCAGGCATTGCAAATGGGAGGCTGTGCAGGGGAACTCCAGCTCTAACAGGCCACTTCCATCCTGGCCACATCACAGCCTTGCACTGTGTTTGCAAAAGAAATTGCCAGGCTTTAGCAGTGACTGTTTGAGGCCACAGGGACTGTAGAAGGAACAGAGGCTTCATTCAGGGTCTTAATTTAACCATGGTCCCCTCCACTCTGCGTGGCCACGTCCCTGTGGCTGTATGCTGGCATAGGCTCCCTGCAGAGCTGAAGAAAGCTGGAGGATGATCCTTCTGCCCACATTACCCTGTGGCTTGACACTCGTTGTAAGACTTGGGTGGATTTGTGAACCTCCTCAGGTTGCTTCCACCTCCCTGACCAGCCACCTTGGCAGGCTTCTAAACTGCTGAGCCTCTCTGGATGGAAGGCAGATGGCAGCTGAAGGCAGCTTCAGCACAACCTGCCCACAGAGTGGTCTCAAATGGATCCATCCCTCCTGCTCCTCTCCTAGGTAACAGATGAGTCATG
Source organism: Pogoniulus pusillus (assembly GCF_015220805.1). Taxonomy (NCBI): domain Eukaryota; kingdom Metazoa; phylum Chordata; class Aves; order Piciformes; family Lybiidae; genus Pogoniulus; species Pogoniulus pusillus. Next base: position 20,114,266 of record NC_087288.1, read on the forward strand.
CTAGCAAGAAGCTGTTTGAAGGCTGCCCAGTGAGTGCTGCCATCTCCATCTTTTGGATGGGAACAGCTGACGCGTGTAATTTGTGGAGGAGCTCTAAGTTCCCAAGGGGGGAGCTGAGGACTAGTGGAAAGAGGAGCTCTGTTTTCTCTCATTTCAGTAGTGCCTCTGTTGGGTTCAGCAGGTTTTCCTATCAGGAAGTTGCTGCTCTGAAGGACAGACCACATGCAAACAAAGTTCTGACCCTGTCTGAGTGGGGCTGGTGCCAAGACAGCAGCCCCAGTGCTGGCAGGACAACCTGCTCAGTGAGTGTATGTGACCTAAAGGGTGGTGTAAACCTGTCTAGAATGTCCGATCTCACAGTCACAATGCCCTTCTGGTCTTAAAAGGGAGCTTCCAAGTGAGGAGTGTGCCCTGGGGAGACCACACCTGCAACACTGTGTCCAGTTCTGGGCTCCCCAGTTCAAGAAGGGCTCGCTGGAGAGGGTATAGAAAAGGGCTACAAGGGCTGAGGGCACTGGAACATCTCTTTGTGAGGAAAGACTGAGGGAGCTGGGTCTTTTTAGTCTGGAAATGAGCAGACTGAGAGAGGATCTCATCAATGCTTAGAAATACTGAAAAGGTGGGTGTCAGGAGGATGGGACCAGGCTTTTCCAGTGGTGCCCAGTTGACAGGACAAGGGGTAACAGACACAAGCTTGAACATAGGAAGTTCCCTCTGAACATGAGGGGGAAACTTCCTTAATTTAAAGGTGACAGAGCACTGAAACAGGCTGCCCACAGAGGTGATGGAGTCTCCATATCTGGAGACATTCATAACCCTCCTGGATGTGTTCCTGCATGATCTTCCTTGGGTGAACCTGCCTTGGCAGAGGGGTTGGACTCAGTGATCTTCAGAGGTCCCTTCCAACCTCTATCATTCTGTGATTGCAGTGAGATGAAATCTGGACTAGTGTGAAAAAGGGAACTTACTCTCATGCTACCAATGGGTTTAAGCTTTTATCCCTTTGTAGTTTAACAGCCTGGGTGTGTTAGAGTGTTTCCTTCAGTGTACTGTTCAGCATGGCATTAGATCCATAGGCAGCCACCTGCCGAGGCGTGGTAGCTGAAGGTGGTGTGATGGAAAGATGTTGCTCTCCCTCAGCAGAGAGAGTTCCTGTCTCAGAAACACCCAGTCTGGAGCTGTGAGCAGAGGGAATGGTCGAAGAAAGAAGAAAACAAGCTTCAGCACTGGCAGAGCTTTCAGCTGCTGTGACAGGTGCTGTGGGAGGTATGCAGATCCTCCTGCCAGGGCTTGCAGGATGTGGCTCGTGACTCGGGGTCAACTCTTGGTGCTGCTCTAGAGGGATGATGCTGGAGGCCCCTACATAGTGAACCAGAGTGCAGGCTACAGATCAGGCCAGGCTGAGCAGCTGCATTGCCTCTGCCCGGCCTGCCTGCTGCAGACACTTGGACTTTTTGCTCCTTCTTGAGAGGCATGGAAGGTACAGGTGGGTTTCTGTCTGCACCTCACTCGTGCCTTGTGTCTGATCTTTTTGCAGCTAGGTGTAGGATTTTCCTGTCCTGCCTGAGCAATCTCAGTCATCCCCTGAATGTGCTGATGGTACTTAATGGGCTGTTCTCTCCCCAAGTGGCCTCAAGTTGCACTCCAGGAGGTTTAGTTTGTAGATTAGGAAAAAATTCTTCACCAAAAGGGTCATTGGGTGCTGGAACAGGCTGCTCAGGAAAGTGGTAGAGTCACCCTGGAGGTGTTTGGGTGAGGAGCTTAGGGACATGACCTAACAGATGTGTGCAGGGAGGTGTTAGATTATGGTTGGACTCAGTCACCTTAAGGTCTTTTTCAACCAGGTGATCTTGTGTGATTCATGCACTTTTAGCTGTGTGGTGCTTTGCTATCTCCCTTGGCCTGGTCTTCTAAACTATGTTAGTGCTCTTCTTTTCCAGGTTTTGTATCCTCTTCTAACCTCACTTCTGCATTTTAACCAGAACCATCCAGACAGATTTGTACCTGAAATTGAGGGAGTTTTACCTTGCAAACTAGACCTGTGCATCAGCCATTGGAATTATCTCCCCTGGGAAGTGTTCAAATCCCCAAGAGCAAAATGGAATGCTGAACCATCTTATCTAGACCATGTTTTTGCCCAAAAGGTTTGGATCAGATGATCCTTGAGATTACTTCCAACCTGGTATTCCATTTCTTTACAGACCATGCACTCTGTATAGGAGTGAGAGCTCCTGTCTGTTTTCAGTCTATTATGCAGTGAAGATTTATGACCACCACCTCTCCTTGCTGCTTTTCACTTCCTTGAAAGTCTTTGTCAGCTGTGATCTTCACTGTTACAGGCTGATGCTACATCTTCCTGCTGGTGATGCTCCACTGTTCTCTGGAGAGATTTGGCTTCCTTGGCATGACTCCAATTGCAGATCAGCTGAGCTACATCAGGTGCTCAAGGCCGTGTCCACTTAAAGTTTTAATTTCTCAAAGATGGAGAACTCTGTTCTGTGTCCAAGGTTTGACCACACTCAGAGGAAGAAAAAGAAAACTCCCAGCATCTACTGGTAGTTTCCTATGGTTTGGCCCATTCTTGTGGCCCTTTGCAATGTCCCTGTGCACCTGAGAGTTCACTTCTGTCATCTCTACACTCCTGCTATATGTCTGTAGGCATCAGTAAAGTATCCCTTCACCCTCTCCTCTTCCAGCTGAACAAACCCAGTTGGGCCCTCCTTGTATGTCCTGTACACCAGCCTCTGACCATCCTGATATCATCTCTTGGACTTCCTCCAGTCTGTCAATGTCTTGTACTAGGGAGCCCACACTAGTGGTGTCTCTAGTGCTGCACAGAGGGAAGGAATCCCTCTTCTCTGCCTTCACATTTGCTGAGGCTGAGATGGTTGTAATTGCTGCAACAGGACATGCTGCTGATGTAGGGGCATCTTAAAGTCCTCTCAGCATCCTTGTCCCTTTCTGCAGAGCCTGACTTGCTGTCTGGGGTTCTTCCTTGGCAGATAACTTGTTGCAGGTCCTAGGAAAGAAGAAGTTTGATTTTTGCCTTTAAGAATCTCATGAGGTTTGTGTTGCCCTTACGAGAAATCCCAAATCTTAACTGCCTGTAGCTGATCAGCAAATAAAAACTTCCCAGATGCCACTTGCTCAACTGATTCATTGGAGCAGTGATAGTTTTTGGTGGGTTGTGGTTTGCTCCTGAAGGTGATCAGTGTTTCCTGCTGGCTATGCTGAGTGCTACCCATTTCATGGAACCTGGCATACCTAGCAGGCTGAATTTGAGCTTTAGGTAGTTACCTTGCTGAGGGGACTGCACCTCATGTATGGATTCAATCCAGCATCAGTAAGTTTGCAGATGACACCAAGCTAGGAGCAGCTGTGGAGCTGTTGGAGGGTAGCAGAGCCCTGCAGAGGGACCTGGCCAGGCTGCATGGGTGGGCAGAGGCCAAGGGGATGAGACTGAACAAGGCCAAGTGCAGGGTTCTGCACTTTGGCCTCAACAACCCCAAGCAGCTACAGGCTGGGGACAGAGTGGCTGAGAGCAGCCAGGCAGAGAGGGAGCTGGGGGTGCTGGGAGAGAGTAGCTGAAGATGAGGCTGCAGTGTGCCCAGGTGGGCAGCAGAACCAATGGCATCCTGGGCTGGCTCAGGAGCGGTGTGGGCAGCAGGACAAGGGAGGTTCTTCTGCCCCTGTACTCAGCACTGGTCAGGCCACACCTTGAGTGCTGTGTCCAGTTCTGGGCTCATCAGTTCAAGAGAGATGTTGAGGTGCTGGAAGGTGTCCAGAGAAGGGCAACAAAGCTGGTGAGGGGCCTGGAGCACAGCCCTGTGAGGAGAGGCTGAGGGAGCTGGGGGTGTGCAGCCTGCAGCAGAGGAGGCTCAGGGCAGAGCTCATTGCTGTCTACAACTACCTGCAGGGAGGCTGTAGCCAGGTGGGGGTTTGGTCTCTTCTCCCAGGCAAGCAGCAACAGAACAAGAGGACACAGTCTCAAGTTGTGCCAGGGCAGGTCTAGGCTGGATGTTAGGAGGAAGTTGTTGGCAGAGAGAGTGATTGGCATTGGAATGGGCTGCCCAGGTGAGGTGGTGGAGTCACCATCCCTGGAGGTGTTGAAGCAAAGCCTGGCTGAGGCACTTAGTGCCATGGTCTGGTTGACTGGACAGGGCTGGGTGCTAGGTTGGCCTGGATGATCTTGGAGATCTCTTCCAACCTGGTTGGTTCTGTTTCTATGATTCCCCTACAATGCACAGCTTTAAGACTTTAAGACAGGGTTCTGGGCCATCTCATTTCAGCTATGCTATTACCTAGAAAGGTTGGACCAGGTGGTCCTTGGAGTCCCTTCCAACCTGGCAGTCCTGTGATGTATTAGCGGTGCAGTGTCTAGGCCTTTTTCTATCCCATGCCCTAAGTGTTATGCTCCGTGGTGCCCTGGGAGCTGATCCTCTGGCTAAGCTTAGGCAGTGATCTTTCTCTTTTCACGTGAGCCCTAGATCTCTCCTAGGGCTTGAGTTCAGCCAGGGTGCAGCCTGCTGGATCATTGCACCCATAAAGAACTGTCCCAGACCTAAAACGTGTTGCTGCTCAGGTGTCTCTGAGCACTGCTGCTGCTCCTTTCAGCCTGGCTCGGGAATGTCTTTGGAATATCTCTGTTATGAGGAAAGGCTGAGAGACCTGGGGCTGTTTAGCCTGGGGAAGAGAAGACTGAGGAGGAATCGTATTAATGTTTATTAATATCTGAAGAGTGCTGTCAGGAAGAGGCCAATGTTCAGTGGTGTTCTGTGATAGGACAAAGGGCAGTCGACAAACTGGAGCACAAGGGAATTCCACCTCAACATGAAGAAAAACTTCTTTGCTGGAGCACTGAGCAGGCTGCCCAGAGAGGTTCTGGAGTCTCCTTCTCTAGACACTTTGAAGACTCATCTGAATGTTTTCCTATGTGACCTGCCCTAGGTGATCCTGCTCTGGTGGGGGAGTTGGGCCCCTTCCAACCCCTACCATTCTATGATAAGGAAGCAGCCTTTGTCCTAGTCCTTACAGTGCCATGTGGGCATGCACTGGGGTTTCACGGAGGGCCACAGCCTAGAGTTGGTGCTGGTTGTGTAGCTTCCACAGCGAGGACAGTAACAAGAGCGGGACAGCAATGTTTATGAATCAGTCTCTCATTGGACACCCCACCCAGGCTGTCCTCATCTTTCCTTTGTTGAAACTGTCCCCAGAAATAGCATCTTTAAGAAGAATAATTGCACCAGAAGGTGTCTTTTTGATGAAAGGAAGGATCTTTGGTGGATAACCTCAAATGTGCTCAAGTGAATGGCCACTGTTATCTTGACCACCTCTAGTTTCTCATTAGAGAAGTGCTCAGGAAGGAAGAGTCAGCATGTTCTTGGCCAGGGAAGCTCACAGATGGTGAAGGGGATGAGCCTCCGCCTCTGCTTGTTTTCTTCTTTAGGAAGACCTTTCACAGGAAAGCCTCACTGCTGGCACAGTTACTGGAAATGTGTTGCAGGCAGCTCAGACTGGGCCTCTTGGAGACACAAGGGAGGGTTTTGCTAGAGTTTGCCTTTGCTTGGGTACTGGTGAGAGCTGTAATGCTGCATGACTGCAAAATGAGGAGCCTCTCTTGCCTCCCTTCCATAGGTTGGTTGGTTTTTTTCCTTGCTAGCATAGGTAACAGCAGCCACAGGTGCAAGAAAAAAACCTTGAAACAGCACCAGCCAGGGTTGAGGAACCTGCTGAGGGTCCCATCAGCAAGCTTCTTTGGTGTTCTCTGGGTGCTGAAACATCCCTGTGCCCATAGCCATCCTGTGATTGCAGAGCAGATGCAGCTCTGGTCCTTTTATGATGCCACCAGCATACTTCTGTCACAATGCCTGGGGCTGCTGTCCCATTTGCAGTGGAGATGAAGAGCTGGGGTCTCTAACCACACCAAGGCTCTAACCTCACGTAACTAGTCAAATCTGGGCTTTGTCTAAGTTGCTGAAGGGTCTCTGGCCACAGCCAAGTTAGGATCCTGCTGTTCACAGCATCTGACAGGATCCAAGGGAAAGGAGTAAGGATGCAGGGAGGTCCTGAGAAGGGGTAACATATATAAGATGGGACTCAGTTCCTGTGGACTTCTGCACCTACTTGGTTAAGCTTTGATGCATCTGCTCAGTGGCTCACAGTTTAAATTAAGGAGCATGCACAAAAGCTGTGAAAAGTGATTGGTAGGCCAGAATAGCTGTTCCTATCTTCTTGTCTCCCATAATCAGTGTCTCAGCTTCCTGGGCCATTCACAGGGAGGTGGGCAACACTGAGCAGCCACCATAGGCTATTTTATACTTGGAGCTGATCTCACAGTCCTGTGGGCATGGGCCTCTGGGGAGGTGTGAGAGTTGTGCCACCCTGCAACCAAGAGAGCCAAGATGCTTCAGCTTAGCTGTGTGCATCTACCAATCTTGTTGTAGGGTTCAAAGCGAGTCCTGAGATCGAATGAGTACATCCTCCCACCCGGCGGCCTCATGGAGACTGAGCTGGAGCTGACCTTCTCGCTGCAGGTACCTCGTGCTGCCCGGTGCCCTGGGCTCCCTGGCGCTCCCCCACCTGGCATTTCTCAGCAAGCACGGCTTTGGGGCTCAGCCTCTGAGGAGGGACCCCTCTGCTTGCCCGTGCTCAGATCATAACAGCATAGGTTCCTGCTGCTGGCTAGCTGCTCCCTTGCTCCAGGGGTTGTTTTGCTGGGCATGGGGGTTTGAAGGGTGATGCAGAATGTAGGTGGCCTTTGAGCGGCACCTCAAAACTCAGCATGTCAAATCCTGCTCTTCTTCAGCACTTAGGAAGAGTTTTCTACCTGTGTGTCACGTTTAGCCCTCTGCCATCTCTCCTGTGCTTTCCTTTCCCAGTACCCACACTTCCTCAAGAGAGATGGCAACAAGCTCCAGATCATGCTGCAGCGGAGGAAGAGGTACAAGAACCGCACCATCCTGGGCTACAAGACCCTCGCAGTGGGCATCATTAACATGGCTGAGGTACAGGGTGTTGGGAACAGAGGGGAGCTCTGCCTGACCCTGTGCCAGTGCTGGGAGGAAGCTGGGCCAGCTGGCAGGCACTGGGCGCTCTGGCTCGCTGGCTGCCTGTGAGACAGGGGGCAGACTGCCAGCTGTCAGGGTGCCGCCCTGTTAGGAGGCCTGTCTGTCTGCCTAGGTGATGCAGCACCCAACAGACGGTGGGCAGCTCCTGGGTCTCCACAGCAACATGAAGGATGTGAACATCCGTGTGGCTGAAATCAGCATCTACTCCCTGTCCAGTCAGCCCATCGACCACGAGGACGGGAACGTCCCCTCGGGCCCTAAAATCAAAGCTTCAGGTGCGTTGAGTCTCCTCACAGAGCTGAGGGCTGGCATCTGCTACAGGGCAGGGGTGACAGCCTGCGCCCCCAGGTGCCTGCCAGCAGTGCCAGTCGTGTCAGTGGGGCCATGCCAGGCGCCGTGCTTAGCTGTGGCATCTGCACTGTCTGCTTTCAGATCGCTCCCCAGACATTGATAACTACTCTGAGGAAGAGGATGACAGCTTCTCCTCAGAGCAGGAGGCCAGCGATGATGCTGTGCAGGGCCAGGTAAGGGAGGCCTGACGAGGTGGCTTGTGTGGCTGAGTGGCTGAAAGTTGCCCTGCAGAAAAGGCCCGGGGGGTGCCGGTTGACAGCTGGCTGTACGTGAGCCAACAGTGTGCTCAGGTGGCGAAGGCCACCAGCATGCTGGCCTGGACCAGAAATGGTGTGGCCACTAGGCCTAGGAAAGTGATCGTGCCCCTGTACTCAGTGCTGGTGAAGCCACACCTCCAATACTGGGGTCAGTTTTGGGCCCTTCACCACAAGAAGGGCATCGAGGTGCTGGAGCATGTCTAGAGAGCAGCTCTGATGAGGAGTGGCTGAGGGAGCTGGGATTGTCTGGAGAAGAGGAGGCTGTCTAGCCTGCTGCATAAAACTCCTGCTGAGTCCTCTCCATCTCCCACTGTGATTCTCTCCCATCTCCCTGTGAGGAGAGGCCAGAGGCTGCCCTCCTTCTGGCAGACAAAAGATTTTAGGGGTAAGTACAGTCTGAGTCAGAAAATGATTAGAGGTGGCAGAGCCAGCCCAGGCCCGTGATGAGCTGTGCCACTGCTCTTTGTCGTTCTCTTGTGTGCTGCTTACACTGGAGGCCAAAAAAGACTGGTGGTAGCATGCTGGGCAAGCACAGGGACAAACCTCTGTTCAGGGCCCTCCATATTACCTGCCCCACCATGCTGGGCCCCGTGCGCCTAGGACCTGCTGTGTTGTTGAGGCTGGTCCCTGGAGGAGCACTTCTTGTGAGCCCAGGTGCTGTGCCCTCTGACCTGGCCCTGGACAGGAGAGAGCAGCAGAACAGCACACAGGTCACAGGGAGGCTGGTGAGTGCGGAGAGAAGAGCTCTGGGTTGTCAGAAGGGCTGCTTCAGAAAGCTGCTGTCTCTCCTCTGAATCTTGCTGGTTCTTGTCCCTCTGGAGGCACCTGTGGGCAAAGGCACTGGGAAAGGTCTAGGGGAGGACACTGCTAAGGAGAGAGAAAGCTGCACAGAGAGGGGCGTGAGAAGCAAGACTCTGGGAACAGAGTGGACCAACACTTTACCAAATGAGGGGCAAGTGTAGGCCAGGGAACTTGGAGGAGGTGTTGCTCTGATGTGCTGTGACTTTTTGCCTGCAGGATCTGTTTGATGAAGAGGATGACTTGAGGAAAACCAAGAAGGCGAGGCGGAAAATGATCCGAACCACGTCGATGACCAGAGTAACATCAACATTTACTACATGCTCAAAGGGATGGAAGGGATCCACTTTCTCCCCTTCCTGCGTGGAGGGAGGGAGGTTGGAAGTGGGGGTGCTGGCACTGCTGCAGAACAGAGGAGAGAGTTCTTGGCTCTGAGAAGGGACCAGCTTCTTGCCGTTAATGAATTAGCTTGCTGCTCAAAGCTGTACCCCAGCTCGTGGTCTGCACTGGGTTTAGTCTGGCTTTGTATCACTGGTCATCTGTGGGCAGCACAGTTTTGAGTTGCTGCTGTGGCATGATATCTTCTCTTCCCCTCACTAAGGAAGGATAAGGTTGGTGCAGGGAAGAGTGACCTGCTAGCAGCTCTGCCTCTCGGCAGAAGGGAAGAGCTGCCTTGCCAGCCCAGCCCACTGCTCTCTGAGCATCTCCTTATCCCCATCCGCTTCAACCCTGAAGGTCCCTGGACACCTTTCTGAGCTTGTTCCCCATCTTCTCTTACTTGAAGGCAGCATTCTCCAACCAGATGGTCTGTGGAGAAAGGGGAACTAAAAGGAGAGGAAGTGCTGTAGGAGAGTCTGAGTCCTCCCACCCTCCCTCATACAGCCACTTCTTGCAGAGCCCACATTTAGTCCAAATCCTGCAGCAAATGGAAAGAGCAAGGGAGATGAGCTTGGGCCTGTAGACCCCTAAAGGAGCCAACAGCACATTTTTTGTCATCTCAGGATGTAGTTTGATCATTTCCCAGATTTATTTTTTAATTTTTCCCTCTTGTTTTTGTTTTAGCAACCAAACTTCAAGCAGAAATTTGTGGCTTTGCTGAAGAGGTTTAAAGTGACAGAGGAGGTAAGAATTGGGAAGGGTGCCCCACCTGGCAGTCTCCTGCAGAGGTATCAGAGTGCTTGTTCTCAGTTACTGGGAACCCTAGGCATGGCCTGCAGATACTCAGGGGGGTTACCAAAGGTGGTGTGACATATGGCACAGCCTAGGCCTTGGCTTTTCCAAGGCAGCTCTGAGTCTCATGCTCAAATAAAAAAATACCTTCACTCCTGGGGAGAGGAGCCACAGAGAAAGCTGCTGTCACATGCTGGCTCTGCCCCAGAAGCAGTCCTGTTTGTGGCTAAGAGCAGGCTAACATGAGCCTGGGGATGGCTGGGCTTGGCTGGGCACCTGTACTGAGTGTGCAGTGCAGCCAGTGGAGGTCCTCCCAGGACTCTTTAACTCTCAGTAGGTGTGATGAGCGTATGAGACTCCTTTAGATGCCTTGCTCATGACATAGTCATTTGGCCTAATGACAGTGTCACTTGCTTCTTCCACTGCCTGGATTTGGCTCCCTGAGGTGGAAGAGTGCCATGGGGGCCACATGTCTGGGAGGGAGCTTGTATGTGCCTGGTCTGGGATATAGGTGACTCCATATATCTCTTCATTGCTCTCTGGGCTTGGCCCCACAGGTCCTGGACTCTGACCCAGTTGACCAGACCCAGGAGGTGGAAGAAGACCTGGGCTTGCTCTATGACAGCCTGGAGGAGTGCAACAACAGTGACAGTGGCCCAGAGATTGAGGACAATGAGAGTGTGCACAGCACACCGAAGCCCACACTGAGGTAAGAGTTGCAGGAAGTCACAGGCCAATAGCACAGTCTAGGGGACCTGGAGAAATGCCCTCTGCCCCTTCTCTGTTGCTTGTTGTCTTGTCTCCACTGTTCTTGCCATCTTCATTTGGCATGACTGAACTTCTCACTTGCACACCCTGCTTAATAAACTCAGAGCTGCCCATTAGACCTGGCTTCTTTCACATTTAGTCTCATTTCCTGCCAGCTCAGCACCTGTGACGCTCCTGGTGTGCTGAAAGACTGCTCGCTACGTCTGATCTAAGTCCCTGCTGATCCCAGCTCTCCTGTCTTTCTGCTGACAGTCCTCAGTTCTCAGAGCTCTCCACACTGAAGCATGCTTGTCTTTTGGAGCACTTTGTGACTGCTTTGACGGGTCCTTGCGTCCCTCCCTGTGTGACCTGTGTGCTGCATTCCCACCCTTTGTGAGGACGTGCGACTAGCAACCATCAGCAGTGTTTCTCACCCTGTTCCCCAGGCTTGACCTGCTGTGCCAAGCACTGCTGACTTGGAACAGAGCTCTCCAGTGGACCATGCAGTAAACCTAGGCTTTGCTCCCCTGTGGTCTGGCCTCCCTGCTCATGGCTGTTCTGTTTCCATGCTCTTCTCTCATGAGAAAGTTGCCTTTTATTGTCTTTCTACTTGGCTGCCTCACAGTGCACTGAGTCTCTTCTAGCCAAACCAAGCTTACTTGTCATTGTTTCTATAGTTAGGTATTTAAATAGAGTTTGGATTAGTTGGAATTCCTGCTGAAGGTATTTAGCAGGGCTAGCAGGCTTGAAAACTGAAATTAAATCTGCTGCATTCAGAGGTCCATGGGAAAAACCAGAAACGTGATGGAAGTCACATCTCAACGAACTCACAGGTCGTTGTGGAGGAGACAGTGGGCATGTGGGCAAGGGGGAGCTGCTTAGGTGGTCTGCTTGGACCCCAGAAGAGTTTCACATGGTCTCTCATCCAAAGAAACAAAGGTGATGTGGTAGGAAGAGGAAGGTCTGTTTGTGGTCAGCAGTTTCTGCTGTAAACTGTAAAGACAGTCTGTTGAGAGTACTGAAATGTAAAACCTCCCCCTGGTTCTCTGAGTGCCTACTTGCAAACATCTGGGCCCCAGGAGAATATCCTAGAGTAAGTGGTGCTTTGTGCTTGTACCCACCTCTTCCTTGGGTGCTTGCTACTGTCTCTGGTGGAACAGCTTGTTGGGCCCTGGGCTGCTCACAAAGTGTCCTTCACTTGATTTGCTCTCTGGTGCCTCAGTTCCTAGCAGTGCTGAGGCTGTACCCCCTTGAATTCACATTACTGGGTCTGTGCTAAGGAGCCATGGAAGCTGACTGCCAGGGTCTTTAGTGTGGTTCCAAAGCCCTTCATAGCCACCTCAGTTGGTGGTGACCTTCCAACCCAGACTGTAAATTCAAGATGTGATACTCAGTGCTGGGTTTATTTATTGTCATAGGCAGCCTTTGTTAGACACTGTGAAGGCCTTTGTGGAGCACAGGCATTAAGGTAGTGCTTAAGGATAAGCAGTGGCTGGTGCCATGGATTGGGTTAGTGCTCTTGGAAACAGATAGCTGTCCTTTTGATCAGCCAGGGAGGTCATGCAGCTGCAGGCTGTGCCTGCATTGGGGTGAAAATGGAACTAGACCTTAGGCTGTTAGGTAGGACCTCAACAGTCAGAGCATTTGGTTGAAGATCAGAGCTGAGGGAGCGAACATCTCCATAGGTGACTGGGAAAAGGGATGAGGGAGAGGAGGCAAAATAATTGAAAGCCGAAGGAAGCTGTGCAGAAAGGCTGGAAACTGCCTAAATCTCAACCTGCTGAGACTCAGACTTGTTCATAGCTGTAGGAGAGCTTTAAAGTGCAGAACAATGGATGCTGAGAAGTGCAGAAGAGCTTTGTGCTCAGAGGGTACATCATCAGCAGATGAAAACCTCTGAACCACAAGTGAGCAAAGGCAGCTAGAGACAAAGCCCTGTTTAAATGGGGTGTTGAACATGAGAGCAGGTGCATACAATGTAGACACATCCAATGTCTATGAAAAAGGAGGGAATGAGGATACCTTTCCAAGGTGCTAGTGGTACCAGAGGTCTGTCACATTCCAGCGGGAGTGGTGGGACAGGACAGTGCAGAGGAGTGTGGGAGAGAGGCTGTTTGTGGGGGTGAATTACTGGAAAATGTGCTTATTTCTCTGCTTTGACTCCTCAGTTATTACAGCAATCTGTATGGGTTGGAGTTACTGGTAGGAGTAAGGACTGCACAGGGTAGCAACAATGTCCTGTAGCAGAGACTGAAGAGAGCAGGAGTACATTAATAGCAGGGACATCATTTGTCTCTGTGGTACCCAGAGAAAATGTCCTACCAGGACACAATTACAACTCTAAACCTGGACCTTTGGTAAATGAACATCACAGAATCATTCAGGTTGCAAAAGCCCCTCAGGATCACCGAGTCCAACCAATATCCCTGCTCTACAAGGTTCACCCTAAACCATATTGTTGTGCATCAGCTGGTCACAGGGACAGTGAGCCTTGCCTTCTGCTGCTCAGGAGCTGCTGTGTGGTGGGGGCCATCATTTCCTGAGGTGAAATGTCCTTGTAAGAGCAGAAAGAAGAAAGAACCTGACCAATGTTGTTGTCCCTGGCAGCACAGCACGTGAGGTAGTGTGTTAAAAGGAAAGAGAGCAGCCCTGGTCTCCTACAGAAAACGGCAGGTGTAGCCAGATGAGGACAGTAGAAGACAATGCAGACTCTGGTAGCATTCTAACAGAAGAGCTGCTCTCTATCCTGCGCCTCTCTGGCCATCCCTGAAAGCCTGCAGCCTGCTATTCCCTGTCTGCCCACCTGGAGAATCAGGCAAAGCCTTTCCTGGGAGTTGGTACAGCTTTGAGGGAAGCTAGCAGGGAATTCCTGAAATCATGGAATGGTTTGGTTTGGAAGCAGCCTTAAAGATCATCTACTTCCAACCCCACGTGGGCAGGGCCACCTTCCACTATAGCAGGTTGCAGGAGGGCTGCAGTTGCTGCAAGGGTCCTAGGACAGCTGAGAGGTGAGATCTGGATCCAGTGATGCAGTCTGCTTTTGTTTCCCCCTGAAAACAGACCTTTTAGCTGTAGAGAGGGTTCTTGGTAGATAAATAACCTGCACAGGCTGGATTGGTGGGCTGAGGTCAGTTGTATGAGGTTTAACAAAGCCAAGTGCTGGGTCCTGCACTTGTATCACAACAACCCCAGGCAATGCGCCAGGCTTGAGGCAGAGTGGCTGAAAAGATGCTCAGCAGAAAAAGAACTGGTGGTACTGATCAGTAGCCATCTGAATGTTGGCCAGCAGTGTGGTTAGGTGGCCAAGAAGGCCAGCAGCATCCTGGCTTGGATCAGAAATGGTGTGGCCAGCAGATGTACCCCTGTAGTTGGCACTGGTGAGGCTGCACCTTGAAAACTGGGTTCAGTTTTGAGGCCTTTCCTACAGGAATAACAGTGAGGTGCTGGAGCATGTCCAGGGAAGGGCCACAAAGCTGGTGAAGGGTGTGGAGAACAGGTCTGGTGAGGAGCAGCTGAGGGAGCTGGGATTGTTTATAAACAGTCTGAAGGAGGCTGAAGGGAGACCTCATTGCTCTCTACAGCTCCCTGAAAGGAGGTTGGACTGAGGTGGGGGTTGGTCTCTTCTCCCTAGCATCAGGTGATAGAAGGAGAGGAAATGGCCTGAGATTGTGTCAGGGGAGGTTTAGGTTGGATATGAGGAGGTTTTTTTTGCTGCAGGAGTAGTCAGGCATTGGAACAGACTGCCCAGGGTGCTGATGCCATCACCTGGTGTCTCTGGAGGTGTTCAAGAAATGTGTGACTATGGCACTCTGGGACATGGTTTAATGGCCGTGGTGGTCTTAGGTTGATGTTTGGGCTCGGTGACCTTAGAGCTCTTTTCCAACCCAAGCAATTCCATGACTCTGTTACAATGGATGTGAAAAGAGGAAACAGAGGTAGAAGCTCACACTGCAGTGGTGGACAAACCTGTCCCAAGGAAGTTCCTCTTTTCACCATTTCAGCCTGGGGACAGGACCCTGGAGCTGCACTGTTCAGCTCTACCAAAACTTCAGAGCCCTATAAAAAAGGCACATTTTGGTTTTAGGGAACAAAACAAGGCACTGCTGTGCTGCTGCTCTACCTCCAATGTGCTCTGATCTTCAGAGCTCCCAGAAAGCAGAAGGGGGTTTTGGAAGCTGCTGCTTGAAGTGTGCAGCAGGGAGCTCTCTCTGGGAAACGGAGAGCAAAAGGGAAGGCAGCAGAGATCTGTGGAAGCTGTGGTGTTGCAGAGAGGTTTGGCAACAAATTGGAGTTGTGATGCTGACAGACACCAGCGAGATGGGACAAGGTAGGGGATCACCTGAGAGAGAAGTCAGTGCTGGCTGGAAGACAGGAAGCCTGCCTCCAGATCACTGGGGTCCCGGGCTTAGCCTGCTGCTCTGGGATGGCCCCATCCTGTCCCTGCATCTGCACTGTTGCAGCAGACCGTGGCACGTTGTGCAGACACAGTGTCTGGTCCCGTGTCCCGAATGGGACCTCTCCACAGTGCTTTGTGCTTGAGGCAGGCCAGTGGGGGCGTGCTGGAGCCACGATGACTTTGTTCCTCTCTTATTCCTGCCTTTTTCTCTCCCCTCTGTCTGTCTGTCCGTCCGTCTGTCTGTTTCTCTGCAGGCGTTTCTTTGAGGGAGTCTCTCATTCTGGTTCCCAGACTGAGATCGGCAGTCTGCACAGCCAGAAAGGGCAGGATCAAGAGTCGGGCAGCCCTGTGAGTTACACCACCACCATCACCACCACCACCTCCTGTACCCTCCCCTCCTCAGCCAGCCTAGCACCCCCACACTGCCTGCAGCTCCCTCTGAGACCACAGGTCCTGGCAGCACCTTCCCGGGGCTGCTCCTTCCCTTCTTTTCCTCTTCTTTTTCCCAGTGCAGGCAAACAGGTAGCAGTGGGAGGTGTCCTCTGGGGCTATCCCGGGGGATGCCAGCCTGCCCTGTGAGAGCATGTGTCCTGTGAGGCCAGGCATGGGTCACTGGCAGCAGCCCTGCTTGGGGCGCTCCGTCCTGCCCTGACCACACTCCCTGTCCCCCAGGGTGAGGCAGACAAGAGGAAGCCAGGAGCACTTCGACCACAGGAAGAGCCAGGAGTGGAGGTCCCTGCAGTGGTGAGTCTAGGCTACAGGGTGTGGAATGGGGCTGGAGCACCCTCGGGCCCTACCTTGCTTTCTGGAGTTACGGGGGGGTGCCCACCAGCCTGGAACCAGGGCTGTGGGGACGAGGAGATTGGGGTGGAGAGCAGTAAGAGTGGAAGGAGAGTTGGGGTCTGCAGGAGATGCAGCTCAGCTCCCTCCAGGCCTTGCAGCCTTGGGCCCCCAGCAGGCTCCTCCTGGATAAGGGCACTGAGGCGTGCAGGGAGATTGCTCTGTGTGACCTGACTGTGTGTGGCCCTCAGGAGCTGCCCGCAGAGGAGCCATCCTCACGGCTTAACCCCACAGAGGCTGCCACCAGGGAGGGTAGCGCAGACAGGCTGGCCCAGCTGGGACCTGGGACCAAAGCCGAGCTCCCCAGTGCTGTGTCCCCCAGGTAAGGCGTGTCCACGTCCCGTGCCAGGGCTGAGAAGGCTCCTGCTGGCTCCCTGGAGTCAGTGGTGTTTGGTGGAGATGAGGTTTCCTCAACAGTGTTGCCTCTCCTGCTTCTCGCTCGCAGCAAGTCGGAGAGCAAGCAGCTGTGGCGCCCCCGCAGCACCTCCGTGAAGGACCGGCAGAGCTCAAAGGGACAGGGCGGCCGTGCCAGCAGCCTGGACAGTGAGAGCTCTCCAGACTCATGGCAGAGCACCCAGGTGAGGCCCTGGAAGCTGCCTTAGCTGGAGGCTTCTCACCTGAGGGTCCAGCCAGACCTTCAGTCATGAACAGAGTGGCCAGGGCAGCCAGCTGGGCTTAACCTTCACGGTGATGCTGCCACAGGTGCCCCGCAAGTCTGTTTACGACCAGCTGAACCAGATCCTGGTGTCAGATGAGCAGCTCCCCGAGAGCATCGTGCTGGTGAACGTTGCTGAGTGGCAGGGGCAGGTGAGTAGGTGTGCTGGGAGCTTGGTGCATGAAGGTAGCTATAAGCAGGGTCCCAGAGGATTCTCCCAACCATTGCAGGGTGTGCTTGGGGAACTGGCACCAACTGTGTCCTCCTGTCTTTGAGGGGACCGCATCTTGTACAGTGCTGAGCTGTAGACTCAAGAGCCTAGGGAGCCTGCTCTGTCACATGCCACACACCAGCACC
Organism: Pogoniulus pusillus; assembly: GCF_015220805.1. Classification (NCBI taxonomy): domain Eukaryota; kingdom Metazoa; phylum Chordata; class Aves; order Piciformes; family Lybiidae; genus Pogoniulus; species Pogoniulus pusillus. The sequence goes on from NC_087288.1 coordinate 20,130,904, forward strand.
GCTGGATGCCCAAAGCATGGCACCCTGAGTGGCACCACAAGGTCTGGGTGATGGAGTATCCCTTGGACACTAACTGCTTGATCCTGGCTCCTGAGCCCATGCTGCTCAGAGCCTTGTTGGATGCTGAGACATAGGTGCCAGACTCTTCTCTGCTGGCACCAGGCCCTGGGAAGCAGCAGAGGTATTGTTTCCAGGGAGCATTAAGGGCATCGTCAGAGCTGTGGTCCCTGGACAGAGAGGAGTATGAGGGCCTTTTTGCCTCGTGCTGGTCACTGGAAAGTCATAGAAAGGTTTGTGGCAGAAGAAAGGGCTTTTCAGTGAGAGGAAGTGGAGTTTTGACCCAAGCTGTGCATCCTTGGCTTATTCCTGCTCTTAACTGTTGTCCTGATGGGGAGCATATGAGCAAAGCCCATTCCCAGACCATGCCATGGCATCTTCTAAACCCCCTTGTGTATCTCAACTACTTGTTTTACCACTGTTCAGCTGCCCACAAACACCTGAAGAGGCTCAAAAGGACTCTGGAGTGTGACAAGGAGAGAAGGGAGCGAGGAGGGTTGGGGACATATCCTACAGCTGGGCCCTGCTGGGGGATGGTAGAATTTAAATCAGAGGGATCCTGGACCAAACCTTCATCTCAAGGAGCCTGGCCACTGGCACAGTTTTGCCCTTGCCATGCCAGGGTGGTGACTGCAGTGCTCAAAACTTGAGAGCCCCTGGCAAGAGCTGGGAGGAGTGGGCATGCTCAAGTGTGCAGCCAGGGTGACCTGATGGCTTCAGCATCCCCACACAGCATGGCTGTATCCCAGGGGGCACAGGGGCAGGGCAGGCATGGGCTGGTGCTGGCCAGCACAGACACATGCCCCCCAGGTTGCCTTAACCGAGGCTCTCTGTGTTGACAGTATGTGAGTGAGCAGCTCCAGGCGCACAAGCAGTTGGTGGTGTCCACCTGCTCCGTGGCAGACATCCAGGCAGCCTTCAACACCACTGTCTCCCGCATCCAGCGATAGTGAGTAGAGCCTGGGCCCTGCTTCCCCCCGCAGCTCCTCGCTTGTGTCCGTGGTCCCGAAGGGCACTGCGGTAGAAGCTGGTGTAGACCCTGGGGACAGTAGCATCCCAGCACTGATTGTGCCCAAGACAGTCCTCAGCAAGCTGGCAATTGTCAGCAGAGGGTTTCTAATGCTAGGTCGGTTGGCCCTGGCAGGGCAAGTCGCCTGCCCTGCTGGCCCTCCTGCTGAGCCCCTGCACGTCCCTCACAGTCTCCTTTGCTCTCCTGTTGGCAGCTGTAACTGTAACTCCCACATGCCTCCCCCGGTGAAGGTGGTGGTGGCAGGGGACCAGAGCTACCTGAGCGTTGTCCTCCGTTTCTTCGTGGAGCAGCTCGCCAGCAAGACCCCCGATTGGCTCAACTACCTTCGCTTCCTGCTCGTGCCGCTGGGTGAGCTGGGAGCAGCCGGGACACAGGGGGGTCCTCTCCCACCACCCTGGGCTCCCCTGCCTGGAGCCAATAGAGTTACAGAATCAGAATTGGTTTGGTTCAAAAAGACCTCTAAGATCATCAAGACCAACCATCAACCTAAGACCACTGTGGCCATTAAATTATGTGCCATGGCCACATGTTTCTTCAACACCACAGGAATGGCGACTCCAGCACCTCCCTGGGCAGCCTGTTCCAGTGCCTGACCACTCCTGCGGCAAAGACATTTTTCCTCATAGCCAACCTAAACCTCCCCTGGCACAATCTCAGGATGTTTCTTCTTGTTCTGTTACCTGATACTAGGGAGAAGAGACCAACCCCCACCTCACTCCTGTCAGGGAGCGCAATGAGGCCTCCCCTCAGCCTCCTCCAGACTAAACACCAGTTCCCTAAGACCTGTTCTCCAGACCCTTCACCAATTCTGTTGCCCTTCCCTGGACATGCTCCAGCACCTCAGTGTCCTTCCTCTAGTGAGAGGCCCAAAACTGACCCCAGTATTCAAGGTTCTGAGTAGGGGTGGACAGTCACTTCCCTTCTCCTGCTGGCCACACTATTCCTGATCCAGGCTGTTGGTCTTGGCCACCTGAGCACACTGCTGGTTCCTTTTCTGCTGAGCAGCTTTCCAGCCACTTTTCCTGAAGCCTGGGCCATTGCCTGGGGTTGTTGTGATCCAGGTGCAGGACCCAGCACTCGGCTTTGTTAAACCTCACAGAGCTGACCTCAGCCCATTGATCCAGCCTGCCCTGATGCCTTTGCAGGGCCTTCCTACCCTTAATGTCACCCTTCTCACCTGCAGGCTCCCACCCCCTGGCCAAGTACCTGGCCTCGGTGGATAACAAGTACAGCACCCTCTTCCTGGACACGGCGTGGCGGGAACTGTTCAGCAGGGCTGAACCTCCCGTTGCAGGTGAGGAGCCAACAGTGCCCTGAACTGGGGAGGGAGCCCAGCTGCCACCTGGCCCTCACTGCTCTTTGTGCCTGCAGACACTGTGGACATTGCAGGCCGAGTTGCCCAGTTCATTGCTGGAGCCAGCCTCTCTCACCAGCTCCCCATCTCTGAGGCCATGCTGACCTACAAGCAGAAGAGGTGAGTGTGGCACTGCCGAGCCTGTCCTGCCTCGTGTGGCCCCAGTCTGGGCTGTGGGAGATGGGGGACAAGCGAGCGAGGCCTCACGCTGTGCTCTGAGCAGTGTGGTGCTGAGGGGAGCTGGGGGTCTGCAGCGAGAGGCCCATGGCACCGTCCCCTGCTACTCCACTCCAGCAGCCGTGGGCTGCCACATCCCCAGCGCTAGGGACAAACCGCCAGGGCCGGGCTGGGGGCCGCGAGCCACCCCGCGGGTTGGCGCTCGTGTTCCAGCTGCACTCTCACCTCTCCCTTCTCTTGGTTTCTGGCACCCAAGGAAGAGAAGTCTCTATTTTGATTTTTATATCAGGTATTGGCTTGTGCTTGCTGTGCCGCTGCCTGGTGCCCCCCCCTTCCCCTCCATGTGCGTCCATCTCTCCCTCTTGCCGTGCAGAGGAGCTGTGACCCCCAAAGTGGGGCAGGGCTGCCCTCCCGCATGCAAGCCCTCTCCCAGCACTGGAGGGGCCGACCCCTTGCCTCCTTGTGTAGTGTGCCCTGTGCTGCCATGTTGGGGACAAGAGGTCCCATGGGAAGGGAGGGCAGAGGAGATGGTTCTGGTGGTCATGAGCCAGTACTGGCCCCTGCCAATGACCTTGACCAGTCTCTTTCCCTTGTGCAGCCCTGACGAGGACTCCTGCCAGAAGTTTGTACCCTTCGTGGGGGTGAGTGTGGTGTGGGACCAGTGGGCGGTTAGGGCTATGGGGAGAGGGGCAGTGCAGGGTCCTGCTCTTGCTGCGGCTGATCCCACGTGCCTGTCTTCACAGGTGGTGAAGGTGGGCCTGGTGGAACAATCCTTCAGTGCCTCAGGTGGGTTCTTGGGCGCCCACAGTGCCCAGCTACCTTCTCCACAGTGAGGAGGCCCTTGCTGGTGTTCGCAGTCCCCACCAACCCACGCTCTTTCTCCTCAGTGGATTCCGATGATGCAACGGTCTGCACCCCGTCCCTGCTGAGCTCAGTGCCCGCCACCGGTGGCGCCACCCCGTACGGCAAGGAGACTGTGAGCACGCCACCACCCTCCCCGTCCGTCAGCAGCGGCCTCTCGGGCGTTGGGTAAGGAAGCCTCACTCACCCTATGGCATCGGGCCTGCACTGGGAGGGCCTGACGTGACATGCTGGGCTTACTGGGCCAGTGTGCTCCTAGGGCAGGCTGCAGTTGGGCTGCAGGGAGGAAGAGGAGCAAGGGCAGTATCTGTGTGCTGCATGGTGCTGCCTGTCTTGCTCAGGTCTCTGAGCCCTGGTGTGGAGGTGATGGGCCTGCAGGTGGACTACTGGACAGCACAAGGGCCAGACAGGAAGAAGGAGGGCGAGAAGCGGGAGACGGGCATCAAGAACACGCTGAAGAGCAACTTCCGCTCGCTGCAGGTCAGCCGCATCCCTGGCACGGGGGAGCTGGTGTCCCCTAACACCATGGCCATGACTGTAGTCACCAAGGAGAAAAACAAGAAAGGTAACCAGGCCCACCCTGGGCTTCTCTCTGGCCCTGGGGATACATGCAAAGAGGGCATGGCTGAGACCTGGTCCAGCAGAGACCAGGCAGTGCAGCCAGCCCTGGGGCAAGGGCTCCTACCCAGGCCCAGGTGAGAGCATCCTAATGTTGGTCTTGTCTGTCTTTGGGCCCCAGTGATGTTTCTGAGCAAGAAACCAAAAGAGAAGGACATCGAGCCCAAAAGCCAAGTCATTGAAGGGATCACACGCCTCATCTGCACTGCCAAGCACCAGAACACCATGCTGCGAGGTGAGCAGAGGCCCGGGCCACACGGGGCGGGCAGAGCACAGGCTGCCTGTGTCAGGGCTGCACTTCACTGTGCCCTCTCCTCTCAGTCTCCATAGATGGGGTGGAGTGGAACGATGTGAAGTTTTTCCAGCTGGCAGCACAGTGGCCAACGCATGTCAAGTACCTCCCCGTGGGCATCTTTGGCTACTCCAAGAGTGTGTGAGATGCAGGAGCAGCTGCAGAGCGTTGCAGGAGGAGGTGGGGAGGTGGAGAAGGACTTGCTCATCCCCTCTCTTCTGCGGCCCAGCCCATGCCTGCTCTGCAGAGGGAGGTATCACCTGCACTGCTCCCTGTGGGCCAAGACCCGTGAAGGTGAGGCCAGTGAGACTGGGTCCGTGCACCCTCCAGCATCAGCCAGGGTACCATGCCATTTGCCTCCCCTGACCCCCAACAGCAGCCTGGGACAAGGGTTGGCACCAGCTCTGGGCTACCAGGCCAGCTCCCCAGCCAGCAGGGTGGCCCCAGCTGGGCTGGGCCCGGGCAGGTTCCCCAGCGCTGGAGCCAACAGGATTCCTTGTGGGGGGAGGCAGGTGTTGTGCAGGGCCCACCAGTTCTGTGCCACCCCACGCCAGCTCCACTGCCAGCCTCCTGCTGCTGTGCCTGGCCCTGTCCTGCCCGGCTGAGCCTTGGCAGCTTTTCTAGTCCTTGCCGCAGCGCTGCTGCTGAGGCTGGCATAGCTCTGCTTGGGCCAGCCCCCCTCCTCTCCCCGAAGAGCCCTACCCCCGGCGCTGCCAGGTGGAGGTGTGCCCTGGGGGGCACCTGGGGGGTTTGTTGTTTTCTGTTGGTTTTTTTTTTACAAGATTCTATTTTTTTTAACTTTATTGTACGGTTACTTTTCAGGCTTAATTTTAATAAATTAATGCTGGTACCAGTAGAGCTCAGACCTGGCTGCAGTCTGTCTGTCCAGCCCTGCCCCAGGGCACGGCCCCGGGCAAACCACGGCCGGCCTCCGGCCAGGCAATCTCTTAGCCAGGGGCCAGCTCATCTCTGCAGCAGGCACAAATGGGGACTCGTTTAACCCAACAGCCACAAGCACTCAGAAGAGACAGACTGGAGAGGACTCAGCCTGTGTCCTCCTAGCCCAGCCAGGGCCTGATCTACCTGAAGGTGGAAAAAGTCTCTCTCCTTTCAGCACAGGCCAGGCTTGCTGCTGTCTTTATCTCTACCGTCTGGAAGGCAAGCTGAGGCTGGACCTGGGAAGTTGGGGGTGTTGTAGGCTCAGCAGAGATGTACTCCAGGACGTGAGGCTTCTCCTCCTGGCGCCGGATGTAACCCTGGTGCAGCAGGTGCAGGATACAGGACAGCACATCCACACTGTGGCAGCAGAAGCTCAGGAACTGCAGCCCTGGCCCCAGCTCCCCCTTCCGACAGGCATCGGTCACCTGCAGCAGCCAAGGAGCACCACGTTGCAGGGCGGTGCAGAGCACTCGGGCAGCCCCTCGCTGCCAGCCTCTCTCTGCCCCTCAAGCCCTCCGTACCCTGAACACCAGGTTGTCAATGTGGAGCTGCTTCTCCACCTTGAGGATGCGGGTGATGAGGCAGCAGAGGACGTTCCTCTTCCTTTCCAGGACACTGGTATCAGCCCTCTCTGACTGTAGGTACCTCTGCTGGGGCAGCAGCCTCAGGTGGGGGCCAGAGGCATGGGCCAGAGCCTCCGGCTTCAGCCGCAGCACACCTGGAGCTAGCACCCAGCACAGGGTCAGCCAAGCCCTGAGCTGGGCCCTGAAGGAGCCCCAGGACTCTTGTGGCTCTCAGACCCAATCCTGGGCCTCCCAACTGCTGCCTTCACAGGCGGCAGCCCCATCCCTGTAGCCCCAGGCAACAGCCACACACAACCCTGGCCCCAGTCCTCAAGCCCACGCACACAGCCCAGACCTAACCCTGCCACACTCACCCACCACAGCCTATGCATGACCCCAAGCCCCTCTGCCACCCTCACACCAACAGATGGCCTCAGGCCTCAACTTTCCCCACACATCTGCACCCTGACCACCCATGGACAGACCCACCCCAGCCCACTCACTTCTCCTACAAGCTCCTGGCCCCAGCGCCCACTCAGGGCTCAGCCCAGCACCTCCCCAGAGCTGCCCCAGCCCAACGCTCACCTCCTGGCGTGCAGCTCCCCACCAGGATGCCATCACTGTGGGTCAGTGGTGCCAGGGCATGGTGCACCAGGTCAGCAGGGAGCCCTGTGGCCTGCAGCAGGGTCTCCACAGCCACCTCCTGCCAGAGGTGGTGCGGGAAGGGAATGGGCAGCCAAGACCCACCAGCCACAGGCCCAGCCAGACAAGGATCTCGTGCCCCAGACGCTGCCAGGAGGGACCCCATGGCCCTGCTGCACTCCAGCACTGGCTGCCCCCCTCCCCACACCGTGCCCCAGCTCTCACCTGGGCACTGTTGAAGCACAGCAGGATGTACATCTGCAGCGTGGACACATGGAGGATGCAGTCTCCAAATTGCACTTCAGCGTGGCCCAGCCACGTCCACTGCAGCCGCCGGGGCTTGGTGCACTCCCAGCCCAGCCAGGCCTGGCCTGCCAGAGACAGCCTCGGTGCCAGGGCTGTGGGCAGCCTGGCCGGGCACCCCCAGCGCACCTGGCACTCTGCCCCTTCTCGCTCAGCTGCCGGGGAGGGCCTGCCCCACGCCAGACACACCCCCCCCCACGGCCACCAGACTCACTGTGCCTGCAGAAGGTGGCAAACTCGTCCAGGGGGGAGCTCAGCGCTGCCGAGAAGAACCTGCCAGGCTCGTCCATGTGGCAGAGCGGGGACACAGGCCAGCAGCGCGGGGACAAGGTCAGCACCTTCACCTCTGGCACGTCTGCCACCGAGCCTGTCCCCGCTGCCTGGGCACACAGACACAAGGGTGCCTCAAGCTGGGCCCCCAGCACTGCTGCGGGGCAGAGGAGTGGCCCCCAGCCTCCCTGCCCCACCGGCATGCTCACCCCATCCAGGCTCGGGGCCAGCTCCAGCAGCTGCTTGTCCTGCTCCTGCAGCCGGAAGAGGCGAAACTGCTGCTGGAGCTCCTCCGACTGGGCCAAGTTGCTCAGCATCTGCTGGGGGAAGCGGCTGGGGAAGCACAGCCCAAGCTGCTCCACGATGGCTCCTTCCAGCCAGGATGCTCCTTGCGCCAGCAGCCTGTCCTCCAGGTAGTGCCTGCCACAGTCCCGCCGCGCGTCAGGGGCTGCTGAGCCACCAGCCCCTCGCCGGCAGGCAGAGCTGCCCCCGGCCCTGGCGCATCCCGAGGGCCCAGCCGCAGCCATCTCCCCTCCCATCACCAGCAGACTGTGCCCCTGCTCCCTGGCAGCGCCCAGGGGCCCTGGCAGCCTTTCCCTCCACACGCCACAGCTGGGAGAGGCCCAGTGGGAGCACTGCTGCCACAGCAGGTGGGCTCAGGCCAGCCCAAGCTCCTCGGGCCCGTGGACACAGAGTCCCTCACCGGTAGAAGTGCTCGAAGGTGTGGGCAAGCTCCAGGCCGCCGATGGCGACGAAGGGCTCCAGGATCTGCTGCAGTCGCTGTGGTGGCCCCAGGCTGCCTGCAGCCCCGCAGAGCTCCTGGACGAGCCCATCCAGGTAGCGGGCAAACTGCTCGCTGACCTGCAGGGGCACACGGCTGGCTGCAGCAGGGCCGCACCGGGGCTGGCCGGGGGCAGCATCCCCGAGGGAAGCAGCTGGAAGCCCCTCGGGGCTCGGGCACCGGCCCACAGCAGCAGCACACCGCGGCTGGGGCCGTGCCGTGCCAAGCGCCCTGTGGCCCCAGCTGGGCACCGCCGCGGGGCAGGGCTCGGTGCGGGGAGCCTGCAGCTCACCCGCGGGCCCTTGGCCACGACACCTTCCCCAGCCTGCACCGGTGCCACGCTCCCTCGACTCACGTGCAGGGCAGCGAGGAAGGGCAGCTGCACCAAAGCCCCCGCGAAGCCCTGGCCCAGGGCCAGCAGGAAGGAGGCCTGCTGCCCGAAGAGCTCCTCCGTGGCTCGGCGCAGGCGCTGGTACAGCTGGCAGTAGCGCTCCACCAGGTCTGGCGCCTGCCCTGCCAGCTCCAGGAACCGCTGCACCTGCGGGACACGGCACACGAGGGCTGAGCTCCACGGCAGGGCCTGCCTGTGGCCCCTCCACAGCCCCTGCCTCACCCTGCCAAAGCCAACGGCCTGGCTCCAGTGCTGCCCCGGGCTAAGGAGCTCACGACGGGCTGGGAGTGGAGACCCAAGGGCTGGACAGGGCACAGCAGCTGCCTGGCAGGAAGGCAGGAGCCCAACACCGCACCTGGCTCCGGGCCTGCAGCAACATGGCTGTAGCACCATGCCGACGCCAGAGCACTGCCAGGGTGGTGAGCACAGCAGGGCTGTCCCCACAGAGGCCAGATACAGCCTCGTGCCCTCCCCACACTCCCAGGGCACTGCCAGGCCCCGCTCGCCACTCCCAACTATGCCCACCCAGCGTGGGGTCCCACACAGCCTCCCTGCCCAGCTCCCCAAGCTCTACCTGCTGCTGCACCACCCCATGCCAACACTGTGAGATGCCCCACAGGCTGCCTGACTTCTCCACCGCTGCCCTGGCAGTGCTGGCAGGCACCTCCTTGTCCTTGCCCTCCTTCCCACCTGACAAGAGACAAACCTGGGCTCAGCAGGGCTGGGGGCAGCCCACACACACTGCCCAGCAGCAGCCTCCCCCTCTCGCTAGGCAGCAGACGAGATGCCAGGGGAGCTTGGCCACGGTGGCAGAACGGCCACGAGGCCTCCCCGCAGGGCTCAGGAGCCTCCTGTGCCGCAGAGCCATCCCCACAGCTCCCAGCAGGTGCCCACAGCTGCAGCCTGGCACTCGGGCCCCCTGCCCTGCAGCCCCAGGGGGAAGCAGCCCCTCACTCACCAGCTGCTCTGGCCTCCCCCGGGTCCGGGCCGTCCGGGTCCACGTGCACCAGGAGCTGGGTCAGGCGCCGCACGCGGCACCCGAAGGCGGCACCGCGGCTGCTGGCAGGGCCAGGCCACTCCACGCTCTCCAGGTACTCAGTCAGCAGCCAGGCCAGGGGGCTGCTGCCGCTGGGGTCTGCGAGGCCAGACAGGCTCAGAGCACGGAGCCTCTGCCTGGCCCACGGCGCGGACGGGCCCCGGAGAGCGCAGGGTACCTGGGCTGGTGATGCTCTGCACCAAGGGCTTCACCAGGGCCTCCCAGCACGTCCTGCCCAAGGCCTGGGCCACCTCATCCTCAGGAAGGAAGCGCTCGGCGAAGCTCTGCTCGTGCTGCAGCACTCGGTTCAGCCTGCGACAGCCAGCGGGCAGCCAACGGGGCCACAGGCATCTGCTGCCCGCCCCGGAGCCCGACCCAGCGAAGCGGAGCCGGGCGGCGCTCCCTGCCCCGCCCCTGCCAGCTACCACGGCTCTGCAGCCCCACTCACGCCTGTGGCCCCGAGACTCTAACTGTGCCCCACTCACCTGTGCCCGGTCAGCACACGCCAGCCCCTGTGGGGCACCTCTGGTGGGTTAGCTGTGCCCACGTGCCCAGATTAAACCTGGGGGACTCCGCGGTGGCCCTGGCTCTCTGGGACTTCTGGTGGCCAGGGAGGCGCCAGAGCCCTCCCTGCCCAGGGGCACACCTGGCTGCTCCTCTCCTGACCCTGCAGTCCCCTCGCAGGCTGCCCGCACTGTCCCCCCATGCCCTGGGACACCGAGGACTCGGAGGGCACGGCCAGGACACAACTCACTTGCCAAAGAGCTGCAGCAGCTGCCCCCGGTCTCGGCTGATCTCCTGGCACCAGGCATGTGCCAGAGCAGTGCAGGAGAGGAACGTCCGCCGGCACAGCTGCTCCCTGAAGATGGGCCAGAGAGTGGGCTTGGGACCCAGCACCTCGATGCCACGCACACGAGTGTCGATGCCGCCCTGCGGGAGAGGCAACCCTCAGCTCCTCGGGCACGGCCCTCGTGCCCCACGTGCCAGCTCCCCGGCCCCGCCTCGGCTCCCACCTGCTGGCACCGCTTCACTCGGATCTGGATGACAGGCCAGAACTGGGACACGTTCTCCAGCAGGATCACTCTGCTGTCCGAGGGCAGAACTGTCACCTGCAGGCACACAGAGCCCTCAGCGCACCAGGCAGCAAGTGCCAGCCACCCTGCTCCGTGCCCAGGCATGCCATGGCCTCTTAAAGCCTCTGCAGCCCACAGCGGCCCACACAGCCACGGGGCACCCCCGCACAGCACCCCACTCCCAGCTCCACCGCCCCAGCACACCACTCTGCTGCAGACTGCGCTGGCAGGGCTGCCCCTTCCCCGATGCCAACTGCCAGAAGGCTCCTGTAGCACAGCTGCTGCCATCCCACCTCCCCTGGGGGCACCTCCCAGGGCCCTGCGCCATCGGGGCCCATCCCACCACTCCCACAGGGCCCCAGGGCTGGAGAGCCCTGCGAGACTCACCGAGTTGAGCTCCGTCCGGACGCTGGCAGGGCTGTCTCCTCCCAGCACCACCACACGCGCCGGCATGTAGCTGGAGTCCTCGCTGGCCACCAGCATGCTCATCTCCCTGCAGCACAGCAGACGTGCTGCTGCCCACAGCCCCCACTCCTGTCCTGCTACAGCCCCGCGCTCTGCTGACCACCCCCAGCAGCCCCCAGGGCACAGCCTGCTGGGGCAGGGCTCACTCGAGTGCCCGGAGCCCTCTCCCCCCCGCACTGCCAGCGGCGCTCTCAGCCCCCAGACCTGCCGGCCCAGCCCCACCTGACCACCACCCCACGCTGCATGTGGACAGTGATGAAGTGGGAGCCTGTGCTGCCGTTGGACTCCCAGTACGTCTTGGGGTTCCTGTCCGTGAGCTTGCTGGCACGGTGAGGGTTGGAGGAGACCTCCACCTTCTCCCAGCACTTCTCCTCCTTCACCTCCACGCTGGAGCCTGTGGGCAGAGCACAGGAAGCCTCCAGCCGCCAGCCCAGCACCCGTCAGGCGCAGGGCTCCAGGGCCCGACACACAGCTCCCTGCTCCCGGCACTCACCTCGGCACAGGCTGCGCAGGAACACGTCGAAGAAGGGGATGCTGATGGGCTGCTGGCTCCGGCGGTGCTCCTCGATCTGCCCCAGGACCAGCTACGGGGCGGGGCCAGGCTCTTACCCGGGGCTCCGGGGCCCCCTCCCCTCAGCACCGCAGGGCTGCGGCAGGCAGGGAGCAGAGGCCGCCCCTGGCTGCCGGCACCGGCACGATGGCCCCAGGAGCCGCGGCCCCAGCGCAGCCCGCCCAGGCCCACCTGCATGCAGCCGGCCAGGATGCTGCTGCTCAGCCTCCTGCAGAGCCTGGCGAGCTTCTCGCAGTCGGTCAGCAGGGCCAGCAGGGCCGGCGCCAGCGGCGGCACCGTGCTGTGCTTGGCCAGGGCTTTGCTCAGGGCCAGGTGGGTGCCCGCACTGCACATCACCACCGCGCAGTCCCTGCTGGCGCTGGCCAGGCCGTGCAGGAAGCCAACCACCTCCTGCAGGACCTGGCCAGCAGGCAGCTGTGAGCGGCCAGGCCTCGGCAGCAGGGAGCTGCAGCTGCGTCCCCTCTGCCCCGACACCAGGGCAGCACCACGGCAGCCGCGCAGCCACCAGCACCGGGCACGCCTGCCACTGGGGCAGGCACACGCCTGGGACGGCTGCTCCCCACCTTCCCCTGCCCTGCCCACAATGGGACAGGGACCCCGGGCACCAGCGCCAGGCCTGCGCGACACACGGCACAGCCAGCAGAGCCTCCGCTGCCTGCCGGCTGTCCCCAGCCCCCCTCACCTCCTGGTCACTGCTGTGGGCACTCAGGGAGGACAAACAGGGCTCCACGCACTCGTGCCACGGCAGCACATCCTCCTGGTAACTGGCCAGCAGCTTGTTCAGGATCCTGAGCGACAGGGGAGCCCGCTCAGGCCAGGGCACGCAGAGCATGCTGCCTCCCTGCCCCGCCCCAAAGACTGGCACCCCGCACAGGACTAGGAGTCCTGGCTCCCCAGGCACCCCCAGCAGCACCTCAGCAGCACCCAGGCATGTGCTGCTCTGTCCCCACACGGCCCTGGGCCCCAGGACACCCCACACAGCACCTACACGAGTGCTGCTGAGGTGCCCCTGCCCCTGCTGAAGCACAGCCCCAGCAGGACCCACCAGCGCGCACCACACCCCCCAGCAGCACCACCGGCTCGGCTCTCACGCCCATGCTGGGGAGGCCCCAGAGCCTCCTCGGATGCCTCTGCACCCACCTGAGGACGCCCAGGCTCACAGCCTTCTCTGCTCCCAGCAGCTCCAGGCTGCGCAGCAGCAGCCTGAAGCTTCTGTGCTCCCGCAGCAGCTGCCACACCTGCCCGGAGGGGACGCTGCCGGCACCGCACAGCTGCCGCTCCAGGGCCACCACCACGTCCTTCGACCAGACACCGTCCCCCAGGCCACCCAGCAGCAGCTGCAGCTCCCCCAGCTCCAGAGGGGCCTCTCTGCCTGCCACGACAGGGACACGTGGGGCCAGCCCAGGCACTCGCTCGACAGGTGCCAGCGCCGTGCTCCGCCCTCAGCCGGGAGGCAGAGGCGCTGCACCCGAGGGCAGGCGGCACGGCGGTGGCCACGCTACCTGCCGTGCCCGGGGGCAGCTGCCGCTCCGCCAGGCGGTTCATCACGCCGAGGGCCAGCGCCGCGTCGGGGCAGTCGCTGCCCTGCCCGTCCCGCCAGCAGCTCTGCAGCACCCCGGGCAGGTCGCAGCCCCACAGCTGCTCCGCCAGGCCCCGGTGCTCCTCCAGCAGCATCTGCACCACCAGCAGCCCGTTCTGGACGCCAGACGAGCCCCTGCAGGAACACAGCCGTGGGGCCACCGCCCTCGCCCGCGCACCGAGCCTGCCCCCACCCCACACAGGGCTCCCCCACCTCCAGCTGCTGTTGGCGCCCAGCCCCTACCCTGGCACCCTCTGCATGGTGCTCATGGCAGCAGGGATGGCGCTCAGCAGGCTCGCCGAGCTCTCGCCGCAGGCAGAGCCGATGCTGGCAAAGATCTCCCTCATCATCTGCGCGTCGCCGTGGCTCAGGGACGAGGGCTTCCCACCAGCGCCTCCCGGGCTGCCGCCCTCGGCGCCAACCAGCACCTTCAGGGCCTGCCGGGGCAGCAAGAGTCCGGAGGGCAGCAGCAGTCCGGAGGGCAGCAGCAGTCCGGAGGGCAGCAGCAGTCCGGAGGGCAGCAGGGGTCCAGAGGGCAGCAGCGGTCAGGAGGGCAGCAGCGGTCAGGAGGGCAGCAGCGGTCAGGAGGGCAGCAGCGGTCCGGAGGGCAGCAGGCATCGCCCCCACGCTGGGCCGGCTGCGCCCTGCCCGCTCGGCTGCAGCCGCCCCCCTGCCACACTCACCGCCAGGCCTGCCTGCTGCACCAGGGCAGAGCAGCTGTGCCGCCGCATGCAGGCCAGCACGGCTCGCACGCCGCCCTCCGTGCCGAACGCCACCCGCCAGTCGTGCTTGGCCAGCAGCATGGCCAGCAGCCGCAGCGTCACCACCACCAGCGCCTTCTCTGCCTCCTCGCTGCTCAGCAGCTCCACTGCCACCTTCACCACCTTCCCCCTGCACGACACACGATGCCCTGGCACCAGCCTCTCGGCACTGCCACCGGCGCGGCACCACCGAGGCCCCTGCCACACACCTTCTCCTTGCCCGCAGCTCTACCGCAGCCGGGACAGCCCCGCCAAGGAGCCCGCCTGGGACAAAGCGGCACAAGAGCCACCGCTCTCCTTCCCGAGCATGCAGCCACCGTCGCCTCCCACGCTCACCGCCAGTCCTGCCCTCACAGCCCTCCACAGCCACCAGCAAGGGTCTGCAGCACCCCACGCCTCACCCAACGCTCCTGGTCACCAGCACATCCTGCACTTCGCCCGCTTGCTGCTCAGGCTCCTCCTCCAGCAACTTCAGCATGTCCTTCAGCCCATCTAAGCACAGCCCTACCTCCGAGCTCCTGCTCTGCACCATGTCCACCAGGGCTGCCACCTGGGCCAGCGAGCTCCTCTCGCTCACGCCCTTGCAGCTGCCCAGCACTGGCGGGAGGGAGGCAAAGGCACAGGTGTCAGCGCAGCAGCGACACCTCCAGCATCTCCCGGGCTGCCACGCACCCACAGCCAGGCAGCCTCGGGGCACCTTCCCCTTCCCACCCGTGCCCTGCCCACGCTCTGCCTCCACCGAGGCTGCAGAGCCACCTCTGCCACCCTGCGCGTGCCCCAGCACCCGGCAGCTGATTACCTCTGCTTCGCTCCTCGGTCACCTCTGGCAAGAGCAGCCCTTCCCTCTCCAGGAGCTCGCTGAACAGCTGCGCATCCGACTTGGCCGCTGCAGCAGGGGCTCGGGGTGGCCCCGCGGCTGCAGAAAGGGTCTCCTTTGCTGCAGAGAGGTTCTCTGCTGCCTTGGCCACTGTGGCTTCAGGGACAAGGCTCCCAGAGACGGCGCCTTCGGAGGACATCGCGGTGCTCCCTGCACCGTCCTGCTCAGCTCCCCTACCGAGCAAGTATTTGGTGTAGATGTGGGAGCCACGCAGGTCACACCGAGTGCTGCCCTGGCACCGCTTCTCCACCTCCTGCAGCACCTTCTGGGCCAGCTCTGCAGGGACTGACAGCTGGAGCAGACCTTCTTCATCTACCTCCAACAGCTGGACAGATGGGGGCAAGTTAACCCTCATGGACTCGCCATACACCCCTTGGCACAGCTGCTGCCACAACAAACACAAAGCCTGCACCACCAGAGGCCTCCAGGGCCACTCCCCAGTGCCACCCTCCCATCACTGTACCCAACCCAACCACTACCGGCCCGGACCTCCCACCTGCAATCACCAACCACCACAGCCAGCACGATATCCCCACGGGCTTGCATCACCTGCCCAGACCTCGTTGGACTCGCTCACTCTTCCAGGGTCACGGAAGACTCTTTCCCCTCCTCAACCCTTAGCTGTGCTCAGCTCCCCAGGCTTTCCCCATCCCTCCCTCACCCATGTCGGTCCCATTTCTGCCCCTTCAGGCTGGCCCTGCACGCCTCACGCTGACCATCAGCTCCCTCCTCTAGGGCCAGGCCCTCACACCTGCTCTCCCTGCTCCTGCTGGATGAGGCTGATGAGCTCCTTCTGCTCCTCTGCTTCCAGCTTCTTCACAAAGAAGAGCAGCTCCCACCACTCCGCACGGCTCAGCGCCTCTGCAGCCCTGCTGCGCTGCTCCCGCACGGCAGGCAGGGACTGCAGCCCCCCGGAGGCCTCGCACGACAACGGCCGCGCAGCTGAGGGGAGCAGAGCAAGGGCACTGACCGCTCTGCCCCTTCCCCCACCTGCCCAGGGACAGCTGCTGCACACCAGGCGGCCAGAGGAGTCCCCTCTGTCCCACAGCCTGCTCTGGGGCAGCCAGGTGGCAGCAGGGCAGCAAGAGAGCGGAACGTGCTGGCAGGAGACCCCAGAAGCCGCAGAGATGGCGATCGCCGCCTCCACTTGGGCCCCTCTGGGATGCGCCACGCAAAAAGCAGCTGCTCCAAACGGGCACCTCCAGCTCGCTGCTGCCCCAGCAGCTCCCGCTGCGCCTGCCCCGGCTGGGCCGCGGCACCCGGACGCCCAGTGCCAGCAGCACACACAGCCTGGCACAGCAGGGCCGGGGACAGATGTACGCCCAGCTGCCAGGCTGCTCACCTGCTGCCGGTCCGCGGTCGCACGGCACAGCAGACGTCTCCTCCCGCCGCTCGGCGCAGACCATCTCCAGCGTGGGCCAGTGAACACGGCAGGCGGAGCCCAGGCCGCGCCCGTACACCTGAGCAGAGAGCCCGGCGGACGCTCAGCCCGGGCAGCCTGCACCGGGACCGGACCGGCCCACGCCCTGCGGGCAGCCACCCCCCACGGACGCTACCTGCGCGTGCGCCGTGCCCTCGCGGCTCCGACAGAAGGGGCCCTCGTGGCCCGTGTGCGCCCGCACGTGCTCGGCACAGCCGCTGCGGCTCGAGGGGGCCGAGCGTGGCCTGCAGGCGCTGGGCGTCCGTGGTGGGGCGGTGGCGGCCCCGCGCTGGAAAATGCAGTGTGCGGCGACAGGCCGCGGCGGCGGCTCTGGCCGCTGCCCCTGCTCCCGGCCCACCGCATGCGCCAGCTCCAGGATGAGGCTGGCCATGGCCATGTTGAGCTCGAACTCCTGCTTCAGACGGCTCCTCTCCTCCGGGACCGGGCTGGCCACGGCGCCACCCTGCTGCTGCTGCTCCCCACCCTGCTCCGTGCCGCTGCCGAGCTCGTCCAAGAGAGACGTCACACACAGGTAGCGCTTCACCAGGACGAACAGCAGCTTCCCAGGGATCTGCAACCAGCAGGGCGCTCAGCTTCTGGCCTGCAGAGCGACTCCAGCCCTCACCGCTGCCCCGCACAGCACATCCACGCACAGGCTCCCAGCACAGCTCTGGAGCAGCAGGCAGCAGCAGAGATCTCTCAGCCCACCCTCGTCCCCATGCTCAGAGACAAGGGTCTCCGAGTGCCTCTTCACCAGACTCAAGCCAGGCCCCGCATCCTGTGCCAGCACCCAGTTCTGCTCAGCTGCCCGCTGCTGACCCCCGCCTGCCCCACACAAGGACACCAGCTTAGCCCACTCCTGACTCTAGAAGCTGCAGGCTGGCAGGGCCAGCTGATACCTGGGGAAGGTGAATCCCCTCAAAGGACATGCAGTGCTCCTCAGAGGATGTTGTCTCCGCAAACAGCTCCAGCAAGGTGTAGCGACTCTCAAAGTCCATGTGCTGCTCAATGCCCTCCTGCTGGCTCAGGGAGAGCAGGACATAGGCCCAGCTCCCTGCAACAGAAACTCTTCAGGTCCCAGAAAGACAACCCTCATGCCACCCTCCTTGTGCGAGATAGACCTGCAGGTGAGGAGTAGCTTTGCTGCTCAGTGCCACCCAGAACCATCCTCTGCCTATCAGTTTGCTCTGCTGCACTTTTTCCACCCCTGAAGCTGTAAGATTCCCCCCCAGCAGCAAACCCAGAGAACTGACTCCAGAACAAGGTTCCAGAGAAGAAAAAAGTGGAGTCTGCCCCTGAACCGGCTGCATCTCTCAGCCTGAGGGACCTCAGATGGCCAGGCTGGGCTCCAGGGGTGGGGCAGGAGAGGTGCAGGGCCTTGCTGGAGGAGACACTCACCCCTAATGGCCCTTAGCACTCCTAATCCTTGCATCCCAGCTCAGGAACCCATCAGGGTGCTACAGCACCCCAGACAACTACAACCCAGAAGCCACTTGGAAGCTCCAGGCTGACTCTTCCCCTTTTGCCAGCAAGCCTCCAGACACGCTGCTTCCTAGGCACCCCACACCTACAAGCCTGGCACCCCCAGCTGCCCAGCAGCATCTTCGTGGCACTGAGCAGCAGCAGCTCCCACCTGCATCGTGTGAAGCCAGGGCCCTCAGCATCTTGCCGGCACTGTGGCGGATCTCCTTCTCCTGGTGGCACAGCATCTTCATCAGCAGGTCAAGGGCCCCTGCCTCCCTGAAGGCCTCTGCCAGCGAGCCGATGCTGGCGTAGGCGCTCAGCACGTGGACGGTGTTGAGGATGGAGGCCTCGGGGGCGCCGGTCTCGGCCATCTGCCGGCCAGCTCGCCGCACCAGGCTCCTGACATCAGCCTTCATCTCCAGCAGCCACTCCTGGTCCCCCGGCACATCTGCAGCCAGCGGGCAGGCCGCCGCCTCCTCCACCCACTGCCCTGCCAGCTTCCTCTTGCCCAGCAACGCCGGGCAGCTGGCACAGACCTCTTCTGCAGACATCCACAGCGAGATCTTCTCTGGCTTGCTCTCTGTGGAGGAGGTGCTGCTTCCTTCTGCTGCTCTCTCTTCCAAGCTGACTACGCTCCACTGGATCAGGTACTCGGGCTGGCCGTCGCGGCCCCGCCGCTGCCGCAGCAGCTCCTGCGGGCAGGCCTGCAGGCTGGGGCCCAGCTGCACAAGCAGGTTGCCATTGTGCCTCTCGTTCACCATGACAGAGGAGCCTGCAGACAGAAGGAATCAGGAGCTCGGAGGAGCTGGCTGAGGCACAAGCTTTGCTATGGCTAGGAATCTACTGTCCTGTGGGGAAGCAGGGCTTGTGTCAAGGCAGTGTAACGAAATGTGCTGCTGTACTGGCTGTACTAAAGGTCAGTGCTTTTAAGCCCCTAACACAGGAAAACGCCTAAAGGATGAGGTTCAACTCACTCCTCCCTCAGAAGACACCGCACGTGTGGCAGGCAGATAACAGAGCAGGACACAGCGATTCTGCTAAACGGGCTGTGGTCATGGCAGGAACAGAAACAGCAGCGCCCACGAAAGGCAGGTTTTCTCGGGAAGCTCATCTGTATAACCCGGGCGGGTGCTGGCAGAGCTCTCTAAGGCAGACAATATGCACAGTGGCCCCCTGCACCAGCGTCAGCTCTGCGCCGGAGGGCTCCGCTGAGCATCACCCAGCTGGGACTGCAAACACATTCCAGGAGCGGTCTCATGTGCTCCGACCCCCCTGGTGCACGGACAGGCACTACGAAGGCAGGTGGAAGGGCAGAGCAGTTACTGGGGGGAGGGCCTGTGCGGACACGTCCCGCTGGCAGCAGCAATGAAGCTCCTTCTACGCACGGACCAAGGCAGAGCCTCAAGTGCGCCGAGAGGAGCACGTAAATGCCCGGCCTGGCCTGGCTGCCGCAGTCCCTCCCAGAGCCGCAGGCGAGCCAGGCGCCCTCACCTCGCGGTCCGGTACAGAGGCTTCCTGCAGGGCTGCTCAAAAAGAGGCCCGGGACCACCCCAGGCTGGAGGCCCTCGCAGGGCACCCCAGGCCCGGACAGAGCCACTCCCGGCGGGGCCGGGCCGGGCCGCACAACCTCCGGCATCGCTCTGCGTCACTTCCGGGGCGCTGCTGGGCGGGGGCGAGGGAGGACGGCAGCCGCGCGGGGCCAAGCTTCGCCCGCAGCCGCTGCGCCGCCGCCGTACCGCGCCTCCGGGCAGCGTGCAGCGGAGACACTTAGGCACCGGGATACAGACTGAGTTATGTGTGGCACCGAGGCGTCGCAGGACAGCACTTGGGTAGGAGTGGAGTAGGACAGAGGAGGACGGGAAGGACACCAGGCAGCGGCAAGTCCTTAGCATTGGCAAGAGTTGGGGAACAGCAAGCGCCCTACTGGGGCTGGGAACTCCCGGGGTCAGTGCTCCTCGTCTGTACAGCAGGTCACCCTCACTAGCAGGTACCTTCTTGCCTCAACTGCACGGCTCTCCACCTGCCTTCACCTCTCTAGAACCTGAAAGTGCTGGAAGAACCCAGCTGACCCACAGTCAGGCTTGGCATCATTAGGCAGAGCCCTGTTTGACCCCACCCACCTCAACTTCAAGCCTAGGCAGACCACAGGCCCGCACTCACCGCTCCTGGTTGCCCAACTCCTGCCAGAAGCTGAACACAGTCAAATGCATCTCACGGGGGAAGCAGTACCCAAGACCTCATGCAGAAAAGACAGCAGCAACAGAACAGCAGTAGCATGAAGAATGATTTATTAGTCCCTGGCATCACTCCTGTACTGCAACCCGTGGCAGGTTGACATAGCTCTTCATGGGTGGGAGAGGCTTGATCTTGCGCCCGGCCCAGCCACCTTTGCGATGCCACAAGCCGGTGTGCGGGCGCTTGCCCAGCCAGCGGTTTCGGCCTGCCTTCCCGATCACCCGCTTGTTGTGGTCAACGTTGGAGACACGACCCACCGTGGCCACACAGGTCTCCAGCACCTAGTGGACAGGTAAGAGCTGCTGGCCTCCCTGAGCACACACAGCTGTGTGCCCAGGCAGTCGGTTCAGGGACAGCATGGCTTCTCTACCTGCATGTGCCTCTTTGATGGCAGCTGCACGATGGCCGTCCCGTTCACTTTCCTCAGCAGCACTCCACAGGTGCCTGCAGCAGGCAAGGGGAGAGAAGACAGCTACCTCAAGCAGCAGTACAGTGTATCTCACCCTCTGGTGAGCACAGTCCCCACACTAGGAACTCCCCAAACACCCTGCCATTGCCCTTCAGGCAGCACTCCCTCCTGAAGAGAAGACCTCAAGGCGTCACTAGTAAGTCATGGAGGCAGAGCTGCCTCTGCCTCTTTGGCGGGCTGCCTTACACCCCAGTCAGGGAAGAAAGGACAGCAACTTCCAGAGCACTGTCCTCCTGCCCTCCTTTCTACCTGTGCTAAGCCCAACCCAGCTACAGACGGTGAGTGGACTGCCCAGAGACACACCAGCTGCCCGGATGTACTGTGCCCCCTTCCCCGGGTGGCTTTCCAGGTTGCAGATCAGCGTGCCCACGGGGAGGGCACCTAGTGGGTAGGCATCCCCTTCGTTGGCTGACACTGGAAGACAGAAGCTGATGAGTTGGGCAAGGAGCAGGCAATGAGTCCCTGGCTGTGCCAGCACGGCCACCCTAGCCATGCTGGCAACATCTGCCCCTGGCCTGTCGTGCACCTGCCATCCTGCCAATGTGAGAGGAGTTCTTGATGATGTCCCCTGGCTGCATGTTCTCCGTGGCAATGATCCAGCGCTTCCGATTGCCGCCGGCCACCAGGGCGATGTCAGCCGACCTGCACGGAGAGCCCACAGCGGGTGGGTGGCTCAGAATGAGACACAACCTCCAGGAGCTGAGACAGAGCCCGTACCCTGCACTCGCCTGCAAGGGTCGTATCGGACGTTGATGACCTTCTCAGTGAAGGGCTCTGGCGGGGCCCCCTTCTCGTAGCGCAGCCGATGGAAGTCGATCATGCGGTACCTCCGTTTGTGTCCCCCGCCGATCCCCCGCACACGGATGCGTCCTACGGGACAAAGGGACAGCTGCTATGCGGGTTCGTCCAAGCCACACCGGCCCCGGGGCTCTGCCCGTCCCCGGACACTCGTCCGCCCACCTGTGTGATCGCGGCCGCCTGTCTTTTTCATGCCCACGGGCCGCACCGTGTACTTGACGCGGCACTTCCACATGGGGTCGGTGGTGCAGCGCGGCGCCGAGACGTTCAGCCCGCGGCGAGCAGCCGCCAGCGCTCCTCCGGGTAGGCAGGGCAGGGGAACGGGTGTTGGGACGCGGGGCAAAGCAGGGAGCCGGGCGGACAGCAGCAGCGCCCCGAAGGCGCGGCACAGCGAGGCCGCCATGGCTGCGGCGCCGGGCGGGGCTGCGGCGCTGGGCGGGGCTGCGGCGCCGGGCGGGGCTGCGGTGCTGGGCGGGGGCTGCGGTGCCGGGCGGGGCTGCGGTGCCGGGCGGGGCTGCGGCGCCGGGCGGGGCTGCGGTGCTGGGCGGGGGCTGCGGTGCCGGGCGGGGCTGCGGTGCCGGGCGGGGCTGCGGTGCTGGGCGGGGCTGCGGTGCCGGGCGGGGGCTGCGGTGCTGGGCGGGGCTGCGGTGCTGGGCGGGGCTGCGGTGCCGGGCGGGGCTGCGGTGCTGGGCGGGGCTGCGGTGCTGGGCGGGGCTGCGGTGCCGGGCGGGGGCTGCGCCGGAAGCGGCGCGGGGCGGGCCGGGCCGCGCGGGCGTCAGGGGCGGCGCCGCTGCGGGGCGGGGCCGGACTGGCTCTCGCCCCGCCCCACCCTCGCACCGCGACGGGGACGGGGACGGCGGCAGCGATTGCGACGCGGTGGCCATCGAGACCTCGCCTCGAGCGGCTTGGGCGGACACGGTTTGCCGGGTAGGGTTCTGGGGTGCGGTTCTCGGCCGATCTCCTTGCCTTTGGGACTCCTGTCGGGCCGCCGACCGATCGGCTGTCCGATCGCCGCCTCAGCGGAGGCCCGTGGGTGGGAGGGTGGCCGTCCTCATCGGTGCGGGCAGCCCCGCACGACCGCGGGGTACGTGGCCTCGGCTTGGCGGATAGCGAGAGGAGAGATGCGGTGGCCCCGGCGGGCAGGGGCGACGCGGCCTCCCGGAGGCGGCGGGAGAGGAGCGGGGCCCCCACGGTGCAGTCCCCCGCGCCCTGGTGGCCTGGGGAGCGGGTGCGGGTAGCAGCGCCCGCCCTAGGCGCGCCGTGCCCAGAGCCGGCGGTCTGCAGTAATGCTGCAGGCGAGATCGGCGGTAAGGGCGGCGGTACTGCGGACTTTGGAGCCGCCGGGGTGTGCCCTTCGGCCTGCTGGACCCAGCCCCCAGAGCCGGCGCTAGAGCGAGCTGCTTAGCTCGGCGGTCACCATCGGCTGCCGCCCTCTTTAGACGGCACCGGGTCCCCGAGGTGCTGTGCTCTCGGCCTCCCTGCGGACAGGGCCAGCTGCCTCGCTGCCTGTGCCAGGGGCAGCAGGCAAAGACCGGGAGCCCCGCGGGGTGAGCCAGCCTGAAGTCCTAGTCATGGCTGTGTCCCGGGTGCTGTGGGCACAGACTGGGGGATTCAGTGCTCTATAATTAGGCTGTGTCTTCACTGCCAGGAATGGCTTTCAGCCTAAGGAAAATAGTACGTGTTTGCTCTCCTGCTAGACAACTCGTGTGATTGCTTTTTTATTTACCTTTACTTAATGGTGTTGTAGCTGTGTGTACGCCCATAGCCCGCCCAGTATGCCCTCCAGAACGAGGAAGGGGAGAACAGCTTTAGGGAAGAAGAGTGTGTTGTGAGATGAGGCAAGAGAGAGTCTGTGTGTCAAAATGGCTGGGGTTCCCTCCTGGGACCCTTAGTCCTCTGGGGAAGCCTGGGACGGCAATCCCACTGAAGCGCTGACTTGGGTGGAATAGGTGGGTTGGGGATGGCATGCAGCAGGGGCTCAGAAAACACTGAAGAGAGCTCTGTGAGGGCTGCATGTTACTGTGGATGAGGTGGTTGCAGCAAGCTGCGTTAGATGCTGCGGCGTTTGCCCTCTCTCTATGTAAAACATCTAGAGGTCGAATGAGCGCTTCCAGGCAGCGCCTGGTCCGGCTCTGCACTGTGCAGTGCGGACACGGCAGGACTCAGCGAGCTTGTCCTGTACGCGGGCATTGCTGTAGGCACAGCCATAGTGATTGCACGGCTTGGAGGTTCTCTGCGGCTGCACCTGCTTGGCTTTAGGGGGTGGGCTGAGGTCAGCAGTGGGAACACGGGTGAAGGTGATACCAAGAAGAATGTCAAACCTTTCACCCCCGAGAAGTGCAAACACATCCCTCCCTGGAAGCGCTCAAGGCCAGGTTGGACAGAGCAGCCTGATCTAGTGGAAGGTGTCCCTGTCCCAGGCAGGGGGTTTGGAACTAGGTGATCTCTAAGGAGCCTTCCAACTCAAACCATTCTATGAATGTGGAAGAGTGTAGGTTGGAGCAAGATCTAGATGGATATGTGGCCTGGGACACTGGCCAAATGGCTGAGCAGGAACAACTTGATAGTGGGGCAGAGTGCTTTGGGCAGTGTGTGGGGACAGCATGGAAGCTTTGCCTTGCTGCTTGCTGCTCCCAGCGGGCCTCAGGGAGGGAGCCCTGGGTTTGGTGTTCGTGGCACTTTCTGCATTCCCTGGAGAGCTTCGGACCGTCCTGTCTCTGGAGTCTGGCTGCATCTCCTCCCCTCCCCCTGCTGCAGTGTGGTTTGGCTGCCTGGTGCCTGAGCTTCTGTTAGATTCGGAGGGCAGAGCAGAGGGCAGAGCGGGAGTCTTGCACGGCTGGGGCGTGCGGGAGTGCCAGCGCTGGACAAGCCGCTGCAGGCAGCCAGGTACTGCTGCTCCTCTGCAGTGCGGGGTGGGGGAGGATTCTCATCCGCTGACTGAGACGGGCAGGGTGCCCAGCTGTCCGGGAACAAAAGGAAGCGCGATTTCGGGCAGCGCTGAGGAAAACTTTTCTCCTTGGGAAGCTTACAGTTAGCCAGGTGGGCACAGAATTTCTCTGTGGTGCTGCTGAGGAGGGGTGAAGGGGTTGCTCTGGCTCGCTTGTCCCGAGGGTATGCAGCGGGCGTGCCTCCTGCTGCCAGACAAAGCCGGAGCTACGGTGATGGAGGCAGCTCCTAGCATGCAGCAGTGGCTCTCAAAACTTCCAGAGCATTGTTTCTTCCCTAACCTTCCTCCCATTAATAACCTGCTTCCGAAGCTGCTCCAACGCAGAGATGTAGCCCACGCACACACACACCACAGCAAAGGTTGGGGGGACCGGGGAAGCGATTGTTGGTAAGCTTCTGAGAGGGAGAGGATGCGACTGGGAGGAGCTGTCTGAAGAAGGGCTGGGGGATGGTGTTGCAGCAGAATGCTGTGGCCAGGCAGCCGGGAGAGGTCTGCACAATGGTGGCAGGCAGCAGCACAATTACCAGCAACCGCAGGCTTTCTTGTGTCTCCTCCTGTAGCTGCCATCTGACACTCTCTTGTGGCTCCACGCTGGGGTCTCCTCTAGTGCCCTTGGTCCCCTGTCTCCTGTGCCAGCTCGGAGACTTGGGAAGCAGCCGCCCTCGCTCTGTGCGAGGGGAAGGAGGGTGTTGTTCAGCAGCATCTGGTCACAGAACTGGCTGGCTGAGGCGGAGGGTAAATAAACATGGCAGAGCTTCGCTGCAATTGGTAGAAGGAGCAGGGAGCGCATGCTCGTTCCTTCGCTGCTTTGGAGGCATAGCCAGGTAGGAAGAGCGTTAACTCTAAACACCAAAATGGCTCTCAGGGCACAGAGGAAACGTGGCAAGATTTTGAGCTCTGCAGGGGTGCTGGATGGAGGTCTGGTGTGTGAGGAAAGAGCCAAAAAGCTCCTCAGAGAACTCCAGCTGATCCGGGGAGACAGAGGTAAAACAGACCCCTTGCTTACTGTGCAGGTGCAGCTTTGTCTCTGTGGGTTTGTTGGCTGCTGTGTTATGGTTTACCAGACCCGTTTGCTTCTGGAAATGATAGCTGAGTCTTGCAGCCTGCAGTCAGCTGGTCCTTGCAGCTGCCCCAGGTACCCTACTGAGGGAATGTGGACTCTTCAGAGCCCTTCAGGGCACACAGAGTGGCTTCAGGGTGTTTGCTGGTCCCAGAGGCATCCTAGCCATCTCCTGTACTCCTGAGGCATATCCAGTACTCTGCCCTCACATTAGGCAGAGGGGATGTGGACTCTTCAGAGCCCTTCAGGGCACACAGAGTGGCTTCAGGGTGTTTGCTGGTCCCAGAGGCATCCTAGCCGTCTCCTGTACTCCTGAGGCATATCCAGTACTCTGCCCTCACATTAGGCAGATGCCTGCAGAGGCAGTGGCCCGTGGGAATTACTCTGCTTGCTTTGATACCACTTCATCCTGTCAGGGCGAGGTAGTGGCTCTCATTTAGTCTGTTACAGAGCAAGACTCACAATCAGATTCTGAAGGCAGAAGGGGATGCTTGTCCTGGCTTTGCTCCAGCTGCTTGGCTCTTGTCTCTGCTAGCCTGGAAACAAGTTTTAGTGACGTTCCTCTGTAGTCGCAGGCACAGCAGGTGTAGAATCGATTTGATGAGCTGCTGCAGACAGGAGAAGGATTTTAAAAGCAAGGTCTGATCAGCTGATCTGGAGGTGCCAGCACAAGCTTTCTGGTGAGTGAAGGTGGCGATGACTGCTCGTCTGCTTCCAGTGGCCTGCTGGGGCTGTAAACAGCATAACCTGCCTTAAGGAGCAAAATGGCCCTCTGCTGATGGCACATCGTGGTGATGGTTTGGCTTGGGGTTTTTTTGGTTGGTTGCTCGGTTTTTTTTCAGTTGTTTTTTAATCCTTGTTGCCTCCAATGTCTCTGTTCTTTGTTAATGAATGAAAGGAAAAAGACCTTTCTGATCTTGAGAGGAATGAGTGGTCTGATACAAAGCCAACCAGAGCATCTCCTCTGTCCTCCTCAGAGTACAAATGCTTATTGGAATTGAATCATGCTTTGGTGTCACTAGAATTGGTTGTTTTGGTCAATCACAAGCATTTGGCTTGTGATTTCCAGGTGTGGACTGCAAAGCAGGAGGCAAATGGGAAGCTCCCAGGTCCTTTGTGTAGTGGTGTGAACCTGAGGCACTGTGTTCCTGTAAACCTGGCTTGCTTTAGGTTTCAGGAAGGTTATGATGTGGTGCGTTTTCTGTTAGAGATGGTACGTGGTGGGGAGCTTAAGCTTCTGAGGGTGCTGAAGGGAAAGAGCATGAAGGGAAGGAGCCTCCTACCTCCTTGTGGGAGAGGCCTTCCACTTGATCTGCAATTCTGGTTTCTTAGTTCTAGGTAAGAGCCCTTGGGGCTCTTGCAGCCTGCTGGTTAGCACAAACTTTCCCAACACAGGCCTTCTGGTATCTAGAAGCTTTACAGTGGAGCTTTACACTCAGCTTGAGCTGGCATGTGTCAGCTGCTGCTGAAAGAAGCAATCCTGGCCTTGATGTCTGTCCATGGGATGGTGACAGCTGGGCTGTTTCCAACAGCACATTCAATTTGTACCAAGTTACACATGACTGTAAAGCTGAAAAGGGAAAGCTGGTTGGGTGAAGCCTTTCTGGGCATGGAGATTGGCTTCAACACCAGGCAAAGGGCTGCCTGGATCATAGAATCACAGAGTTGTTTTGGTTGCAAAGGAGCTCTGAGATCGTTGGGTCCAACTGTCAACCTAACCTCACCGTGGCCATTAAGGCACGTCCCAAAGTGCTGTGTCCACACATTTCTTGAACACCTCCAGGTACAGTGACTCCCTCACCTCCCTGGGCAGCCTGTTCCAATGCTTGACCACTCTTGCACGAAGAAGATTTTCCTCATGCCCAGCCTAAACCTCCCTGGCACAATTTCAGGCCATCTCCTCTCGTTCCATTGCCTGATATGACAGAGAGTGTCCTGAGCTTGGGGCGTGGGGGAATGTGAGCAAAACCTCTCCTTGCCTCCATTCCCTGCTCTGCTATGGCAGGTGGACTGCATCAGCTGTCTTGCTCTGAGACATGGGACCCTGTCCCTGTGGGACCCTAGTGAAAAGAGGCATGTGCTGCATTCCCTGCCTAGAGTCACTTGCTGGTGCTGTGGTGCCTGGGCCCTTGTCCTGAAGTGGTGTTCAGGAAGAGCAAATGTTACAGTTTATCTGAGGAATTCAGATGAGGAGTTTCTATTTATTTTTTTCTTTCAATCCCACATGAGGATGCTTAGGGCATGGGACAGGGGCCTGAAGAGCTTTTGTCATCTGCTTTGGGTGATACTCAACCCTTGACTGACACAGATACCTGTGTCACACAGCCCTGCTTTGGATGAAGGGATGAACCAGAGATCTCTAAGAGACCTCTGGACATCCCCTCTGCTTAGCACAACAGCCAGAGTCTTACTGGGGAGGAAGCTGTAACAAGGCAGCCTCTCTATGGTCCTTAGAGTCATCTGTGTGTTGCTTTGACTCTGTAGACTGTCTGCAATGCAAGTAAGGTCCAGGCTGGAGGCTGGAGTTGAGAAAGAATTTTGATGCTCCATCCTACTGCCTGCTTTTTTTTGGCAGTAGGATGGAGAAATTTATGACACAGAGACCCATGGTGGCAGAGGACCTCCTGCACGTCAGAGTTTGAATGACATCATTTGGCTTTGGAGTTGTAGCTCGGAGATGTGCTGGCTCTGAATTCCCAAGATGCTATCCCCTGACTGATCTCTTTGTGCGTTGCCAGTGGCTCTAAGGGAGCAGAAGCTGTACCCAGGCATTTCTGGCAGTGGTACCAAGCATCACAGAGCACCATTCCTTCTAAGTAGTCTCCTACAGTCTGCTTTCTGACACTATGGTATCAAAATGAGGAGAAAACTTCTGTTTGTGGCACAGCCTTTGCAGTGCTTGCAACCTTGGCACTCTGCTTGCTTGGTCGTTGTTGTTTTTTCAGCATCCAAGGTATTTATTAGGTCTGGATTCTGTTGCAGTATCCCTTAGGAGTGAGCTCAGCTGTGTATCATCAATCTCACTTCTGGCTTTGGAGGTCAACCTGTCTTTCCAGAGAGCCTTTATTCTGTTTAACAGTAATGAGCTGGCAGAGATCCAAAGAGGAAAAAACAAAACAAAACAAAGAAAGCCTGACACCCCTCCCCCAAAAACACCAACCAAGCAAGCCATCAAACCCAAACAAAAAGCAATCAAACAGAAAAACAAAACCAAACAACAACAACAACAAAAGCCCAAACCCAACCCAAACCAACAGAAACAAACAACCCCACCATAACCAAACAAAACCCAAACCCCATCAAGCTCCCTCCTTGCAAGTTATTTTGCTTTCCAGATACATAACCTTGCTGTTTCTCCAGGCAGGAAAAGCATCTCTCACAGTGTGATTGCAGAATCATGGAACGTCAGGTTGGAAGGGACCCACAAGGATCATCTGGTCCAACCTTTAATGTTACTGGGGGGACTTGAAGCCCAGTGTCTCTCTGTCTAAATGCTGCCATTGCTATCTGTCTCCCAAACAGAGTCACTCATTTTTGCTGTGGGTCAGACTTCATCTTCTCCACGGGAGGCTTTTTACCAGAACACAACTCTTTTTTCTGCAACCACTGTATCCTTCGGTCCCCTTCTTTACAGAAGAGTGCACTGATACAAAGCTGTGCCCACGTCTGTGCAGAAGTGCTGGCAGGTCAGATGCCACTTGAAGCAAGCTGCAGTTACTGTCTTGCCAGCATTGCTTGTGTGACATTGTGATGGTGCCCCATGTCTTGCACATAGAACGGTGGAGCTGGTGGGCTTGGAAGAGACCTTTGAGATCATCTAATCCAACTGCTTGCCTAGAGCACACAGTCATAGAATCATAGAATTGTTTTGGTTGGGAAACACCTCTAAGATCATTGAGTCCAACCTTCAAACTAACACCACCACAGCCATTAAACCATGTCCTAAAGTGCCATGTCCACATGGTTCTTGAACACCTCCAGGGATGGTGATGGCACCAGCTCCCTGGGCAGCCTGTGCCAACACCTGACCTTTCTCTTGCAGGAAAGAATTTTTCCCTCATATCTGTGATGGTTTGGGTGTTCCCCACCCCTACCCCCACTTTGGAAATCACCCAGGATAGACTCAGCTGGCTCTGGAAATGGAATGAAGCTTTGTATTTACAGCTTAGCACAACAGACAAGCAGATAGTTACAGGATATACAGTGATAGACAGACATAGACAAGGGAAAAGGTAACACAGACACACAGCAGCCCTCCCAGAAACCTGAGTCCCCAGGAGGGGCTCCCAACCACCCCTTCATCTTCCCCCTACCCCTCTCAACCTTAGACCAGTCCCAAGGAAGAATGGAGGTTTGGGTTAGGGTTAGGAAGCAAAGTGGATCAGTCAGAGAGACGGAGGCTGAGGTTAGAGAGAGAGATGCACCTCGGAGCTTGCCAGCCACAGAAGTGCTTAATCTGTGTTTTGATTCTTATACATCTCAGCAAGCCTATGAGTGAGGTAGACATCAGCCTTGTTTTCCTTTCACAGCCTGTAATCTAGTTCTCACCAAAACATTCTAGCTAGGCTCTAACTAGCACAATATCTGACCTGAACTTCTCCTGGCACAATTTCAGGGTATTTCTTCTTGGTTTATCACCTGATACTAGGGAGAAGAGACTGATGCCACCACTACAGCTAAAACAGTGCCACTAAACCACATCCCTCAGCACCACATCCATGTCTTTTTAACTACCTCCAGGGATAGTGACTGTACCACTGTTTGGTCCAGGGACATGCAAGGAGGGAGCCAAGACAGCAAAGTGAAATGAATTTGTTGAGGCTTGTGTAAACCTGAATCCGGTTTCTGTCCTATTGTAGCTGACTTCTGATTTCCCTGGTGTGTTTTGTTTTTCCTTTATAGTTGCCTAGCTTTAGACACCATAATCTAAGCTTTAAGATTCTCTTTGACCCATTTAGTCTGGTGTCCTTGTTCCTGCTGCGGCAGCTGTTGTGTGTTTAAGATGGCAGTGAAGCTTCCAGCTCTTTTCTCTTCAAGCCCTTGCATGTGGGAGCAGCTTTTCGAGGCAGAGAAGTGGGCTGCTGAAACTGCTAATGCTCAGTGCTTTCCCGGTTATGCACTCGAATCCAGGAGGAAGGTTTCTGCCTGGCAGGATGTGCTCGCTGATGGCTTCCCAGCTGACTGCTGCAGCTGCCACAGAGCTCGGTGCACGCATGTTCCTTCCCTGCCTCCTGCAGCACTCCGAGCGGGAGCAGGGGAGGAGGGGAGGTGGAGATGGGTGTTGCTGGAAAGCCAGGCTGTTCTAGCAGCTGACTGTAAATAGGGAAGACATAGCAACTAGAGCAGAAATGTGCTGCTGGAGACCTGGGCTGTGACACCTGCAGAGCTGGGAGAAAGGCAGCAGGGTAAACTAGGAGCTCGCTGGGAATCGTTTCCTTACTGCCAAAAGCAAAGGAAGATGTCTCCCCTCCGCTCTGCAGGAACCTCTGAGTGCAGTTTCTGTCTGAATAAAGGACACTTGGTGCCCTTTTCTGAGCGTGTGGGTGTAGGACAAGTGCTTACACGCTAGCCTCAGCCTGCCTGACCTTGGTGTTGGTTGCCATAGAACACTCATCCTCTCTAGAGGGCTGGGAACAGAGTGGAGATCTGCCAGAAGTGGGGAGAGAAAGAAATAAGGCTCTGTAGGGAAGAACTGTCACTTTGGAGGGACAAGAAGTCAGTTCCTGCCTGTGTTGGTTTTCTTTGCTGTGCAAGAGGTAGCAGCAGTGACTTTTCTGTGTTCTTCTCTTGGTTTTCTTGTTGGCACTGGGAAGTGAACATCCCATGTGCTCTTGTTCTCAGGTTTTACACCCTCTGTCCAGCCTGGGTGGTGCCCTGTCCACCCTTGAGCACTGGAAGCATCTGGGCACCTAGTTGAGCTGTGCCTCTAGGACGTCATCCTAGAGCAGAGAGACTGGGTTTGCCTGGGGGTGTTTGCACAGCCAGTGAGAGAGGAGGAGCCTGTGTTGGTAGGTCTTGAGGAGCTGAGGATGTAGGTGTAGGGTATAGAATCATAGAATCAACCAGCTTGGAAGAGGCCTCCAAGCTCATCCAGTCCAACCTAGCACCCAGCCCTAGCCAGTCAACCAGACCATGGCACTAAGTGCCTCAGCCAGGCTTTGCTTGAAGACCTCCAGGGACGGCGACTCCAGCACCTCCCTGGGCAGCCCATTCCAATGCCAATCACTCTCTGCCAACAACTTCCTCCTAACATCCAGCCTGAACCTCCTCTGGCACAGCTTGAGACTCTGTGCCCTTGTTCTGCTGTTGGTGGTTTCCTGGCAGCAGAGCCCAACCCCACCTGGCTACAGCCTCCCTTCAGGTAGTTGTAGACAGCAATGAGCTCTGCCCTGAGCCTCCTCTTCTGCAGGCTGCACACCCCCAGCTCCCTCAGCCTCTCCTCACAGGGTTTGTGCTCCAGGCCCCTCCCCAGTTTTGTTGCCCTTCTCTGGACACCTTCCAGCACCTCAACATCTCTCTTGACTTGAGGGGCCCAGAACTGGACACAGCACTCAAGGTGTGGCCTGAGCAGTGCTGAGCACAGGTTCAGAATCACCTCCCTCATCCTGCTGGCCACACTGCTCCTGATGCAGCCCAGGATGCCATTGGCTCTCTTGCCCACCTGGGCACACTGCTGGCTCATCTTCAGCTACTCTCTCCCAGCACCCCCAGCTCCCTCTCTGCCTGCCTGCTCTCAGCCACTCTGTCCCCAGCCTGTAGTGCTGCTTGGGGTTGTTGTGTTGTAGAACCCTGCACTTGGCCTTGTTCAGTCTCATCCCCTTGGCCTCTGCCTACCCATGCAGCCTGGCCAGGTCCCTCTGCAGGGCTCTCCAGAATTCTTAGCTGCCAGTTCCTAGATAATCAGTTTGGAAGACAGGAATGTGAGGCACTACTCTGTGTCCTCTGTCTTGACCTTAGTGAGGGTTTTCATGCTACTCTTATAATTTGGTCTTCTGTAGAGCACACTGTGAACTGTCATAGTCCAGATGAGGATCCTCCTTACCGAGTGCATGTGGAGCATAGCAGATAGCCCAATTTGAAGAATACAGTGAAGCTTGGCTCAGAGTTTGTGCTGATATTTGCTCTCTACAGCTACCTGAAAGGAAGTTGGAGTGAGGCCAGCGTTGGCCTTTTCTCCAGAGTAACTAATGAGAGGACAAGAGGTAATGGCCTCAAGCTGCACCAGGGGAGGTTTGGGTTGGATAGGAGGAAGAATTTACTGACTGCAAGAGTGGTCAGGCACCGGAGCAGGCTGCCCAGGGAGGTGGTGGAGTCTCCGACCTTGGAGGTGTTCAGAAATCAAGTAGATGAGACATTTCAGGGCATAGTGGT
This sequence comes from Pogoniulus pusillus, assembly GCF_015220805.1. Taxonomy (NCBI): domain Eukaryota; kingdom Metazoa; phylum Chordata; class Aves; order Piciformes; family Lybiidae; genus Pogoniulus; species Pogoniulus pusillus. The sequence goes on from NC_087288.1 coordinate 20,163,308, forward strand.
GATGGAGGTGTTGGGTGGGAAGTCAGAGCTGGGATCTCAGAGGTCTTTCACACCTTGCTGATTGTGTGACTCAGCGATGGAGAAGTGAGTGTGAAGTCAGCGCTGACTCTGCCGTAGGTGAGCAGGGCTCAGCCCTTGCTCAAAGGTATGAAAAGGAACCTAATCTTCAAGAGATGTGACGTGTTGGTGCCCTGCTGAGGTTCCCTGAGGTCTCAGCCGTGTGCAGAGGCTTTGCTGCTCCTCCTGAGGGATGGATGTGCATCAGTGGAACAGAAGGCCATTTGGAACGGAGAGGAGAGCTCAGGCCTATAGAACAACTAACTCGAGGAACTCTTGAAAGAGTGAGGCTTAAGAGGAGGGAATAGGTAGGTATATAATGAGATGTGTCTGCTTAGGGCAACTGCCCCAGGACTGTTCTCCATCTTCACTTCCAGTGAGGAAGAAACTGACCCCTCCATTGCTCAGGGCCTGCTCCTGGGCAGTAGTGTTAGCTGAGCTGGGTCACTTGCCCTGAGCCCCCCTGAGTAGAGTGCACAGCTGTGGGGAGAGGAACCCTGCCAAGTGGAGCTCTGCTCTCTGTCCTGTACCTGGGGCAGCATTTCTGCTTGTTCAGTCAAGCAGGCAGAAGGCTGCCTCTGAGCAAAGGCCATGCAGAGGTGGGTCCTGCAAGAGGACAAAGACAAATCTGTTGGCAGCTCCTTCCCCACCTCCTCCGAGTAGCGCCCTGGCAGTTTGCCGCCTTCCTGCCAGCAAGGCCCATGGGTGCTCAGGTTGCAGAGCCTCATGCCATCTCCTGCTGCTGGGCAGGCTGTGTGTAAGCTTTCCCATACAGGCAAGATTCTGTTCATGCTGTGAGTGTTACAGAATTGTTATCGAGTCATAGAATTGTTTCAGCTGGAAAAGACCTCCAAGGTCACTGAGTCCAACCATCAACCCAACACCACCATGGCTGCCATTAAACCATGTCCTAAAGTGCCATGCCCACAGGTTTCTTGAGCACCTCCAGGGACAGTGACTCCAGCACCTCCCTGGGCAGCCTGTTCCAATGCCTGACCACTCTTGCAGCAAAGACATTTTTCCTCACCTCCAACTTAAACCTCCCCAGCCACAATTTCAGGCCATTTCCTCACCTGATATGAGGGAGAAGAGGCCGACCCCCACCTCACGCCAACCTGTTTTCAGGGAGTTGTTGAGAGCAATGAGCTCTCCCCTCAGCCTCCTCTTCTCCAGACCAAACAACCCCAGCTCCCTCAGCTGCTCCTCACCAGACCTGTTCTCCAGACCCTTTGTCAGTTCTGTTGCCCTTCTCTGGACATGCTCCAGCACCAAAATGTCCTCCTTCTTGTGAGGAGCCCCAAACTGAACTCAGTATTTGAAGTGTGGTCTCAGCAGTGCTGAGTACAGGGACACAATCACTTCCCTACTCCTGCTGGCCACATCATTCCTGATCCTGGCCACCTGGGCACACTGCTGGCACATCTTCAGCACTCCTTACCCATAGTAGCCATTCTGTGCTGGGGCTGAGATGGTGAGGCTGTGCTCTTCTGGTCAGGGTACTTTTTGTTTGGCCCTGGAAGGTCACTAGTACCTCCCTTGCTGAGAGATGCTCTTACAGGAGATTTTCCTATGGAGGAAGCAGAAAGCTGTGAGCTGGCATCCCTCCACTTTCTACTCCCTTTCTTCTGCAGTTGGCAGAGGTGTTGGGCTCTGACAGCCTTCTTGCCTCAGTGGTCTGTGGGCAGGAGGTGTACGCATTGCAACCTCAGATGCCAGCTATAAGTCTCTGCTCACAAATGGAAGCTAAATCAGCTTTCCTCGCTGCTGGGAGTGTGGGGGTGTTGGAGGTCAGCACTGATTCTAGCCTTTTTGTCTCCTGTCCACGTGTACCACCTGCACTGCTTGCCAGAACTCCCTGCCACAAAAGCAGATACACGTGCCCTGACAGCTCCCTGCTGCCAAAGGGAGAGGGGAAGACAGAGGGTAAAGGCTTAGAGTAGGCAATCAGTTCAACGCTGGCTCTGGCTGCTTGAGGTAGGCTGTGACTGGCTGTAGGCTGTATCTGGTTGTGGCTGTCTGAATCAGCAGGGAGGTGCTCAGGTTTTGTCTCTCTGTGCAGGGCTGCAGGAGCAGGACTATGTCCACCATGGTGTACCCAAGGGAGGAGAAACTGGACAAGCTGAGCCAAGAGGAGATAATTTCCAACACCAAGCTGGTGATGCAAGGGCTGGAGGCGCTCAAGAATGAACACAACTCCATCCTGCACAGCTTGCTGGAGACCATCAAGTGCCTGAAGAAAGATGAAGAAGCCAACCTCGTGCACGAGAAATCCAACCTGCTCCGCAAGTCGGTGGAAATGATTGAGCTGGGGCTTGGAGAAGCTCAGGTGAGAGCGGTGGGTGACCCCCTGGGTGTTCTCTGGGGCTGACAGGGGAAGGTGGCTACGTGGCCGTTCCCCATAAGCTGCAGGGGCAGCAAGGGGCTGAGTACAGAAGGGCAGCGTGACCCTGAGGCTGGCTCCTAAGCATGCGTCTGAGGGAGATACCAGGTTGTGGCAACTAACAGACTGTGCCTCTGGACCAGGTGATGATGGCATTGTCCAACCACCTCAATGCTGTGGAGTCAGAGAAGCAGAAGCTGCGCGCTCAGGTGCGCAGGCTGTGCCAGGAGAACCAGTGGCTGCGTGATGAACTTGCCAACACCCAGCAGAAGCTGCAGCGCAGCGAGCAAACCGTGGCTCAGCTGGAGGAGGAGAAGAAACACCTCGAGTTCATGAACCAGCTGAAGAAGTATGATGAGGATGTGTCACCTTCGGTATGCCCTAGTCCTGTCGTGCTGCCACCTGTGGGGGTGAGGGAGGTTGGAGCAGCAGGATCGCCGAGGTGTGATGGCATTGCCCCGGAATTCACTCCCTCCTGGCTACCGTGCACAGCAACGCCTGGAAATAAAGGGAGCCTGCCTGGGGCAGAGTCTCTAGAAGAACATAGAGTAGCTTGCCAGGGCATGCTGGGGAAATTTGGCTTTATTAATTTTGGTGTGGGAGAGATTATGGTGGCAGAGACAACAGGGGAGGTTGCAGGTGTCAGTGGGCTGCAGTGGGGCGGAGGTTTTTGCAGCTGACTCAGCCCAGGCTGCTGCTGTCTGCTCTGGGAATCGCCCATTTTGTGATTCCCTTCCTCCTAGGAGGAGAAGGAGGGTGACTCCACTAAGGACTCTCTGGATGATCTGTTCCCAAATGAAGAGGAGGAGCATGGTCCTGGCTGTAAGTGTTTGCTCACGCGTGGTTGCTGGCTGGCTCTGCTCAGGCGTGCCGTGCCAACTGTGCCCGTGTATTCCTCTCTGCCTGCAGTGCCCCACCAGCACAGCAGTGCAGTGGCAGCTGCCCAGCAAGGAGGCTATGAGATCCCTGCCCGCCTGCGAACCCTCCACAATCTCGTCATCCAGTATGCCTCACAGGGACGCTATGAGGTGGCTGTGCCACTCTGCAAGCAGGCTCTGGAGGACCTGGAGAAGACATCAGGCCACGATCACCCTGATGTGGCCACTATGCTCAACATCCTGGCACTAGTGTACAGGTGAGCATGGTGGGGAGGGCAAGACTGGACCAGGAGAGCTTTCTGCCTCTCCCATTTACCAGGACAGCACATTCTGGTGACAGGGAGCTCCCCCAGCTTCCAGTGGTTCTCCTTTCAAAAGGGTTTTGGTAGAGAGAAGTTATTTGAACCACCCAACTTCCTGCTCTAAGGACTGGCTAAGATGTGGGGGAATGGAGAAGAGAAAGGGCTGTGGGAGCTGGATCTGTGTGGAAGGAGGACTGTGGTTTGCAGTCCTGCTTGCCATGGGCTGTGGTGGCCAGATCTCAAATACCTGTCTGTCTTTGCACTGCAGGGATCAGAATAAGTACAAAGAGGCAGCACATCTCTTGAATGATGCTCTTTCCATCCGCGAGAAGACTCTGGGCAAAGACCACCCAGCAGTGAGTGTCTCCCTCCTCTTTGTCACCCCCCTTGACCTGTGGGCACTGCTGAGGCTGGAGGAGTGTTCTACGGTGGCTCTGCAGCCAGACTGCCAAGGACAGCGACGTACTCTGATCCGAGGGCAGCTTTTCATGTGGGGTGGGGCTCTGCTTACTGCTGCAGTATGTCCTCCTGTCTTCTTCAGTCTAGTCCATCAGATGCTGGCTTCTCCTAGACCCTGCAGTGGGGCTCCTGGGCTGTCCTCTTGTCAGGAGCAGCTGTGCTGCAGGCATGAAGGGAATAGGACACCTGCTGTGACTGCTGCTTGCACCCCTTCTTTGGTCCCGCTGGGTTCTGCGTTGTTTGATGGAGAAGCTTTTGTCTCTGCAGGTGGCAGCAACTTTGAACAACCTGGCAGTTCTCTATGGCAAGAGAGGGAAGTACAAAGAGGCAGAGCCACTGTGCAAGCGAGCGCTGGAGATCCGTGAGAAGGTACTGGTGTCCCACACTCTGCTCCCTGACAGTTTTCCACATCACTGCACCTGGAAGATCCAGGACCTACCTAGGCTCTTCAGCTGCCATTCTGCCATCACCTTCACTATCTCTCCAGTGTTTCCAGCCATAAGAGGTCTGCCAGGAGGTGGAAGCTGGAATTCTTTTTTTCCTTGGCTCCTATCTACATAGGCATGTCCTGGAGGGACTGCAATGTCTACTAACTCCAGGAGTCCTCTGCAGTCTTTAAGTGTTGACTTTCTGTGGCTTCTCTTCTTCTGTTTACCCAGGTGCTAGGCAAAGACCATCCTGACGTGGCCAAGCAGCTGAACAATCTAGCCCTGCTGTGCCAGAACCAAGGCAAATACGATGAGGTGGAGTACTACTACTGCCGGGCCCTGGAGATCTACGAGAGCTGCCTAGGTCCTGATGACCCCAATGTGGCCAAGACCAAGAACAACCTGGTGAGACCCTGGGGAGAGGCTGTGTGGGGATGGGGGGTGGTGCCATGGGAAAGGTGAGCATTGCCTGCTGCTTGGAAGAGGTAGAGATGTAGCCACAAGGATGGGGGGCAGGGTTAATCTCTCTTGCCCAGTGGAGCTGGAGCTGTTTTTTTGGTTGCAGGCCTCCTGTTACCTGAAGCAAGGCAAATATAAAGATGCAGAGGTGCTGTATAAGGAGATCCTTACCCGTGCTCATGTGAAGGAGTTTGGCTCTGTGGATGGTTTGTACAGCAGAAGCTCTTGGGGCTGGGGAAGGGTGAGCAGTTTGGTCTCCTGGCTCTCAGCCTAAGCTTGGCTGGGTCTGGTATCCTCTGGCAGAGGGATGTGAGGCCTTGCAGAGACCCCATTTTAGGCAGCCCTTGAGACACTGCCACTCTAATGTGTTAGGCTGCTCCACTCCCCTCTGAAGGACTCTTGGAGAGCTCTGGCTGTCAGTCTTTGGTGGGTTGGGATGAGGCGTGGCTGGAATTGGAACAGCAAGTGGCACAGTCATTCCCCAGCATAGGCTGAAGTTTCTGCTGTACACTTGGCATTTCCTGTGGGAGGACTTGTTCCTTCCTGCCCCTGTCCTGCCCTTGCAATGTCGGTTGCCTTTCTTGGGGCTGTGTCCCAGGGAAATCTGGAAGTCTTGTCCTTTCCCTCTGGGGACAAAGTGCTGGGCTGTGCAGGAGGCAGAGCTCCAGTGAAAGGCAGACCAGCAGGGTGAGGTGGTGAGCTGAGCTAACTTGTGTTCTTCCCGGCACAGATGAACACAAGCCCATCTGGATGCACGCAGAGGAGAGAGAGGAGATGAGCAAGGTGAGTCTGAGCTGCGGGTGCTGCCTGTTGGTGGCAGCAAGAGCCCTGGGAGGGGAGCAAGGTGCAGGGGTTTTGATCTTCTCTTACAACGGCCAGACCCTCTTCCCAGCAGTCCAAAGAACTGCCATGGCCACTGATGAAGGCCAGGAGGGGTCTGAAGAGTAGGGAAAGGGCATGACTGCTCCTTCAGGCAACCCAACAGAGCCCTCGATCCTTTTGCTGGGGCAGAGAGTTGTTCATCCTCTCAGCCGTGGCTGCATGCCCTCTCTTTTTGCCCTAGTGGTCCTTCTAGCCGCACGGATGACGGACGATGGCGGATAGCAGGAGGTTGTGCTGCAGGGACTTGGCACTCTCTTCCAAAGAGCTGCTGGTACCTGCAGCACAGCATGCTTCTGAAGCAGGCCTAAGGCTGCCTGGGTCAAAATGGAGATAAAGAAGAAACTGCTGCTGTCACCTTACTTTAGCAATGGGACCAAATCTCCTGAAAAAGATCTGCATGCAGGGCAGGCCCTTCCTGTTCTATGTCCTAGCTGGCCTCTGAAAGAGGATAGCCATGAGCTCTGCTTGCCTTGGACTAGGATGAGAGGCAGAAGCTGTGGCCCAGACCCTGCTCTGTGCTCAGCTGATAAACACAACAGGGCCTGTCTCTGCTTTTCCCAAGCCTGTGACCTGCCACCTCTTTGGCAGGTGCATGTAGCAGCAGAATGAAGGGCTCCAGGCTAGTCCTCTAGCTGCAGTGGGAGCAAACACTGCCTCTCTGCTGGTCCTTTGACCTCAGCAAGCCCCACCCCTGTGTGCACTCAGACAGCAGGCTGGCAGGCTCGGCTTAGTGACTTGCCAGTCCCAGCCTGCAAGGCCTAACAGCAGGCAGCTACCTCTCACCAGCATGCAGCTCCACCTTGCACTGTTCCAGTTCCTTCCCTGCAAAGGCCCTGCTGCAAGGAAATCACACCTGCTGCAGCACTATCCTGTGCAGAAGTCAAAGCAGAGACCAGGCTCCCCTTGCCTTCTCTGGCACTGAGACACTTCTGATGGTATCTGGAGAATGAAGAGATCAAAAGCAGACAGTTGTAAGCAGCAGTGCTCCAGATAATGCAAGCCTTGCTGTGTTGCAAGGGAACACACTCAGGCACCTACAGCTGGAGTAAGATTTGTTTTACAGACTGAGGCAAGGGCTGAGCCTCTTTCTCTGCCACTAGGGCTTCTGACCTCAAGGCAGCAGCTGTGCCCATGCCCCATGGCTGGCATGGGCTTCCTAGCTAGGCAGCAGGAGCCACAGACCTGCTTATACAGCTGGCCCAGGGACGGTAACAGCTGTGCTCTGCTTTGTGCTGTGTTTCTCCTATTAAAAGCATCAAACCTGTCTTGCAGAGCTTCACTTCTTTCCCTCAGACCCCTCTTTCCCTCTGCTCTCACTGGCAGCAGCAGGAGGCCAGCCTGTGCCAGCAGCAAAGCTTTGGCACCCTGACCTGCAAGGCTCCTTCTGACCCAGAGCATTGGTTACCTTTCCTCTTCAGTTCAGCCACCTTCTTAAGGCTGCCTCTAAGCAAGCTTGAGAGATGTTTTGAGTCTTGAGCTCTTACATCCCTGGAGTGTGCATAGGCTATGTAGGCTCTGGCCTTGTGGCTCAGGGAGGGTCTAGCATATGGGGTAAAGATCTGAGAACTGCTGTGGGATTGAGTAAGAATAATGGTCTCTGTGAAGACAAGTTTCTTCTGGCTGCAGCCCTTGCCAGAGGAAAACTCCTCCTGTGGAGCAGCAGCTCCCTGCACCTGTGAATGAGAGTGACCCTTCTGGGCCTGGGGCTGAGCTAGATGCTTCTTGGGTCTGAGCTAGATGCTTCTTGGCCAGCCTATGTGTCCTCTGGATGTAGAACCAGGGGCATGGCTTGCCCCCAGGTGCTCACCATCCAGCAAGGTGCACAATGTGTGGACCAGCGGCACTGCTCCTGCAGGTGCCATGGTCCCTGCTGACCCAGGGCAGTGCTGGGTGCTGCACCCTTCAGAGTGGATTGTACTGGCCATAGATCCTTCTCCTTGAGCATTGAGCTCTGCTCCCTCTCCCTTGGCTCTGGCCAGCAGCTGCTTTGCTACTGTGGCAGGGCCAGGCAGTCAGCTTTGGGGTGCAAAGGATGGGCATGGAGAGGAAACAATTACCTGAGCTGAAGTGCTGTGGGGCAGGCCTGACCTTACATGCAGAAGGTGTGGATGTGGCTGGCTGATTGCTGGCCATGGCCATGGGCTTTGGTGTCCATACTGCCTGGCATGCCTGTGGGGTTTTAGTCAGTGGGGCATGTTTTTGCATGCTGGCAGAGGTAGGGTGTCGCCCTCTTCCCAGGATGGGCTGTGCTGTCCCTGCTGCCTTTGGTGCCATGGAAGGGGCATGGGGAAGGGATTGTGTTGCTTTCCGAGGTAGGGTTATCACTTCTGCTTGTGGTCCAGGTCTGTGGCAGCAAATTCCACTCTCCCTCCGGGAACTTGCTGGGATTCATCACCGTATGTGCACGTTGTGTTCTGAAGGGCAGGGCTGGTACAACAGCGCAGCCTGGGGCCTGACCCTAGCACCCAGTGGGAGAGCACAGGCCAGAGAATGGGAGTAGTCATGAAGTTTACAGCTCTCTTCTCTGCTTACCTTGCAGAGCAAGCACAGAGACAGTGCTCCCTATGCTGAGTACGGCGGCTGGTACAAGGCCTGTAAGGTTAGCAGGTAAGAGGTGGTTTGTGGGCAGCTGAGAGCTCTGGAGGGGGTGGCCTGCCTCAGGGCTTCTGCTCACCTTCAATCTTTGACTGTAGCCCAACTGTGAACACCACTCTGCGGAACCTGGGTGCTCTGTACCGGCGCCAGGGCAAGCTAGAGGCAGCTGAGACCTTGGAGGAGTGTGCGGTTCGCTCTCGGCGGCAGGTAACCACAGCGGCACCGTCCTGGGTGGAGTGGGGAGCAGGTCATGGCACAGCTTTTGGCTTGGGGTGTGGGAAGGGTCTGTCCTGGGACTTCTGATCTCCTCAGTTTATGTTCCCACAACAGCAGATGCGCCCTGGTGGTTGGGTTGTGTTTGTGCAAGGGCACACACGTGTAGAGGTGTGTGTGCGCACGTGAGGGTGGATGTTACGTGGGAGGAAGATGTGGATTTTTGAGGGCAGAAGTACATTATTTTGTTTGCCTGGAGAACACAGTTTAGGCTTCTCAGAGTACTTCTCACCCTAATGTGTTTAATCTGGAGAAAAGGGAAGCTTAGGGGAGACCTCACTGCTCTCTACAGCTCCCTGAAAGGAGGTTGGAGTGAGGTGGGAGTTGGTCTCTTCTCCCTAGTATCAGGTGATAGAAGGAGAGGAAATGGCCTGAAATTGTGCCAGGGGAGGTTTAGGTTGGATATGAGGAAAGATTTGATTCCTGTGAGAGTGGTCAGGCGTTGGAACAGGCTGCCCAGGGAGGTGGTGGAGTCACCTTCTCTGGAGGTCTTTAATGTGGACATGACACTTTGGGACTTGGTTTAATGGCCATGGTGGTGTTAGGTTGATGGTTGGGCTTGATCTCAGAGGTCTTTTCCAACCAAAATAATGCAATGATTCTGAACTCCTCCCAATCCTCAAATAATAAAGCAGGATCTGTAAGTCCCTAGCACAGAGACTGAAGGACAGCAGAAACCTTCACACACTGAAACGTGAATCATAGAATCAAGCAGGTTGGAAGAGACCTCCAAGCTCATCCAGTCCAACCTAGCACCCAGCCCTAGCCAGTCAACCAGACCATGGCACTAAGTGCCTCAGCCAGGCTTTGCTTCAACACCTCCAGGGATGGTGACTCCACCACCTCCCTGGGCTGCTGTCAGCTTTAGGGTGGGAAGCCCATGCTCTCCAGTGTGGTCTCTGGTTTGATGGGGGCTCAGTGAGCTGTGAACCCAAACAGGGACTGCTGAATGCAATATGGCATTGGCCTTTGCTCTGGAGACTTCTGGCTGTGGTGGGGGCAATGACCAAGTGAGGAGCTGGGACCAAGCACAGCAATGGCACAGCAGATCACTCGAGGGAAGGAAAGAAAGGTAAAACGTTGTGCTTCTCCTTTTCTACTGGCAGGGCATCGACCCCATCAACCAGACGAAGGTGGTGGAGATCCTGAAGGAGGGCGATGGCTCAGAGAGACGACGGAGCCTGGGGGGCAGTGTCAAGTACGAGAGTGCCACAGACGGTAGCGAGGAAGTGAGTATGGGCGTGGAATGGAGCGGGGTAAGTACAAGACACCATCAAGAATGGCCTCAGCTGGCTGCCAGAGGGAAGGGACAGCCTGGCTCAGGGCTGTCCCCGCGCGGCCTGTCGTGGCATCCTTGTCTGCCTCCGTTTGCTCCCCGCACACCTCCTTCCCCTCTTTCCTGGCACAAGCCAGCCAGTCTGCAAAGGTGCGTGGCTGGGCCTGGCTCCTGGTGTGCAGGCCAAACATCCTCAACTGAGGGCTTCTGCTTCCATGTGGCTGCCAGGCCCTGGCAGTGCACAGCATGAGACAGTCCTGGTCTGCCCTTAATCTTAGCCTTGCAACCTTATTAACATCTCTCCCTGCTGCTCCCCTCTTGAGGGCCCTGGCTGAGAGCATCAGCCCCATCTCAGGCCCACGCAGCCTCTGTGAGCAACTTGGCTGGTTCTGCGCTGTGCCACAGGTGGTGCTGAGCCTGGGGAGGGGGGGGGTGTGTGTCTGGTGTGGCTGTGACCGAGTGTCTGCAGGGCACAGGAATAGACTGCAGCCAGCATCTTTGCTCCCCCCATTTCCTGTCTCCTGCCCTATGTGGGCTCTGGCCAAGCAGAGGTGGTAAGGGGCAGATCTTTGCAGGATGCCAGGCCATGCTGGCATCCACCAGTGGATGCTGACCTGACCAGTGGTGGCAAATGAAGCTGATGTTAGCTGAGGCACAGATGAGGTGACCTGAGCCCGAGTGGATTTGCTGTGAGGCTGAAGGGTACTTTGGTCACTTGTGCTGAGTTTGGAGGAAGGTAGTGGTCCAGGTCTGGAGCAGGTGCCTTGTGTCTTCTGCAGGGAGGAGGATGGAGATGAGGCAGCAAGTGAGCATGGTGCTGGGGTGCTTGGCTTGGGAGCTGCTAGAGCTGTTAACACCATTCCTCCTGCAGGTTCTAGCTGAGACTGCAGTGTAGCTGGGTACCCGGGGGCTGCTGCAGCCTGGCACAGGCAACACACTGAGCACACAGAGTCCTTTGCTTCCCCCTCACATCTGCTGTCACTAACCCTTCCCCACCTGGCTCTGCTCTATCCCTACCCGCATGAGCTCCCTGTCTTCCTCCTGCCTCTTCTCTGTTGCCATGACAGCCCCCCCAACACTCAAGCCTGAAGCCTGCTGGCTCTCTTGATCGTGGATTGTACCCAGGAGATGGCTGGAAAGGGACCTGGGGAGCAAAGCATTAAGGGGATCCAGCAGCTCTGCCAGACAGACTATCCTCTGTCTCAGCTCTTCGCATCAGGAGTTGAAAAGGGTCCTAGCCCTGGCAAGACACCAACCCTGGAACCTTTTCCTCCTGAGCAGTAGAAGAAGCTAGAGACACACCAAGGGAGGGTTGTAGGTTTAGATTAGGATCACCTGACCCCTGCCCTTGCTGATGTACCTCTGTAGTTCCTCCTGACTGTGGTTGGTGTTGGATAATGCCTTTGCATTGGTGATGGTCTGGGAGACCCTTCTGGCAGTCTCTGAGCTGATCATCCCAAGGCAAGCAAGCAATACCACCCTGTCCTCCAGCCAAGGGGGATAGTCCCTGCTCATATGACCCTTCCCCAGCTGTAAATAGAGGGCTCTAGGGCTATCCCACAGCCTGGGGCACATGGCTGCTGCCACACTATGCTCAGTGCCTTTGCCAGCCTGCTGCACGCATAGGCAGCCTCCTCTGCCAGCCAGCAGCCCTGCACTGGGCTGCAGCTCCCCCAGAAGAATGCAGCTCCTGCTGCTTCTGTCTGTCATGGCCAGTTGCTCCCTGTTCTGGAGACCTCCTATGTGCTGTCTTAGGGCAGGCTCTCTCTGCAGCCATCCCATAGCTATTAGCTGCTGCAGGCAGGGCCATGGCAGCACCCAGGGTGCCAGCAACTTCTGTGCCCCACTACCAGGTGCTGTTCTGGAAGTACCCCAGGGCCTGGAACTGGCAGTTGAGCTGGGAGAGGCAGGATCTGCGCTGTGAGAGCAAGGATGGCACCAGCCCAGTGCTGCTGAGGCCTTGAAGGGTGCCCCATCCCCAAAGCCCTGGAGCTGGGAGTCCTCAGAGCAGAAGGTCCATGCTGTTCCTCCCTGAGCTGGCTGCCCCTGCCAGGCTGCTGGAGCCTGCTGGCAGAGATGTGAACCTGCTTGTACGGCCCCACAGCTCTTCCTGCCCAGCCGTCTCTGCCCGCAGCCTGGACCCTGCCCCCCTGCCTCCCTGGGTGACCCACAAGCCTTGTAAATTGTGTCTCTCTCCTCTCTGTGCACTAGGCTTAAATGCCTCCCGAGACTCCCTCTTTCCCCTCCACTGCAATCACCTGGATGCTTGTGTTGTCCTCCGACTTTTCCTCCACACCATCCCTCCTTCCTCGGCGAGAACTCCACACCAGTCCCCCAACCCTCCGGGCGCGCGAGCGAGGGCACCGCGACGCCTGCAGAGGAGTTCCTGGCCATGTGGTCCAGCTCCAGTCCCCGTGGCCAGCAGGAGCAGGAAGAATCTGCGAGGAGCTGCCTGCTCCCCCAGCCAGGGCAGCCAGCCACTGTTCCCTTGCCTGCTCCTCCCCCTATCCTGCCCTTGCACATGCCCTGGGGCCAGGCCTGCGGGGCACTGCCTTCACTCCAGGCATACCAACTCTACTGTCATTAGCTGTCCTCAACCCTCCTAGCTTGTTCCCTTCATCTCTGCAAGGCCAGGACAGAGGCATGAAGATGCAGGACTGTTCTGGGGCGGAGGCCTGGCCTTGGCAGAGCTGTCCTGCTCCTAGTTGCTTTCTTCCTTGTAGGCTTAGCTGATGTTAGCACCCTAAAGCAAACCTGTGCTGGCCACCAGCAAGCTGGGCTCTCCCTGCGGCATGCTGAAGTCTCTGTCTTGCTGTCCTTGCCCCAGATGTGCTCTGCAACCCAGGGGCAGCATGTAGGCCTCTCTGCAGGGGCACAGGGATGTAGGACAGCCCACATCTACTGTACATACAAAACAAGATGAGGAGGTGACAGCCAAGGGCCACACATGGAACAGGGACTGGCTAGGACAAGCATGTTGGGTTGCAGCCTCCTGACGTGATGCTGTGGCTGAGTTCCTGACCTGGTGGCATTGAGAGGTGAATCAGCTCCCCATTGCTCCAAGGTCCCCAGGCATGGCTGCTGGGAGAGAGGGATGGGGGTGAAGCTTTTAACGGGTTTTGGAGGAAAAGGAAGAGTAGGAGGAAAGCAGAACTTTTCTGTAAGGGCCAAGCACTAGACCATTAGTAGTGAGTGAGACAGGCGATGGACTGGTTCAGAGCAGAGTGGTTGGGAGTAAGAGGAGGTGCAAAGAAAGGTAGGAGAAAAAGAGGATCTGGGGTTTGGGGTGCTCTAAGCATGTAGAGGCAGATGGGATGAGGCTGTGCAGGCTAGAGAAGAGAAGGCTTTGGAGAGACCTTATAGCATCCTTCCAGTACCTGAAAGGTGCCTACAAGAAAGCTGGGGAGGGACTTTTTACAAGGGCTTGTAGTGATAGGATGAAGGGGAATGGCTTTGAGCTGGAAGAGGGGAGATACAGACTGAATATTAGGAAGAGAGTCTTTCCAGTGAGGGTGGTGAGACGCTGGAACAGGTTGCCCAGAGAGGCTGTGGTTGTCCCCTTCCTGTAGGTGTTCAGGGCCAGGTTGGACAGGGCCTTGAGCAGCCTAATCTAGTGGAAGGTGTCGCTGCCCATGGCAGAGGACTTTGGAACTAGATCTTCAAGGTCCTTTCCAACCCAAACCTTTGTATTGTTCTGTGAAGGAGGTTTCCACGGGAAGAGAAGGGATCAGGTTGCTCACAGAACAGATTGACTCTTGACCTGGCTTGCCATGCATCATGCCTGGGGCTGTTGCTGTCTGGCTGTCCCCCATCAAGTGGCTGGGAAACCTGTAACCCTGTTACTTCTAGGGAGGCAGTACTGGCTCTCTGCATGCTCCAGGATGGCTCAGTGCCTCTGATGGGATTCCAGGTCTGCACAGGGTCTAGTGCTCTGAGTCACTACTGAGAAAAGGGACATTTCCCAGGGCCAGACCACTGCTGCCTTAACCCTCACACTCTTGGGTGCACATTTTCATTCCACCTCCTGTAAGAAGCAAATTTCCCTGGCCCTCCTACCAGGGAAAGAAAACCAGGCAGGCTGCAGCCAGCAGGATAGGGACCAGTGCAGGACATCAGCTCTCCCTCCCGACCCTTATTTATTTAGTCAGGTAGTTTCTTTCATGCTTAGTCACCTGGCAGGTGGTGATACTCAGAGTACTTCTGTGCTTCTGTCTGCCTGGGCCTGGCTTTGCTCTGGTGGTGCAGAGGCCTTGGGGCACATGCATGCTGCTCTCCTGGGAGCTTGTGCTTGGCTGAAAGGTTTGTCCCCAGGCCGTGGAGCGTGGAGTGCGGTAGGGCTGTGCCTTCCCTGCCAGCACTGCTCGGTGCTCTGGGCGAGTGGCAAGTCCCTAGCGCAGGCTGCGTTCAGGCCCCAGTGCCCCTCTGCTTTGCCGTGTCCTGGACCTGGTGCTGTAACAACCGTACCTCTGATTAAAGGTAGACAGACCCGAACTGCTGCCCTGTGCTTCTTTCCATGCTCTGCAGGGCCTGGTGGTGGTGGGTGCACATGCTTGCTGGAGCAGGTGTGGGGGTGCTCGGTGATTCGTGTGTGTGGAAGGGGACATGCTGCCTCCCAGGGCGCCTCTCCTAGGCAGGCTGAGCACTGGAGGTGAGGGACCCAGCTCCACTGCCTCTCCCTCTAAGCTCGAAGTTGGGGTTGCTACTAACTCAGCTCTGCAGCCATGTGTGGCAAGGCTGCCCCAGGGTATCAGAGCTTGGGCCTTCCCCAACCAGTGTTTCCCTTGCCAGAGCAGTACCCAGTTGTGTCCTTCAGTGCTGAGCTGCACACGCTGCCAATTCCTGCCCAAGTCCTCTGCCTTCATGCAGCAGGCAGGGTGAGAGTGTGCAGTGAAAAGCAGCTCAGTGATGGAGTTGCTGATTTTTCTTTGAGTGTTCTCATCCTGGTGGGAGCAGTGGGATGGGGGCTTTACAGTAAGCCAAGCCCCCAAAGCATTCTGGGTTAAAAATAACCCTGCAGAAGAGGGAGTGGGGAGAGGAGGGAGGCTATTTTTAACACAGCATGCAGCAGCATTTGGTTCTGGTGTTGGTCTGCAGTCAGTTTGCACCACTGCAGCTGGGGAAACGTGGCTCCATCCTCCATCCCTGACCCCAGAGCATATTTCCTGGTCAGATCCTGCTGCCCTTGTACCATGTGTTCCTTTCTCCACGCCTGGCTTGCGTGCCCTGGCAGAAGGAGCAGTGCCTGACATGGCAGTGCCCTGCAGGGAAGGTGGTGACTCAGTACCAGTCTGCTGGGGCGGTAAAAAACACCCCACTCTATCTCTGCAAGTGCCACATACCGGTGGCCAGCTCCTCCGAAATCTGGCCAGCATGCCTGGTGCAGAGGTTGAGTTGCTGCCTTCCTGGTACCTGCAGTGCTCTCTGCATTTCTGAGTGAGTGGGTCCCTTGCAACAGCAGGTGGCTCCCAGCTTGGAAACGCCTCGTCCTAACGAGGAAGTTAAGATGTTTAATGCACTTGGCTTATCCGAGGAGGGATGTGATGAATACCAGGAGAAAGGTTTGCTGGTAGGAAAAGTCACATTCATGTCTTGGAGTGGGGAAGTGTTGGAACAGCTCTCCCCAGGGCCACAATCTATAGGGGTCAGAGTGAGGGGATGACCAGTAGGGCTCTGTGGGCAGATCAGGGGCAATTCACAGATTCACAGATTGCATTGGGTTGGAAGGGACCCCCAAAGGTCATCTTGTCCAACACTCCTGCAGTCAACAGGGACACCTCCAACTAGATCAGGGCTGTGTGAAGATTGATCCTGGATATCTCCAGGGATGGGGCCTCAACAACATCCCTGAGCAGCCTGATCCAGTATTGCTTCTGCCAGCCTGAGACATAGAGCATTCTGGTCATTTTGAGTGGTACGAAGGGGCTCCCACATGTCCTTGCAAAAGCTCTTGGCAGCTTGGAGTTGCTTTATCTCCATTTGTTCTGCCCTGATGTGCCAGGGGCCATTGGGATCAGGAGCAGGGAGGATTGCTGTTACCATGCCTTTGGAGCAAAAGTAATTCCACATCATCAGTGGTCCACAACCTTGTGTAATGAGCATGCCTGGGCACAGAGAAGAGCTTGGTGCCATTTAGGCACAGTAGCTGGCATGTGGAGCTAGATGCAGGAGATGGGCCAGAACCTGTCAAGTGCTTGAGCTACTGGGAACTTTTGAGGGCCTGTGAGAGGGAAACAGAATGAGGAACAATATTTAGGGCTGGTTTTGGTCTTTGGAAAAAGCAGGTAGTCATAAAGAAACTCCTGCAAGTGCCACCTTGGACCTGCTGGCAGCCAAAGTGCAGCTAAATTCTGGTGGACCAAGGAGAGCGGTGCCTGCTTGCCAATAAAGTGTTGGTGCAGCCAGGTTAAGGCATCCCTGAGGGAACTGCCTGAATTGCTCACCAGGGTGAAAGCTAATTGTCCTGGGGTGTTAGAGGTGGGACAAGGCTGAGTGTGCATGTGGACTGGTCTTATCTGACATGAGTGAGTGTGCAAGACCAGGATGTGAATCAGGATGAACTCTGGATGGAGGAGAAAAACAGCAGTAGCTTGGAGGGGAAGGGTGAAGATGGCCTCCAGTTAGCCAATGAGGAGGGAGTCACTGAACTTAATGTCCCGGCAGCATGTCCTGATCTGACACAGGTACCCACAAGCTTGGGGTTCCCATTAGGGCTTGGTGCTTCCCTGGCCACTGAGACCTCCTTGGTAGCTCCTGCCTGAGCTGTCAGAGGTGATGAAGGTGCCATGTTTGAGTAGGGCATGGTAGTAGGGGTCCCTGACTGCATGGTCATCATGGCATGTGTGAAGTGGAGCCATGTAGCAAGCAGTAAGCCTGCTCTGGGCCAGGGCCGAATCCTCAGTGCGAGTGGGCAAGAAGGTGTTGGGAGCCAAGCCCAGTTCCTGCCACTCATACGCAGCATGCCAAAGTCTGGTCGGTGCCTCTCAGCCATGGCCCCAGCTTGTGTCTCTCTGTCCAGGATGGCAGTGGCACCCTCCAGCGCAGCAGCTCCTTTGGGAAAATCCGGGATGTGATACGGAGAAGCAGTGAAATGTTGGTCAAGAAACTGCAGGGCAATGGTGCCCTGGAGCCCAGGAACACCAGGTATGGACCAGGGCTATAAGGGGCAGACTGGGTGCAGGGCAGGTATGGGCCCTGCTGCCCTGGGGTTTGGGGTCTGGCCAGGCATAAGGAGATGACACTTGCTCTCCTCTGCTTTCTTGTAGCATGAAACGAGCTGCATCATTAAACTACCTGCACAAGTCTAGTGATGCTACGTTTGAGGTAAGCACTGGGTGGGTGGTGGGACTGGTGTAAGAATAAACACTGGGGTGGAGGCTGTGTGGCCGCAGCTGCCTGTGGGGGCCATGGCCAGCAACACAGGTGGAGAGAGGCTGCATGGGGTGCCTGAAGTCCCACAAAAGGCATCCGACCATGCACAAGGTTGAAGCTACTCTGCCAGGGTGGCCAGTGTCCTCACTACAGCCACTCTTCTGAGATCATGGCTCCAAAACTAACGTGCTGCTGCTAAGTAGCCCCCTTCCTGCCTGCTGAGCTCAGCATACCCCCTCCAGCCACAGAATGGGAGCAGAGAGGGTAGAGGGGCACCTAATACATTTGATGTCACTGGGAAGGTCCTGGCTTTCGAGGCAAGGGGTGTAGGAGGTGGGCTGGCAGCTTTAGGATGTGGGTGTGGATTTGCAGGTACCGGTCCTCACAGGTGATGTGTTTTCCAGGGCACCCAAGGCCTCCGTGCAGAGAGTAGAGGCCTCAGCGCCAGCAGCATGGACCTGTCCTCCCACAGCTCCCTGCTCTCCTCCAACTGACCTGCCGGCAGGTGCCCCCTGCATCTGGCCGCGCTGCGCCAGCGTGGCACAGCTTTGCGCTGCACGGGGCAGCGCCCAGCACCCTCCCCACCTCAACCGCTGTTTCCCCCCTCCATCACTGACTCGTGCTGCTGTCTGCCCAGCCACCCCGGGGTCCGCGGGCACCGGGTGGCCCTAGATAGTTTGGGAACCGCAGCCCGCACGCATGCTCCTCTGCTGCACACCCAGGGCCGGGCAGCTTGGGTTGGCAGCACGCTCGGCACCCAGTCGCACACGCTAGCCAGGTAGAAATGCCAAGTCCGGTGGGAGCCAGGCGGCCTCGTATGCCGGGGGTGGCGGGAAGTGCCCTAGGTCGCGGCCACGCGGCCGGGCGGCGCTGCAGCGGCGGGTTTTGCTGTACCGCGTTTTACTGAATAAAAGGCACCGGTAGAAGCGACGGCGGCTGGCTGCGGGCGGGGGTGCGCGGTGGCGGCCGGCTCCGGGCCGGGGGGGGCCCGTTTGCGGCCGGCTGCGGGCGGGGGTGCGCGGTGGCGGCCGGCTGCGGGCGGGGGGGGCCCGTTTGTGGCCGGCTGCGGGCGGGGGTGCGCGGTGGCGGCCGGCTGCGGGCGGGGCTCCCCGTTGGCTGCCGGCTGCGGGCGGGGGTGCGCGGTGGCGGCCGGCTGCGGGCGGGGGGGGCCCGTTTGCGGCCGGCTGCGGGCGGGGGGGGGCCCGTTTGCGGCCGGCTGCGGGCGGGGGTGCGCAGTGGCGGCTGGCTGCGGGCGGGGGTGCGCGGTGGCGGCCGGCTGCGGGCGGGGGTGCGCGGTGGCGGCTCGCCCGCCAGGGGGCGGTGTGGTGCCGGGACCTGTGACGTCGCTAGGGGCGGAGCGCTCTCTTCCGGGTCGGAGGGGCCCGGGGCGGGCGGCGCTGCCATGGCGCGGATCGGGCTGGGGGACCTGGAGGCGCTGGGCGAGGAGCCTACAGCTGCCGGCGGGGAGGATGACGACGAGGAGCGGGAGCGCGCTCGGTGGTTCGCCCACTGGGAGGCCGTAGCCAGCACGCACCGAGTGAGCTTGCCCCCAGGTGAGCGCTGAGCCACGTCGGGGAGGGCTTCGCCCTCCTCTGCCGGGGAGGGCTTCGCCGCTGCCGGGTCAGCCCGAGGCGATGGAGGAGTCTGAGCCGGGCCGTGGCGGCTGCGGTGGATGGGGGCGATGGGGGGCTCTGGATGCTGTCGGCGCCCTGTGAGCAGCCTGGCTCGGTGCGCTGTGGGTGTCTGCTGCCAGCCCGGGCCAGCCTCCCCGCTCCTCTCTTTGCCTTGCAGACATGGCCGGTCCGATCCTGCAGATGACCCGGCACAGACAGGCTCCCGAGCCCGTGCCCTGCGCCACCCTCTCGCAGCAGCTGAAGGTGAGGCCTGCTCCGCTCCGCGTGTCCAGCTTGCCTGCCGCTGCCGGCTCGGGCACCGCCGGCTCGGGCTCCGCCGGCTCGGGCACCGCCGGCTCGGGCACCGCCGGCTCGGGCGGCAGGACGGCAGCGCTGTCCTTGCTCAGAACGCAGCCGCACGCCGGCTTGCTGACACAGGCTCCTGCAGAAGCCGGGATGGCAGCTCTAGGTTGGTGTGGCCTTCTGCCACCCCTGCACTGGCCAAGAAGGCCAATGGCATCCTGAGGTGCGTTCAGAAGAGTGCGGCCAGCAGGTCGAGGGAGGTTCTCCCTCTCTGCATTGCCTTGGGGATGCATCATCTGGAATGCTGCATCCAGTTATGGCCTCCCCGTTTCAAGAGGACAAGGAACGACTGGAGAAAGTCCATGGGAGAGCCACTGAGATGCTGAGAGAACAGGATCGTCTGCCTTATGAGGAAAGGCTGAGAGAGCAGAGGCTGTTTAGCCTCAAGAAGAGGAGAATGAGGGGAGACCTCACCAATGCTAATCAGTATCTAAAGTTCAAGTGCCAGGAGGATGGAATCAGATGCTTCTTAGTGGTGTCCAGTGATAGGACAAGGGGCAATGGACACACACTGGAACAAGAGGAGGTTCCATATAAACATAAGGAAAACATTCTTTGCTTTCAGGGTGGCAGAGCACTGGAGCAGACTGCCCAGAGAATCTACAGTGCCTCTGTCTCTGGAAGCACGCCAAACCCACCTGAACATTCTCTTGTGTGATTTACTCTGGGTGCTATTGCTCCAGCAGGGGGGTTGGACTATGTGGTCACTTCCAGCCCCTACCATGCTGGGATGCTGTGTTGAGTAGTGGCCATGCTCAAACACCAGCCTTTAGAATTGACTGATTTTGCTACTGTCTCTGGTCTCGTGGCTTGCAGCTGCCTTCTTTGCCAATCAATCCTCTGCAGGAGTGAGCACATCCAAGAGAGGGAATTTTCAATTCAGAGTATTCTCCCTGCCTTGATCAAAACACCTTGTTGCCTAGCTGGGTTTTTGTGTTAGTTATGTGGCTACTGGCCGAGGTGGAGATCTCAGCTGGCACAAGATAAGAATGCTTCTGTGGGAAGCATAGAGCCTGTGGCCCTGGCTGCCAGACCCAAGCCTGTAGTGGCGAGTGTCACAGCTGCCAATCCAAACCTAGTAGCTTCTGTCTGAAGATCTCCTAATCTTGCTACGTGGCACACCTCTCATCTCCCACACAAAAGGGTGCTTCTGAGCTTTCACGAACGACTGCGAAGAAGCGCTTGTCAGACTGGTTCCTGTTCCTCTACAGGCCTGCTCGGGCTTCCTACCAAGAAGATGTCTGTCAGTTGTCGTCTATATGAAGAGAGCTTAACTAATTTCTTCTGGGCTGAGGTCCAGCACTCCTGCCTCTAAAGCATGTCTGAGCATGTGGGTTGTACAGCTCTGAACTGGGACTTGCCCTCCTCTGGGTCCCAGAGGCTTAGTCTGGGCTCTTCTCTACTTACGTTGGTCCCAGGAAGGAATGGGGTGCCAAGACTTTGTGGGGCCTGGAGATCTTTTCACTGGTATCTCCTCTGTGCCTGCAGAGGAGTTATGAAGTTGGGCTCTAGGACTGGGTGAGGAGATGGGAATCACTTAATGGCTTTAGTGCTGAGGGGACTCAGGAGCTAGGGCCCTTAAGGACACATTTCCTAGGCTTGGGCAGGTCAGTAGCATTTGGTTGCTCCTCCTGAGCTGCTGCTGCTACAAGCTCTCATCTTCTTGGGAGCAAGTGAATTATTATTCTACTTGTAGAGCTTTGCTCAGGTGTATTCCCCAGCTCCCATTGCAGGGGCCTGTTGCCACCGGGTCTTTGTGAAGCATGCACACTCTTTCTCTTGGTCAGGTCTCATCTTCCAGAGTGGTGATGCTTCATGTGAGGGTCATGCTGTGACGAGACCAGACACTATGCCTTGCTGGGTTGATAGGTTTATTCACAGGTAGTGTGGCAGATAAGAGTTTCATATCATCTAGAGGGGCTGGCAGTTTCCTTGCTTGGTAAACATTTGCTCCTCTGCTTTGCTTGGTGCAATAGTAGCAGGCATGGCCTCATCTAGAAGGCAAATACTGTCCTGCACAGTTTTGGAGCGCTCTTCTTGACACCCTGCTGACACACACAAGCAGCCCAGGTGCCTTCCTTTTGCCTTTGGTTTGGCTGAGTGGAGACCTAATTTGGATGGAGGCACAGGGATGCTATGTTCACTGTCGAGGCTGCTCACGACTTCCCGGCTCACTCACCACTGGTGAGGACAGATGCCCTGAGCTCTGAAATAAGGTTGCTTCGCGATCACTTCAGTCTGTCTGAAGAAGCCAAGAGCAGGAAGATAGGTGCTAGCCACAACTTCACAGGCTCTCTTTGTGTGGTACTTGTGGTTATAACTATGCCACGAGCTGAACTATGAGCAGATCCAGACGCAGTTTCCCCACTTACTCTCTCCCCTGTCTTGTGTTTGTCCAGAAGACTGAGCATCAGTGCTGGAAATAAGAGATTTTTTGACCCATCCCACAAAGCTGTTCCCTTTCCACCAGCTGAGTTCATGTCTTTTTCCTGCTCTCACTTCTTGGTGTGGGAAAAGGATCTGAGAGTTCTGTTCCAACCTTCATGGCCTTTGTGGGTGCTAGAGCTCTTCTGCCAGGCTTTGGCTTGTACTGGGTAGAAGGTGTTTTGCTTGTTAGCTGCTGTGAACACGGTGCTGCAGTGACAAGGTCTTCCACTTGAGAGTAACATCAACCTTACAGGAGGCCTTTGAGTGCCCAGAAGCATGAATGTCCTTCTGAGTAGGCAGGACAAGTGGAGAGGAGCAGACACTCTGGTGTCCCCTGCTGAGGATGTGCTGCATTCCTTGTGCATGCCAGGAGTCTCCAAGCCTTCCTGCACCCTGTCCCCCCTCTCTGCTTTTCCTTTCACTGACTTTCACCCAGTGCTGTTACGTGTCTGTGTCTGAGATGCATGTGATGCCAGTTCTTGCCCTCTCTGGCTTCTGCCAAGCACTGACTAGCAGTGGGTCTCATTTTGGCAGGGTCCTGTCTCCCCACTTCCTGCCTGTCTACCTTGGTTGTGCCACCCAAGTGCTGCAGTGTTGCCAGTGTGCTTAACTCTGACTTGGCCTGTTTCAGTGTGAGGAAGCAGCCTACGAGGAGCGGCAGTATCCAGCTGGGAAGTGGGCATGTGTCACCAAGGGGGAGCCCATGTATGAGCAGAGCATCTCCATGAGCTTCATGAAGCTCATGCGCTACATCTGCAAGGACAACTCTGTAGGTGTGTGCAGGCAGGAACTGGAGGGGGCCGGCAGGCTTCACAGAGGGAGGGCCCTGCCCCTGTTCATCTGGAGCAGGCAGGAGGGCTGCTGCCACTGACCCAGCCATCTCACTGTGCCCACTGCCTTCCCACCTCCTTCCAGGTTGCTATCTGGGCATGACAGTCCCAGTGCTCAACGAAATCCACTTGACCAAGGAAGGGACTGGGCTGGAGCGTGAGGTCATAACTGCCTATTACCTTCCGGGACGGTTCCAGCAAAACCCTCCTGTTCCCACAGACCCTGAAATCCACATCACCGAGAGGTCACCACTCCGGGTTATAACCAGGTGACCCCAGCATCAGAAGTGTTTTCTTGGCTCAGCAGAGTTGTGTGAACTCTGCACGGCTGAGGCGGTTCCTTGGGCAGAGGGATGGGAGCCCTGGCTGTGGGAAAAGGGAACGTGCTGGCTCAGTTGCTTACCTTGCACTCTTTGCTGCAGGGTTTTCTACGGGAGGACCACTGAGGAGACAATTCTGCGAGAGATCAGTCTCTTCTGGGAGCTCTTGGGCTCCACAGACACTGTGCTCCAGGGAACATACATTGTGGCTGCTTATGAAAACCCCAGTGTCCCTCGGCGCCGCAACGAGATCTGGTTCATCTGCCGAGCAGAGTGAATCTCCGCTCTGACCACAAACCCTCCCCTACCTGGACCTGCTCCTCTGACCCGAAGAAGGCAAATGCACATCTTGACCTACCATTAACCCACAGAATGACAGACCAGGAGGCTGCGGGGGTGGGTTTGCACTCTGCCTTGCAATGGCCCAGACATGTGCTAGGCATGCTTTTGGGCCTTGTGTTTGCAGAGTCATGAGCTGGTGGTGGCTAGAAGGCAAATGACTTGTGTACAAGGCATGGAGCTCTGTCTGGCTTCTGAGAAAGCTTGCCTGTCCCAAATGGAGCCACTGAAATGCTGCTGCAGGAACAGTGGGGCTCAAAAAGGGGAAAGGGCTCACCACAAGCAAAAGGTAGATCCTGAACATTCCCTGCTAAGGTAGCTCTTTTTGGACTGCTGGGTGCCTCCCTGGCTGTCACCCACCCTCCCTCAGCCAGGAGTGGAGTGCTGGCAGCTTTTGTCCATCAGTTGCGGGTGCTGTTTTGCAGACCTGCTGCAAGCTGAGAGTGAAAGGTCTTAGCAGCAGCACTGATGGCACCGCTGTGTGTTGCATTCCAAATTGATCAATGAGCTTCACATCCATCTTCTTTCCTGGGGGAAGCTGGCAGTGCCAACAGTAAATAAACCCATGTTGAACCACTGCAGCTGCAGATGACTGTTGGAGGGAATGTGGCATGCCCAGGCTGGCTCATGAAGAGCCTTGTTCTCCTCAAGATATTCCAGGTTGCAACTATGGCAGTGTCTGATGGTGGGTCTTCATCAGCCAGCATTTTGGAGGCTCGAAAACCAGCTGTAAAGCTGGTGTCCAGAGCTGTGGCGGCACAGAACTGCGGCAGGTTCCATGCGAGTTGCTCAGCCAGGTAGGGAGGCCCCCAGCCTCCCTACGCAGGTGGCCAGGCGAGCTTGCACTGCTGTGCCCCAGCTGTGGGTGACGAGGAGCAACGAGAAGCAGGCACTGCCTTGTGCAGCCAGAGCAGTGACCCCAGCCCTCTGCCTGCAGCAGGATGCTCCCAGGGAGCCCTGTGTTTTTCCAGATTACAGATGAGCTTCTAAGGGATGGGTGTCAGGAAGATGGGGCCAGAGTCATCTCGGTGGTCCCCAGTGACGACAAGAAGTAACGGGAATAAACCTTAACATACGAAGTTCCACCCAAGCATGAGAAGGCGCTGCTTTACTGTGAGGGTGAGGGAACGGGCTGCCCGGAGAGGTGTTCGAGACCCTGGAGACATTCAGAACCCACCTGGACGTGTGCCTGTGTGACCTGCTTTAGGTTATCCTGCTCCGGTAGGGCAGTCGGCCTCGACGATCTCCAGTGGTCCCTTCCACCCCGTGCCGTTCCGCGATGCTACCGGCAGCGTCCCGAGGAGCCCCTGGGCGGGAGGGAGCTGCTGCCACCTCGCCGCTGCCGACAGGAAGCGGGGGCAGGGTCCTAGCCCGGCCGGCCCGGCGCTGGGGGGGCTCAGCGAGCCGCTGGTGGCAGAGACCACCTCCGTCCCCCACCCGCCACCGCCCGGGCCCCACCTGGGTTCCGGTGGCCGCCCCGCCCCCCGGAAGCCCCTCCCGGCGGCGGCAGGCGTGGCCACGGCGGCATGGCCAGGGGCTGGGGCGCGCACTGACCGGCGCGGCGGGGAGCGGCGCGGAGGATGGCGGCGGTGCGGGCGCTGCTGCTGCTGCTGGGTGAGTGCGGGCCGGGCCCGGCGCTGCGATTCCCGCTGCCCTGCCGATGCGGCTCTTGCTGGCCCCCAGCCCGCGGCTTCGCGCCTCTCGGTACCGCGGCGTGGCGGCGCCGGAGGGGCGGTGCCGGAGGGGATCCTGGATCGAGCTTCGGGTGGTCCGGGCCCCTTGGGTTCCCGGGAGCCTGGCGGTGATGGGGCCTGCCGTCCCGAGGTGGTCCGCGCCCCCGCCCAGCAAAGCCCGGTTGCGGGGCGGGAGCTGCCGGTGTGTCTCAACACGGTTCTCCCTCCCTGGCCGGCTGGCGCTGCCCGCTGCTCTGGGGAGCGTCGTGCTGTGCTGCGCTGGGATGCAAACGCACCGGCGTTTGCCGCCTGCAGGCCGCCGAACGGGCGCTCCCGGAGCAGCGGGCGTGACGGGCGGAGGCGGTGCCCGAAGCCCCCCTCTCGCTGGGGCTCGGCCCCTGCTCGCAGCCCGGCCGGGCCCCTGGAGAGGGGCTGAGGCCAGGAGGGCTGTTCGTGTGCAGCAGTGGGTGGTTTTCCCGTGAAATCTGAGCAGGTCAGAACTCGAAGGTGAAAAAGCCCAAGCAAACCTGGGCGGGCGGTGGGCTTTCGCCCGCAGAAATCTGCCTCCCGGCCGCCCCGGGGCTGTGTCCCTTGCCGAGCACGTCCGGAGGAGCCACCCGCCCCCACCCCCGTCCGTAGCCTGCCTTCTGCACGGGGTGCTGTGAGCCAGCCTCCTCGCCTCCTTCTGCACGGGGTGCTGTGAGCCAGCCTCCTCGCCTCCTCACGGCCCTGCCCTCCTCGGTGGCACAGGGTCCTTTCAGCTCGGCCTCAGCTGCGGGACTCCAAGGTGCCTTCTCTCGCTCTGCTCCTTGGGTTTCTCCTTGCTGGCCTCCTAGCGCCATCTTCCTCGCCTGGGGGTTTGGTTATGGTGTGAAAGCCACAGAGGTGCGAGTTCACCACCAGCCTGGCTTTGAGGGGTCCTGCACAAGTACAGACTGGGTGAGGAGTGGCCTGAGAGCAGTCTGGAGGAGAAGGATGGTGAAAAACTGAGCAGGGGCAGGCAGTGTGCGCTGGCAGCCCAGGTGGCCAGCTGCGTGCTGGGCTGCTTCAGAAGAAGCGTGGCCAGCAGGACGGGGCCGCTGAATCTGCCCCCAGGTCTGCTCTCATGAGACCCCATCTGGAGTACTCTGCCCAGTTCTGGGGCCCCCAACACGAGAAAGACCTGGAACTGTTGGAGCAGGTCCAGAGCAGGGCCACGAAGATGATCAGGGGGCTGGAGCTCTTCCCTTATGGGCACAGGCTGCGAGAGTTGGGGCTGTTCAGCCTGGAGAAGAAAAGGCTCCAGGGTGACCTTATAGTGGCTTCCCAGTACCTGAAGGGGCCTGCAAGAAAGCTGGGGAGGGGCTTTTTACAAGGGTTAGTGACAGGACAAGAGGGGATGGCTTTGAAGTGGGAGAGGAGAGATTTAGATTGGAGATTAAGACAAAATTCTTTGCAGTGAGGGTGGTGAGACACTGGCACAGGCTGCCCGGGGAGGCTGTGGATGCCCCCTCCCTGGCGGTGTTCCAGGCCAGGCTGGGCAAGGCCTTAAGCAGCCTGGTCTAGTGGAAGGCATCCCTGCCCATGGCTGGGGTTGTAACTGGATGATTTTTAGGTCCCTTCCAACCCAAACCATTTCATGATCTGCCCCACATGCTGCTGCCTTGTTTTACTTCATTTGGGAGCCCCACAAACAGGTTCCTGCATGTCACCAGTACCCAGTTATGGTGCTTCTATGTCACGGTGCACAACTACAGTTTGCTTTGTAGTTTCTGCTTCAAAATCAAGAGTAATCTTAGTCTAGCACCTGAGGAGGATATTGCCTCCGAGGGAGAGGTATTTATAGCTCTGCTGCTGCTGCTCTTTGCATAACTGGGAGCTGTAGCAGAGTCCTCCTGCCAGACTGCCAGTAATGTCCAGTGTACAGCTGATAAGCATGAAACAAGTCTTATGATGAAGCTGAAGGAACCGAGGCTGTTTAGTCTGGAGAAGAGAAGGCTGAAGGGAGACCTCACTGCCCTCTGCAACTCCCTGGAAGCAGGTTGTAGGGAGGTGGGGGCTGATCTCATAGGCAGCAAGCGGCAGCATAAGAGGAAATGGGCTCAAGTTGTGCTAAAGGAGGTTCAGGTTGGATATTAGGAAAAATTTCTTCCCAGAAAGGTTTCTTAGGCATAGGAGCAGGCTGCCCTGAGAGGTGGTGCAGTCACCATCCCTGGAGGCATGTAAAAGACTGTGGATGTGGTGCTGAGGGCTGTGGTTTAGTAGTAGTGGTGGGACTGTGAGCTTTTGGTGAGCGGTTGGACTTGATGATCTTAGAGGTCTCTTCCAGCCTCAACAGTTCTGTGAGTCTACTGCAGCACTTAGCTGGCCAGTACCCTGGTTGCTGATTGCCTCGGCAGACTTCGGTGGAGGCTGTTTCTGGAGGGGATGTGACATGTTTTGCTTGGGCTCCCGTGTGGGGCTGTGGACCTTAGGCAGCGTCCGTCTACATGTCAGCGTGCCACCAGCAGCAGCTGGGGTGTGCAGGGCTGCCTGTGAGGGCTGCCTTTCCTGCTGCCACACTCCTCTCTGGTGGCTGGAATTTCTGTGCTGCTTCAAGCACATCCTTTTTTCCTTGGTTCTTTTGCTCAGCACCGCTGCCCTGGGCTTACAGACGCTGTCAGAAGTCCCAGATGCCAGCAGAGTGCCCAGAACATACAGTTTGATGTTTGGGTTTTATGCCCAGCAATAAGTTTTGTGGGGTTGCAGGGCAGTGTCTCCCTAGATGCTGTTTGGAGGAAGGGCTAGGGAAAGACCTGTGAAGGGTGTGGTATCTGTGGCTCACCTGAGTCCTTCTTGTGGTCCTCCTTTGCCGTGTAGGTGCTTCAGCAGTGTTTGGTTCTTGGACCGAAGGTCCCTGTTCCACTGTTTCCATTGTTCAGCACTGCTGTGATCTTCGTGGCCGTGACACTGCAATGTGCCAGATGTGCTCTGGCTTCTGCTTGAATATGTGGTTGAAATGCTAGTGGAGGAAATATTTGCTGAGTCAACTTTTCTTTTTAAAGCTTAAAGAAAACCCCAAACCCAGAAGGTCTGTTTTGTTCTGGAAGTGCCTCAGTGTCCTGTGTTGTTTTCTGTATAGTGGTGCTTTTCTGTTCCTGAAGAAGAAAAGCTCTGAAAACATGAATAAACAGAATTTCTCCCAAGTTTAAAGGGTTCAAAATAAATTTCCAGCAGTACCACTTGAGTGACTTTTGCTCTTTGAAGCTGCTCTTTCTGGAGCTGCTGTCTGTCTTTTTTCCAGGAGGTCCAAGCACTATGGTAGTTAATCTGAGTGAGCATCTCTTCAGCAGCTGACAAATTGTGCTGCTCAGCGCATTTCTGGGCTGTTTTGGGCAAAGCAGAGACAAGCCAATATCATTCTTCTTTCAAAAAGCACGGGATACCCCTTGGTACTTGGCTGTGCTCAGGCAGGGCTCCACTCAGGCTGTAAGCAGGAGCTTCAAATGCACAGCAGCTCCACAGTCATGTCCGCAGGCAACTTCTTTGTCTGCACAGTGGGTCCTGGCCAACTGAGAACTGGTACAGACCAGAGAGCTGTGGGTTCTGCATTCTTTAAAGATGTCCTCTGATCTCTTAATTGATAGGAATGAGACCTTCTTCTGAAGGCAGATGTTTAAACTGCAGCAAGAACCCGTGTTTAGTTGCACACTGCGTGATTTCCAGTGAGGGTGGTGAGACACTGGAACAAGTTGCCCAGGGAAGTTGTGCATGCTCTCTCCCTGGAAGCGTTCAAGGGCAGATTGCACAAGTGCCTGAAGCATCCTAGTGGACACCTAAGTGGAAGGTGTCCTTTGCCCATGGCGGGGGGGGAGCTAGCTGATCTTTAAGGTCCCTGGCACTTAGTGCCATGGTCTAGGTAACTGGATAGGGCTGGGTGATAGGTTGGACTGGATGATCTTGGAGGTCTCTCCCAACCTGGTTGATTCTATGATGAATACTTTTGCTGGTGGGACTCTGCTGCCAGTCCATGGAAGCTCCTTTGCTCAAAAAGAAGTGGGTGGATGGCACCACAGATCTGTCTGCTCCTCAGATCGACAGGGCTTGCCTTGGTTCGTGTTGTATCCAGGCAGGCAGCCACAGACCCTAGAGCGGCAGGCGGTGCTTTCTCCAAAGGCTGTGGAGACAAGGGCAGTGGGAGAAAGCAGGTAGGAAAGGAACAGGAGAAGCATGGCTTTGGGGCAGCAGGCAAGGACACAGGGCTGTAAGCGATAAGGCACTTATAAAAGATCTGAAGGTTGTGAGGCCTGGTTGCAGGTCCCTCTCACTAGGGGAACTTTACACCAATATTTTTCTTCCCTCCGTTGCAATTTATCTGCTATT
Source organism: Pogoniulus pusillus (assembly GCF_015220805.1). Taxonomy (NCBI): domain Eukaryota; kingdom Metazoa; phylum Chordata; class Aves; order Piciformes; family Lybiidae; genus Pogoniulus; species Pogoniulus pusillus. The sequence goes on from NC_087288.1 coordinate 20,192,571, forward strand.
TGAGCTGCGAAGATCAAAGCTGTCTTCTAGCAGGCACACGTGGACTTGAGCAAATAGCTAGTCCTACACCTCTCCAGTGAATAAACACTCTTTCCTCTCTGAAGGTTTTGAAGCCTACCTCTCAAGCCTGGAATGCAAAATATTTCACATTAGCAGTGGGTGTTTCCACTGCTTTCGATGTTTGGGTACTTGGAACAAATGCTTATTTGGCAGCAGAGGGGCTTGGGTACAAACGTGCTCTTTGTGAGCTGCTGCTGCTGCTGCTGCCATGTTAGCAGGGAGATCCCCCGAGACCAGGAGACATGCAATTGTTTGTCCAGACCCCAAGGACACGGATCTGGTACTCCTCATGTGAATGATGGTCTCATGAGCAGGGACAGGCAGCTCTTTGGAGGTCTGGGGGGTGAGGAGGCAGATGCACAAGAACGTTCTTCTTTACGAGGATTAAGGTTGCGTGGGCTGACAGCATTGGGGCTGAGTTGCAAAAGCTGTAGAGGAGCAGAGTGGAGTTTGCTGCTTAAGTGAAGGAGGCAGCTGTACCAGTTCAAGTCCCTAGCTCCCCAGAGTGGGGGCCTTTGGCGTGGTCATACCTTCTGGAGAAGGCTGGATGTGCCTGAGGTGGGAGAAAGGCATGTGTAGTGTCCATTACCTGTTTTGGAGGTGAGAAGGAATCACAGAGTTGTTTTGGTTGGGAAAGACCTCTAAGATCATCAGGTCCAACAGTCAACCAAAGACCACCGTGGCCATTAAATCATGTACCAAAGTGCCATGTCCACATGCTTCTTTAACACCTCCAGGGATGGTGACTCTACTGCTTCCCTGGGCAGCCTGTTCCAATGTCTGACCACTCTGCAGTGAATAATTTTTTTCTAATCTAAACCTCCCCTGGCACAATTTCAGGCCATTCTCCCTCTGGAAAAAAGAGACCAATCCCCACCTCACTCCAGTCTCCTTCCAGGGAGTTGTAGGGAGCAATGAGGTCTCCTCTCAGCCTCCTCTTCTCCAAACTAAACAACCACAGTTCCCTCAGCTGCTCCACACAGACCTGTCCTCTAGACCCTTTACTACCTTTGTTGTCCTTATCTGGACTTCCTGCAACACCTCAGTGTCCTTCTTGAAGTGAGGGGCCTGAAACTGAACACAGTATTCAAGATGTGGCCTCACCACTCTGGGTACAAAGGGACAATCGCTTCCCTACTGCTGGCCACATTATTTCTGATCCAGTTCGGGACACTGTTGTCCTTTTTGGCCACCTGAGCACACTGCTGGCTCGTATTCTGATGGCTGCCAGCCAGCATCCCCAGGTCCTTTTCTGCTGGGCAGCTTTCCAGCCACTGTGCCCCAGACCTGTAGCATTGCCTGGAATTGTTGTCACCCAGGTGCAGGACACAGCAGTTGACTTTGTTAAACCTTACACAACTACCCTCAGCCCATTGATCCAGTCTGTCCAGATCTCAAGGAAGGGAGAAGTTGTAACACGTTGGCTCTTGGGTACCAGCGTTCGTTTCAGCATGGCAGAGGTGCCACACTGTGTGGTCTCTTTCCATGTCCTGCTCCTTGAATGGAAGGTGTTGGGAGGTGGCATCCAAGAGCTGCTTGTAAATGCCTTTAGTCTGTTACAAAAGCAGACATCAGTATTGTGCAGTGGGGCTGAAGCGTTGTGCTGTGAACATAGCATTCCTTCTGTGTCAGCTTGTCTGGAAGCCCTCCCACTGCTGGGCATGGAGGGATTTGTTCTCCAAGAACTGGCCTGGAGTAGGTAATGATGCTGTTGCAGGCTTTTCATGTGGTAGCCTGCTTTCCTGGGCTTTGTCCTGGTTCAGAGGCTCATTTCTTGTTCTTGATGTCCCTGTGAGCTTTAAGCAGTCCAGATCTGTTGTGCATCTCTTGCCTGTTAGGGAGACTGTTCAAAGGGAATATGAGTAAGGTAGGGGGACCCTGGAGTCTTCCAGAAGCAGTTTGCTCACTTTCTAATGCCAAAGCTCTTGAAGCACAGCATGGGAAAACACACCCATAGCTTTTTGATTTTGGAGGATGTGACCTGGGCAGGGTCCTGCACTGGTTGTGTTAAGGAGCTGTCAGCTTCTTCCTCTCCTGTTGCTGGGGGATCTGATCCAGGTACTGCATTCTTGATTGCTCTTGGGCGCTGTGTGGGGGACAAACGTTGCATGGTGCCAGCATATCCGCCTTGCATTGTGATGGGAACTGTTGCTGCTGCTGTTTGGCTTAGACCAGGCAGCTGGTGCCCCTAACCAGAAAATAAAAGGCCAACCTGCAGGATCATGGTGAGGAAGACTCTCTTCTGTTTCATGCTTCTCTGCCTTCGGAGCCTTCCTCTGTGCAGGCGGTGAGAAGGAGGAGAGACCTGCAAAGCATGTCTTTATAGATGATTGTAGGCTGGTTTGGGAGCTAGACCAGAGTGCAACAGAAGCTCTGCAGGGTACGGGCAGTTGTCTGCAGTCTCAAGGAGTTCAGCAGAGGAGGAACAGCTGTCTTAGGTTTCTTCTGGTTATTCCTCATGGGAGATGGGCACAGGCTGGTTGTAGTGAAGCAGAAGCTTCTCTACGGCAGGCTCTTGAGGTTGGAGGCGCATTCAGCGTGTTAAACAGCTCTCTGGGTCCAGGTTGTGCCTGTGGGTCTGGATGCTGCTTGAATTGAGGTTGAGTGGAGACAGGTCCAATGGTTTGTCCAGTTTCCTCATGCCTCTGCCTGTTCTGGCACATTGCAGCAGAGTGGGGATGGACCCGTGCCACCCTGTCAGAGCAGGGACCACGTTTTGGGTCATTCCTTTGTTCTGGGGAAATACTTGGCAGCAAGTGCTGGTCTCTTGTGTTTACCTGTGTCTCCTTTTTAATCTCTGCAGCCCCTACTGAATAACTGTGGAAGATCTTCAAGGCAAACACAAGTGGTCTTTGTTTCAAAGCATCAATTTGTGTTGGCAGCCAGATCTGCAGCGCATGTGCTTTTCATTGACTGCTGCTCCAGCTCCATTACTTGCTCCTGCCAGCTTTTTGGGGAAGAGAAAAAAAATCTAATACAAAAATGTTTTTCCTGAGTTTAAGAGGCTGAGCCATACAGTACTTCTAGTCTTAATTTAAGCCTGGCCTTTCTAGGGGGGAAGCAGTCTCTCTGTGCCTGGAACAGGCTGCTCTTCCCTCGGAGAGATAACTAGTCCATGCTGTCTGATCAGCAGAGAGAGAGGTGACAGGGACTTCATGGTGGTTTGCAGGCTTCTGAAAGCCTGGTCTGTGTACCTGGAATGAGGCATTTTGGTGTGCTGGCCCAGGCTCAGGTGGCCAAGAAGGCCAAGAGCACCCTGGCCTGGATCAGGAATAGTGTGGCCAGCAGGAAGTGATTGTCCTTTTGCACTTAGCACTGGTGAGGCCACACCTTGAATATGGGGGTCAGGTTTGGGCCCTCACTCCAAGGAAGACATTGAGGTGTTGGAGCATGTCCAGGGAAGGGCAATGAAGCTGGTGAAGGGTCTAGAGAACAGGTCTGGTGCAGAGCAGCTGAGGGAACTGGGGTTGTTTAGAGGAGGAGGTGCAGGGTGTTGTGCAGGGTGATGGATGAGGAAGACTGATCCTAGCAGACTCCCATCTGGAAAAGAGAGTGACAGGCTTGATTTGTACAGAATTTTGGAATGGTTAAGGTTAGAAAACACCTTGGGGATTATCCAGTCCAATTGTTACCCCAGCACTGAACCATGTCCCTCAGCACCAGGTTGGCACAGCTTTTTGGACCTTCCAGGGATGCCGACACCACCGCTTCCCAGGGCAGCCTGTCCCAGGCCTTGACAGTGCTTTTGGGGAAGAGTTGTTCTTCATGTCCAGCATAAACGTTCCCTGGCACAACTTGAGGTGTTTTGCTCTCGTCCTATCACTTGTTGTTTGGGAGAAAAGATGGATCCCCACCTCACTGCAACCTCCTTTCAGGGATTTGTACAGAGTGAGAACATCTCCCCTCAGCCTCCTCTTCTCCAGACTAAAATGCCCCAGTTCCCTCAGCTTCTCCTCCTAAGACTTGTTCTCTAGACCCTTCACCAGCTATGTTGCCCTTCTCTCGACCCTTTGCAAGCACCTTGATGTCCTCCTGGTAGCAAGGGGCCCAGAACTGAACCCACTACTGCTCTGGAAAGCAAGATGTTGCAGGCTGGGAGAAAGCAGTGGCACACACAGGGTTGCTGCCTGTACTTGCAGCTGGTGTGGGAAAGGGCTTGGGTTTGAGTGAGTGGGTATTGGGAGTCAGCTTGTATTTCAGTCCCTGGTGCACATACATTCAGTTCCAGGATGGCTTTTCTCCTGAAGGACAGGAGCTTTCTTGAGTGCTTTGCACTGGGATCTCAGTGCTAACGACAGATAGAGTTACCTCTAAGGGTGACGGGAAAGTGGCAGGCTTCAGAACGTTTCATCTCCTGCAGTGCTGTTGTGAGGTGGAGTTTGTCCCAGAATCAGGGCTCTTGACACCTGGGTGTAGCTCGGGCCACCCTGGGAAGCAGCCAAGAGAGTGCCCTACTGCTCTTGGTAGAGGCATCCTGGTAAGCTGACTCCATCCTCTGTCAGCCCAAGGCAGAGGGCTCTGTCCCCAGAGCCATGGCACAGGGAAGCTGAGCCCCATTCTGGCTGCAGAGAAGAGGCTTCTGTGCCTCTGGGCAGCTCTGTGCAGGGTTGTCCTTGCTGCTGAGTGTGATGCTGGCACAAGGTTGGCATGATATTGCTTCAGACCAACTATAAACACTCCTCGTTATGGCTGCTCTTGGCCTCTTTAGGAGCACAAAGGAAGCCTTTGATTCCAAAACATGCAGGAACTCTCCAAATGGTTAAAGCAGGACAAGCTGCAGCTTGCAAGTGGCTCTATTGCTCCCCACACGGCGTGCTTTGGTGTGTGTTGGCCTTGGTTGGGGAGGACCATCACTTGTGCAGCCACAGAGCTGCTCCCTGCTTCTGGGCTGCGTCAAGAGAAGTGTGTCCAGCAAGCCCAGGGAGATTCTCCTCCTCCTCTGCTCAGCCCTGGTGAGACCACACCTGGAATACTGTAGCCAGTTTTGGGCTCCCCAGTTCAAGAGAGACAGGAATCTACTGGAAAGAGTCCAACGGAGAGCTGTGAGGATGATTAAGGGACTGGAACATATCTCCTGTGAAGAAAGGCTGAGAGACCTGGGGCTGGTTAGTCTGGAGAAGGGAAGGCTGAGAGGGGAGCTCAGGAGTGCCTATGACTATCTGAGGGTGGCTGTCAGGGTGAAGGTGCCAGTCTCTTTTTGCCAGTGCCTATGACTATCTGAGGGTGGCTGTCAGGGTGAAGGTGCCAGTCTCTTTTTGCCAGTGCCTGTGACTGAGGGTGGCTGTCAGGGTGAAGGTGCCAGTCTCTTTTTGCCAGTGCCTGTGACTGAGGGTGGCTGTCAGGGTGAAGGTGCCAGTCTCTTTTTGCCAGTGCCTGTGACTGAGGGTGGCTGTCAGGGTGAAGGTGCCAGTCTCTTTTTGCCAGTGCCTGTGACTATCTGAGGGTGGCTGTCAGGGTGAAGGTGCCAGTCTCTTTTTGCCAGTGCCTATGACTATCTGAGGGTGGCTGTCAGGGTGAAGGTGCCAGTCTCTTTTTGCCAGTGCCTATGACTATCTGAGGGTGGCTGTCAGGGTGAAGGTGCCAGTCTCTTTTTGCCAGTGCCTGTGACTGAGGGTGGCTGTCAGGGTGAAGGTGCCAGTCTCTTTTTGCCAGTGCCTGTGACTGAGGGTGGCTGTCAGGGTGAAGGTGCCAGTCTCTTTTTGCCAGTGCCTATGACTATCTGAGGGTGGCTGTCAGGGTGAAGGTGCCAGTCTCTTATTGCCAGTGCCTGTGACTATCTGAGGGTGGCTGTCAGGGTGAAGGTGCCAGTCTCTTATTGCCAGTGCCTATGACTATCTGAGGGTGGCTGTCAGGGTGAAGGTGCCAGTCTCTTATTGCCTGTTCCCAGTAACAGGACAAGGAACAAGGTGTAAGCTGGATCACGGAAGTTCCACCTAGATGTGAGCAGAAACTTCTTTACTGTAAGGATGCCAGAGACGCTGGAGCCCACAGAGGCTGTGGAGTCTCCTCTGGAGACTTTCAAAAGCAGTGTGGATGGACTCCTATGTGACCTGCCCTAGGTGATCCTGCTGAGGCAGGGCAGTTGGGCTGATCTCCAGAGGTCCCTTCCAGCCCTTACCATTCTGTGACTGAAGTCAGTGTCAGTGCTTGTCTGGGGGGGAAGTTTCACGGCAGGAAAGGCTATGGTTTTTGTCTTTGTCAGCTAAGGCAAGATCAGAGGAGATCAAGCCAGTGGTTCTTGTAGGAGGTCATTCAGAGCAGTGCACCCAGCTCTCCCAGACCATTCGTGGGAGCACAGATGGGTTTGTGCTGCTGAGAACGAGTTGTTCAGTTGCCCCTGCAGCTGCTGTGGAGAGCAGCTAGCAGTGAAGGTCTCTTGCAGCAGCTGAAGCAGAGTGCAGGTTATCCTGGACCAGACAGCCGAGCTTCCCGTGAGTTGCTTGGCATTCTGCTTTGTTGCTGTCCCTCTATGCTGCCTGCTGTGACCACGGGGGCGTGGAGACATCTGAGAGCACCTGGCAGGTGCTATGGCAGTGGCCAGCTCCTGGTCTGAGCCTCTTTCTATAGCAGTGAGACGGCTGGCTGTCAGCTGCCTGTCCTGAGATCAAACCTGGCTGAGGGAGAGAGTGAACAGATGCTTGGCAAGAGCCAAGGCAGGAAAGCAGTGTGGGATTTTTCTCTACTGAGATATCTTCTGATGGCTCTCCCTGCACGTTGCATGTGCTTGCAGCCTTCACATGCATGAAGTGGGGGAGCTGCTTGCTGGAGCCTCACCTGGCACAGCAACAGTGCCCCTTCTGCCTTGCTCCTGCTTTGGTCTTGCTGCTTTGTGGCTCTGGCCCAGGTGCAACTGTTTCCAGTCGTGTTTCCTGCCTCTCCTCTTCCTGGTTCCTCTTCTAAATCCATACTCCCTAACGACATTCCACATATCCCTTTCTCAGGCTTTCCTGTTTCTCAGCTTCCCTTTGATGCCTGGCCCTGAGCGCTGCTGTTCCACCAAGGGTAGCTGTGGCTCCCTTATCCCATCATACAATCAGTCAGGGCTGGAAGGGACCACAGGGATAAGCCAGTTCCAACCCCCTGCCATGGGCAGGGACACCCTACCCTAGAGCAGGCTGCACACAGCCTCAGCCAGCCTGGCCTCAAACACCTCCAGCCATGGGGCCTCAACCACCTCCCTGGGCAACCCATTCCAGTCTCTCACCACTCCCCTGTTCAACAACTTCCTCCTCACCTCCAGCCTCACTCTCCTCACCTTCAGCTTTGCTCCATTCCCCCCAGTCCTGTCGCTGCCTGGCAGCCTGAAAAGTCCCTCCCCAGCTTTTTTGTAGCCCCCTTCAGATGCTGAAGTGAGAGTTGTTTGTTCTGCAGGAGCACTGGGGATCAGCTGTCCTACCACTGTGAGGGAAGCACTTTGCTTTTCAAGGCAACTTGATTAGTACAACTTTCTGTCTTTAATTTGTCACTGAGCTCTGCATTAGCCTGCCTCTAGCAAGCATTCTGCCTGCTTATTGATTTGTGAAGGGATTCTAGAAAGTTCCCTGCTGGCCTGTTCTTCCCACCCTGTGGCTTCTCTCCATTTTTAGCTGAGCTAATGTACCAGTGTCTGGGAGAGAAGCTAACTTTTAATTAATATTGAATGAGCAGGGGAAAGATTAGCTTCTCTGTCGCCTTTTCGATGGGCTTCAGTATAGATTTATAAATGGCTTTAATGAATATAAACACGGAACTGTTCTTTTCTTAGCCCTCTGCTTTCAGAGGTGATCTGCAGGGCCAGGCTCCCTGGTGATGTTTCCCCAGGGAGGCACATCCTAGACCCCAGCTGGACAGCAGTGCTGCCCTGTGCGACCCTAAGTGGCGACTGTGAAGCGCAGCAATGAAGAGGAAAGGAGCTGGCTGAAATCCACAGAGCTGGAGGCAGACACGGGGGGCTGTGGGGGATAGGTTGGAACCAGGAGGAAGACAATGCCACATGGACTTGAATATGGATGTGCAGTACCCCACGGGCAGCATTAATTAGTGTCCCTAAATCACTCATGGGGTGTGACACAGAAGTAACGTGAAACCAGAGAGAAGCCCTGGGGCAAGCAGCCCCAGAGGTCAAAACCAGAGGGTGTAGAGCCCATTTAAATAGGAGAGGCAGCAGTGGTGGAGTGAGGCCTATTTCAGGTGTCTTCTCATTACATTCTGGTGGCTCCACTTGTCTCCAGTGCTACTTGGGGTGTGGTTCAGTGTTTAGCTTGCAGCACCACAGTGGCTGCCAGGAAAAGCTGGCATGTACTGCTGGGACCACCTTTTCATAGAACCAGCCAGGGTGGAAGAGAGCTCCAAGCTCAGCCAGTCCAACCTAGCACCCAGCCCTAGCCAGTCAACCAGACCATGGCACTAAGTGCCTCAGCCAGGCTTTGCTTGAACACCTCCAGGCACAGTGACTCCACCACCTCTCTGGGCAGCCCATTCCAATGCCAGTCACTCTCTCTGACAACAACTTCCTCCTAACATCCAGCCTAGACCTCCCCCTGCACAACTTGAGGCTGTGTCTCCTTGTTCTGTTGCTGGGTGCTTGGCAGAAGAGACCAACCCCACCTGGCTACAGCCTCCCTTCAGGGAGTTGTAGACAGCAATGAGCTCTGCCCTGAGCCTCCTCTTCTCCAGGCTGCACACCCCCAGCTCCCTCAGCCTCTCCTCACAGGGCTGTGCTCCAGGCCCCTCACCAGTTTTGTTGCCCTTCTCTGGACACCTTCCAGCACCTCAACATCTCTCTTGACTTGAGGGGCCCAGAACTGGACACAGCACTCAAGGTGTGGCCTGAGCAGTGTTTTCTTCCCTTCCTGTGGGAGAGGAGCAAATGGGTCGAATCTGCAGTCAACCAAGTGGCGGTGGTGAAGCAGGAGGCTCCAGAGACTGCTTTACCTGCAGCCTTGCTCTGTGGAGAGTAGAATCACAGAGTGGTCTGGGCTGGAAAGCACCTCCAAAGTCATCTAGTCCAACCCCCTCTGCACTCGTCAGGGACATCCTCAACTAGATCAGATTGCCCAGAGCCCTGTCCAGCCTCACCTTGATTATCTCCAAGGATGGGACTTCAGCCACCTCCCTGGGCAACTTGTTCCAGTGTTCCAGTACCCTCATAAAGAACTTATTCCTGCTGTTCAATCTAAATCTGTTCTTCTCTAGATTGGAGCCATTACCCCTTGTCCTATCACTGCAGGCCTTTGCAAGCAGCCTCTCTCCAGCCTTATTGTGGGTCCCCTTTAGGTACTGGAAGGCTGCTATTGGGTCTTCCTGGAGCCTCCTCTTCTCCAGGCTGAACAACCTCAGCTCCTTCAGCCTGTCCTTGTAGCAGAAGATAGAATGAGAGAAGGTGGAGAGTAGGACTGCAGGTTTGTCTCCCACGTAGTGCTGTGTGGGGCATCCCCAAGGCTCTGTGCCCCCCCCTGGCTCCTGGCAGGGCAGAGTGGCTGAGTGATCCCTGTGGGTAGGCCGTGCAGAGGCGGCCGCACACAGGAGCGCACAGCCCAATCTCTGCAGCGGGTGCCATGGCCTTGGTGCCGTTTCCAAGACTCTGGCGCTGGACAAACCATTTGTCCCAGGAGCTCTGAACTGTTCAGAGCAGTTGGCCAGTCCCTGGCTTCGTGGCAAATCCATCTGAGTCTCTGCAGACAGATAACCAAGGGACACGTAACTGTAAATACACTGCTGTGAGCTGGAGAGAGGTTTAAAATATTTATCTGGGAGCAGGGCTGGTGAGGTCACTGCTGCCTGCTCGCATGCGAGGCTCTGGGCTGCAGCTGCTCCTTGTCCCCAGCTCTGAGCCTCTGCTCCCTGCGCCTTAGGGTGCGCTCGGAGCTCCCGCAGATGCTGCGAGCACGTAGCGGTTTGGACGGGTGCCGCTTGCTCCGGTGTGGATGTGAGCTTCGGTCTGCACCTTCTCTTCCCCTCTTGGCCCTCCCAGCTGCTGTCTCTGCTCTCTTGCTTGCAGAGCGTTTGTGGAGCGTGCTGGTGACCTGTGTCTGGCTTAGGGTCTGCTGGATACGGCTGCAGCCCTCACACCTGCCCTCTCCCCAGAAAGCAGGGTCTGCAGGAGCTCCTGGCCACGGCTGGGGGGGCAGTGGGGAGGCTTTCCTCCTTCCAGTGGGTTTGGGGGCAGCGTGCAGGGGAGCAGTTCACTCGGGCAGTTTGTGCCAGAACTGCTTCCTTCTTCACCAAGCAGCGCTGGGAAGGCAGGGAGGACTTGGTTGCAGGGGTGTGCCATGCCCGGCACAGCTTCGGTTTGGATGCTGACCCAAAGCCTCAGTGCACTGAGAGCAGCTGGCTCTGTGTGGCAGCCTTGGCTTCTCCGACAGTCTCTTGGTGAAGCGGCCGCCCGTGCTTGCAGTCCCTGCGTGTGCTTCTCCTCGCTGCTTCCCTTGCCCTGGCCTCCTCCTCCTCCCCCTCCCCACCTCCCCTCCCTCTTTTGTCTCCGAGTTTCCATTCTCTGGGCTGGCTGGGGCTCCTCTTTGCTGAAGGGAAGTGCCAGGGAGCTTTATGGAGCTTGCTCTGGTTTTTCCTATCATCTCCTGGAGCGGCGTTTTGGATGGAACAGGAAAAGCGTGAAGCGCTGGCCAGGGGCTCCCTCTGCACACACAGCGGTGCTGTGGAGGAATTCCTCTTGGCTGGGCTTGGGATAGCAGGGGAAGTGCCAGCCTTTGGGTGTGAGGATGTAGTGGTGAGCACTGCTCTAATACCTGGAGATGATGACTGAGGCTGCCGTGGGATGGGGTCTCGGCCACATGGATCTCGTGGGTGGAACAGTGCAGCCTCACTGCTGCAGGGTCTCTCGTCTGGCCCCGGGGTAAGGAGTGCTGAGCCCTGAGCCAGCTCTCTCACAGCTCTTCTGTGCAGGCAGGACCTACCTGGCTCCTCCAGAGCTCTTGGGCTCCCTTCTTACACCAGAGGGGTTTTGCTTGATTCTCACAAGATCTTTGTGTTCTCATCACATGGCCCTGCACAAACTGTGGGGGAAGCAGCACTCTTCAGAGTCGCCGCAGAAGGAGCATGCAAGTTCCTGGCTGCTGTGGCTGCCTGTCTGCCACGTTTGCTTTGGTGGGAGAATCTTGGCTGTTCTGGTCAAAGAGCTTGGCCTCCAGATCAGCCACATCTTCAGCCTGCCATGTCCTGCTGGTAGCACAAGTCAGCTATAAGTAAGTGTTTTCTGAGAGAGCCAGAGGGTTGCTTAAGGGCTCTGAGTAACTGGCAGAATCAGTTGGCAGGAGCAGTGGAGGCAGCAAGCCTGTCGCTGCTGCTGAGTCACCCTTGAAACTCTCGTTCTCCTGCTGGGGGCTCAGCAGCACAGCCGGTGATGCCTGCTCCAGAGCCTTCGGCTGGTGCACCACTAAGGATGGTTTCATCTTCTTTAGGAGAAGAGACTGAGAGGTGACCTCATCAGTGTTTATGAATATGTAAAAAGTGAGTGCCAGGAGGCTGGAGCCAGGCTCTGCTGGGTGATGCCCAGTGACAGGACAAGGGGCACTGGGTGGAAGCTGAGGCACAGGAAGATCTGGGTAAACATGAGAAAGAGTTTCGTTTTGGTTTTTTTTCCCCGTGAGGGTGACAGAGCCCTGGCACAGGCTGCCCAGGGGGGTTGTGGAGTCTCCCCCTCTGGAGATATTCAAGACCTGCCTGGATGCATTCCTCTGTGATCTGGCAGAGGTGATCCTGCTCTGGCCTGGGGGGTTGGACTGGATGAGCTTCCAAGGTCCCTTCCAGCCTCTAACCTCCTGTGATTCATTGAGTCAGCAGGGTTTCATGCTCTGGCACTGGACTTGTGGACTTCCTTTCTCTCTTGTTCCTCTGTCTCTCTGCCACCACGATCAGTGTTCTGGCCTTCCTGGAGGTCTCATGGCTACTGCTGCCTGTCCAAAGCAAGCTTTCTTCTCCACAGCCAGAGGCCAAGTGGTGCAGACAGCTGTCAGCATGTGCCCTGAGCGTTTGGGCAGGAGAAGCTGTGATCTAGCTACAAATTCTGTCCTATCCCTCTCCTACCTGCACCACCGGGCACTGCACTCATGCCTTGAGCTGGTTCTCTGGGTATCTGGGCTTCTCTTATGGGCCTGGGGCCACCTGATTGCCTCAGTGATCTGACAGGAATCCATAAGTGAATCTCTCACTTTTGGAGACAAACTGTGCACTGTCATCTCTTCTCCTTAGTATCGAGTGATAGAATGAGAGGAAGTGGCCTGAAGTTGTGCCAGGGGAGGGTTAGGTCGGATAGGATCTGCAGGAGTGGTCAGGCATTGGCACAGGCTGCCCAGGGAGGTGGTGGAGTCACCATCCCTGGAGGTGCTCAAGAAACACGTGTCCATGGCACTCTGGGACAGCACTGTTGTTGCTCATTGTCAGAAGAGCAGCTAGCCTGTGCGGTGGGGAATGCCCTGGACCTTGCTCCCCACCACTGCCCTGTCCCTGACTGCAGAGGTTATCCTGTCACGTTGCTTTGCAGTGGCTCTTCTCTTACCCTGCTGGATGGCTTTGAGCACACAGGAAAGCAGCCCTGCAGAAAAGGATTTCGGGGTAGTGGTAGATGGACACGAGCCAGCAATGCACATTTGCAACCCAGGAGGACAGTTGCATCTGGGCTGCACCCAAAGGAGCATGGCCAGCAGGATGAGGGAGGTGACTCTCCTCTACTCTGCTTTCATGAGATCCCACCTGGAGTACTGCATCCAGTTCTGGGGCCCCCAGCACAAGAATTGGAGTTAGTCTAGAGGAGGACCATGAAGATGAGGGCTGGAACACCTCTCCTACCAGGACAGGCTGTGAGAGTTGGGGCTGTTCAGCCTGGAGAAGAGAAGGATCTGGGGAGACCTTGGAGCTACATTCCAATATCTGAAGAGAACCTGCAGGGAGCCTGGGGAGGGACTGTTTAGAAGGGCTTGTGGTGATAGGTTTAAATTAGGGCAGGGTAGATTAAGGTTGGACATTAGGAGGAAATTCTTCACAATGAGGGTGATGAATACTGGAACAGGTTGCTCAGAGATGTGCTGGAGGCCTCATCCCTGGAGACATTCAAGGTCGAACTTGATGAGACCCTGAGCAACTTGATCTAGTTGGAGATGTCTCTGACTGCAGGGGTGGTTGGACAAGATGACCTTCAAGAGTCCCTTCCAATCTGATTGATTCTATATCTGCTTGCAATCAGATGGAGGCAGGGAGCTATTGAGGGTAGAGGCTGCACAGCTCTTATGGCTGAGTTAATGAAGCTGAGCTTGGGCTTGGAGGAAGCAAGCCTGAGGGGTGTGTGTGGCTGTGGAGGGGCCTGGGGTCTGCAGGGTCTGTGCTGAGAACGCAGGATGGGCAGTGTGAGAACTGGAAGCACAGAAGGCCCAAACTCACTTGAACTGGGTAAGTGAAAGAGGTCAGTGCCAGGAAAGCCTGCCTGTCCTGGCATGTGCCAGCAGCAGCTGGAAGTCGTAGCTGGGATCTGGGCTCTGTCCTTGTGCTGAGCCTTCTTCTCAGATACAGAATCACAGAACTGTTTCAGTTGAAAAAGACCTCTAAGATCATCAAGTCAAGACATCAATATCACCATGGCCACTAAACCACGTCCCACAGTGCCACGTCCACACGTTTCTTGAGCAGCTCCAGGGATGGTGACTCCACCACCTCCCTCAGCAGCCTGTTCCAGTGCCTGACTGCTCTTGCAGTGAATGAATCTTCCCAATCCCAACCTAACCTTCCCTGGCACAATTTCAGGCCATTTCCTCTCAATCTATGTCCTGATACTAGGGAGAAGAGATTAATTCCAGCCTCCTTCCAGGGACCTGTAAAGAGCAATGAGGTCTCCCTTCAGCCTCCTCTTCTCCAGACTAAACAACCCCAGCTCCCTCAGCTGCTCCTCACCAGACCTGTTCTCCAGACTCTTCCCCAGCTCTGCTGCCCTTGCCTGAATGTGCTCCAGCACCTCAGTGGCTATTACACTGCTCTTTTCTCCTGTGGTGTCTGCCTGAACAGCTCCTTCTGGCTTTGGGACTAGGGCTGTGTGCAGTGGAGGCTGTGTCACCTCCCAGCTGTGTGTAGCACCAAGCTCTTCCCCTGGCCAGCTGCACCCCAGCACATTCCTGCAAGCACTGCCTCTGTGTCTGCTCCAGCACTTGATTTACAGGGTTCACACCCCAGTGCCTTTGTTCTGGTTTCCTCTGATAACTGCTCAGAAATTGGCAGGGGATTGGAGTCAATGATCTTCATAGCTCCTTTTCAACCTCTACCATTCCCTGATTCCCAAGTATGGCATCTTGGGACTGGAGGAGCAGAGAAGGTTGCTAACCACAGCGGGGGGAGAAAATCCTCCTGCAGCTTGCAGCCTCTCTAAAGAGTTCTGGGGAGGCTAATTGGGGTGGTACTAAGTGGTTATGGCTGTGTTTTGTGGTTCTGAAGCTTTGTTTGAAGGGCTTCCTAGTGGTTGCATGGAGTCTGTGTTTAAAAGCAGCCCTCTGCAGAGGGGGCAGTGAGGAGAGCCGCTGTGAGCCACTCTGGGCCAGTTCAGGCTGCAGTCCCATTGCAGAGCAGCTGTCACTCAGCAGCAGGCCAGCTGCCAAGATGTTCCCAAACAGGGCCTTACATCTGCTGTGTGTCACAGGGCTTCCAGTGGGGACTGTGAGGGTGGCCAGGGTCTGGGGAGATGTCGTCTTGCATTGGCACAGAGGAATGGAAGTGAGAAAGGAGTCTCTTTCCAGTGGTGTCCTGTGGTAGCACAGAGGGGCACTGGACACAAAGTGGAGCACAGAGCTTCCACCTCACCATGGGGGAAAAGCTTCTTTACTGTGAGAGTGGCAAAGCACTGGCACAGGTCATGGAGTTACTTTCTCTGGAGGCTTTCAAGACCTATCTGGACGTGTTCCTGTGTGACCTGCCCTATGTGTTCCTGCTTTGGCACAGGGGTTGGACTTTGGAGGTCCCTTCTGAGCCCTGCCATTCTGTCAGCCTATGAAAGAGAGGACCAGTTCTGCAGTTTCCATTTGGGACCCCAGTGAAACAGCCAAGTACTTTGGGATGAGCAGGTGCCCGAGGCTGTTACAGGATGGTGATGTCTCAATGCCTCCTTTAATCCTGGCTTGCTCCTCAGTCTGTAACCCCCACCTGGAAGGCTGCATGAGTGGGTGCTCTGCAGTGGAAACTTTGCTGGCAGACGGCGGTGGCTGTGCTGCAGGCTGGTTTGGGCTGGTGTGGAGCACGCAGTGGAGAGCAGGGCCTGCACAGTGGTAACTGGTGTGCAGGAATTGTGCCTTCAGTGAGTCTGGCAAACTGCTGTGAAAGGGAGAGGCTTGGTGCTCACCTGAGGGCTCCACCTATTCAGAGAGCTGTACAATCACTGAGGTTGGAAAAGCCCTGCGAGATCACCCAGTCCAGCCCTTAACCCAGCATCATCAGTTCCACACTAAACCCTGTCCCTCAGCACCACATCTCCACAGCTTTGGATCCCCTCCAGGAGTGGGGACTCCACCCCTGCCCTGGGCAGCCTGGGCACGGCTGTGACAACTCCCTGGGGGAAGAAATGTTTTCCTCGTGTCCAACCTAAACCCCCCTGGTGCAACAGGAGGCCATTTCCTCTTCTCATGTCACCTGTTTCTTGGGAGAAAAGACCAACAACCACCAGGCTCCAGCCTCCTCTCAGGGAATTGTAGAGCCAGAAGGTCTCTCCTCAACCTCTTTTTCGCCAGACTAAACTCCAGTTCCTTCAGCTGCTCCTCACCAGACCTGATCTCCAGCTCCTCATCATCTTCACGGGCCTTATTTGGATGCATTCCAACAAATCCAAAGAAGACAAAAACAGCCCCCAAGACTCCCCCAAACCCATCCAGATTCCCCTTTGTTTCTCACAGTGCCTCATCGTGACAACTCTGTGAAGTCCATGAGACCCTCACTCTCAGAGCAGGGCTGCCTACAGCCAAGTGTGTGGTACAACTGTAGGGGCAAGGAGATGTATGCCCAAGTTCCTCATCATCGTGATTGGTCCCAGTACAACCACCCTGTGTTTATCTTGGATGTGGATGCAGTTATTCCTGGCTCCTGAAGGCAAAGCCACTCCAGATGAGCATTTCTTGGAAGTGCTGTCTCATACCCATCTGTGGGCTGGGGGCAGCAGTGATTTTCTCCTCCATGCAAACCGAGAGGAGACTTTTCTTTAGCTGGAATGGGAAACAATGCAATGTTAAAAGGCATATGTGATGGATACCCAAAGACCTTCTGGGTCTTGGGCCTGGTCAGACCAAGCCTGTCATGTTTAGAATCATAGAATCAACCAGGTTGGAAGAGACCTCCAAGATCATCCAGTCCAACCTAGCACCCAGCCCTGTCCAATCAACCAGACCATGGCACTAAGTGCCTCATCCAGGCTTTGCTTCAACACCCTCAGGGACACCGACTCCACCACCTCCCTGGGCAGCCCATTCCAATGCCAATCACTCTCTGCCAACAACTTCCTCCTAACATCCAGCCTAGACCTGTCCTGGCACAACTTGAGGCTGTGTCCCCTTGTTCTGGTGCTGGCTGCCTGGCAGCAGAGCCCAACCTCACCTGGCTACAGCCTCCCTTCAGGGAGTTGTAGACAGCAATGAGCTCTGCCCTGAGCCTCCTCTGCTGCAGGCTGCACACCCCCAGCTCCCTCAGCCTCTCCTCACAGGGTTTATGTTCCAGGCCCCTCACCAGCTTTGTTGCCCTTCTCTGGACACCTTCCAGCACCTCAACATCTCTCTTGAACTGAGGAGCCCAGAACTGGACACAGCACTCAAGGTGTGGCCTGACCAGTGTTGAGCACGGGGGCAGAATAACCTCCCCTGTCAGGATGCCATTGGCTCTCTTGCCCACCTGGGCACACTGCTGGCTCATCTTCAGCTACTCTCTACCAGTGCCCCCAGGTCCCTTTCTTCCTGGCTGCTCTCCAGCCACTGTGTCCCCAGCCTGTAGGGGACAGAGCTCCTTGGCTGCACCAAACCACTTCTGTCTGGTCCTGGTGGGACTGAGTGCTATAATTGCAACTCTACCTGCCTGAGAGGCTTCCCCTACTGGAACCTCTTGCAGAGAGGAGCATGGCTGGCTGGCAATGATTTGGAGATGCAAATCTCTCTGGGTGTTTGGCTTGGCTACTGTTTGTGCAGTATCTGTTGAGCAGTGGAGCAGGCTGTGTGCAGAGCAGGTGTGCTCCAAGCAGCTGCTGTATGCAGCTACAGGGGCTGACCTACAATGCAGGGGGAGTTTACTGTATTCCTAAGCATTCATGATTTTCCTTGCCTGCTTCCACAGCTTCAGCTGGTGCAAATGAGCCAACTGGCTCTGGGTTTGTGACCAAGAGAGGAGGAAAAGCTGGCCCATGTGTTAACAGTTCCCAGTCCTGGCATGCCAAAAAAATCTGCGTTTATAGAAGCCTGCTCGTAATGAGCTGTGCCAGGAAACACATGGCTTGCTTGAGCCGTGAATGCAGGGTCTGTATGGGGCCCTCTGCTCCCTGAGAGCTTCACGAGGACAAAGAGCAGATGCTGGCCTGCATCACTTGCTCTGTGGCAGCCTCTGTCCTCTGGGTTGCAGTGGTGGGGGGAGCAGGGACCAAGGTGCTAAGTGCTTGGCTGGTCCAGTGAATGGCATAGAGGACAGGACAAGAGGCCAGGCAAATGGCTTTGCTGCATCCAGCTCTTTGTGGCTTCCCTGGCCTGGGGAGGGCTGGCTCACTTCTCTGCAGATGTGGCTGTACTGAAGCAAGGTTGGAAGGAGTCTCAGTGCTGCAGCAAGCAAAGAAGTGCTGCTGACAGCTCGGGGTGGTGAGTGTGAATGAGGAAGAGAGAGAAAAGGATGTGTGGAGTCTCTTGGGGCACAGAGTGGTCCTCTCCCTGTTGAGGAAAGGCTGTGGGAACCCCATGGGTTTCTTCATCTTGCAGAAGAGAAGACAGAGAGGTGACTTCATCCATGTTTATAAAGATGTGAAGGGCAGCATCAGAAGCACAGAGCCAGGCTCTGCTCAGTGACAGGACAAGGGGCAGTGGGGGTGCACTGGAGTATAGGAGGTTCCATGTGAACGTAAGGGGAAACTTCTTCATTGTGACAATGACAGAGCACTGCAACAGGCTGCTCAGAGAGGTTGTGGACTCTTCCCTGGAGACTTTCAAGATCTGGATGTGTTTCTGTGTGACCTACTCTAGGTGATCCTGCTCTAGCAGGGGAGCTGGACTAGATAATCTCCAGAGGTCACTTCCAACCCCTAACATTCTGTGATGCTGTGGTTCAGAGGTCACAGGGACAGTGGGGTTGTGCCTGGCTGCAGCAGGGGAGAGAGGCTGTCAGGTGAGAGATGTGGTACTGAGCATTAGCAGCACTTCAGTGTCTGGAGTGTTCCTCTCTTGAAGAAGATGCTGCCAAGCCTGCAGGGGCCAAGCTGCTGCTGAGGAATGCACACTCAGCACATGAAGAGTTAAACCTGCCTGCAGTGAGTGTTCTCCCAGAGGACTCAATGCTGCCTCTGACCAGCAGGCTTGGGATGCTCCTGCCCAGTGATCTGATTGCTCAGCCTTCAGAAGCAAGCCAGGGCTTGAGCCCAAACTCTGCTGCTCTTTGATCCAAGAGTGGCTAAAAGCAAAGCCCCAGCACTGGAGCCATTCCCGAGGACTTGTCAACAGATTGAATTTGCTGCCTGCAGATTTATGATGTTTAATAAATTGCCTCTAGGGACAAAACCTGTTTGATAATGCTTCCTGGGAATATGTTCTTGAAACCTGTGGGAGTCCAGGACCCCAAACCCTAATGTGATGCCCTGCTGTGCCTTTTGTGGCCTTGGCATGGAGCACAGGTCGTGGTCTGGAGGCTAGGGCTCATGGTTGCCTTTGACTCCAGACTTCTGCTGTGACCCAAGGTCTTTCCCAGAGGACATGGTGATAAATCAGTCCTGTATCTGGGGCTGTCACCATATCCATCTCATATTGAACTTCTCTGGGACATGGGACCTGAATGTGCAATTCTCATTCCCTTCTGCTAAGGGTTGATGCTCTTCCCCTTACAGGGCTTTCTTGTGGCCCCTTGCTCTACTTCTGGGCTTACAAGGAGCCAGGTGGTCTTTGTAGCTGAGGGATGGAGTGGCAGCTTCAAAGCAATGCACTACTGGTGTCTTCCTTGCCTTGTTACAGGTGGTCTGAGGTGAGGAGCAAGTGCTACAGCGTGATGTGAGTCTAGAGTATGTCCAAACTTTCCTTTCCACCTAGTGATTCTTCTTCAAAGAGAAATAGCCTGCACTGCTTGAACAAACAAACTTGAACACAAAAGATTTCACCTCAACATGAGGTGAAGCTTCTTTACAGTGAGGGTGACAGAGCACTGAACAGGCTGCTCAGAGAGGCTGTGGAGTCTCCTTCTCTGGAGCAGGGGGATTGGACTCAGTGATCTCTGGAGGGCCCTTCCAACCTCTAACATTCTGCAACTCTGCTGCTGGATTGATTGCAGAAGCTTTGCTTCCCCAATGGTTTGAGGAATGGCAGCAATAGAAGTATAAAGGTCATAGTGTGGATATGATAGTGTTGGTGGTGCATCAGCAGTGGATTCCCAGCTGGCACAAAGCTGTTGCTGCCACCTTGCTTTGCTGAGGTTTACTTAGCTGTCACATCCAGAGTTGTTCACCTGGTAGAAGGTGCTGCAACAGCCTCTGCAAGGCTGGGGAGCCAGAGAGAGCAGACTCCCTGCCTGTGTGCTGCTGCAGCAGTGCCTTCCTGAGGAACACAGCATCTCTGCTAGCTATCAAAACTTGCAGGGAAGAAATCTTTTGGCTGTATGCTACCAAGTTCTGTGGATACTTAGGTGTGGAGCTGGTGGTGGAAATAAAGCCAGCTCTGACCTCAGAATTGAGATTTGCAGGCTAATTGTGCAGTCTTAGGGTGAGCCAGCTCCACAGTGGAGCTGGGACAGCTGTGAGCTCCCCTGCTCTGGCACAGGAGGAGCGTTTGAGAGGCCAGAACAGATGCTGCCCAGCCACGTCCTCTGCCAGAAGAACTTGGGAGAGCTAGCTGTGATGGGTTGCTCCTTTCATTCCATCCTGATACCTGTGGATCTTGGGTTTGGTTTTGGGGGGGGTTTGGTACCTGTAAGCCAGCTGTCCCCCTGCACAGCTGAGGCAGATCTGAGAGGAGAGAAGAGGAAGGAGGGTGATTGCCCTTTGGGAAGGAAGGATGCAGTTGGAGTACTCTGGGCTTTGCTGTCCTGGGCTGTGCAGATGAGTTTCAGCTCTTCTGTGCTGCTGTTCCAGATGCAGAGCATTTAAGGAGCGTGTGTGTTGGGCTGAACTGCCCAAGGATCAACTCGACTCAAGTGCCCCCTGGAAGCAGGTCTGCAGAGTAAAGTTCCTGAGGCCTGGCTGGAGCGTGGAGCTGGCCCACAAGCTGCAGAAGCCCCACACCGAGAAAGCTGCACAAAGCCCTCTCCAACATCCCATTCCCCTGCTTTTAATTCCTTGTTTGGTTACAAACAGCTTTGGGATTACTCATATCCTTGCATCAGCTATAGTGTCTCAAGAGGTTGGTAACCTAGGCTCTTTTGGGTACAAAATGAAGTGGATCCTTCCCTTTTCCCTTTCTGTCATCTATCCAGATGGTAGCTTGGTGAGGAGATGCTTAGGAGCTGGCTCAGGGTGGCTGGCTCAGGGTTGAGGTGAGCATATATCTTCCATGGGGCCAGGGATGTGGGGCACTACAGTGCTCTGCTGGCACTGCAGCCATGGCAAGTGTCATTTGCTGACATCTCTGCCAGCTTTCTTGCCTCCACAGCTGCCACTGGGTGCAGGTAGTGGGCTGCCATGATGCAGCAGATGCCACCACCAGCCAGCTTACCTATTGCTACCCCAGCATGGCTGTGGAGGAGTGAGATGGCTGCAGAGGCAGCAGGGACTGGGGGCTGTGCAGCAGCTGGGGCCTCGTGGTCAAGGCTGCATTCCCAAGCGATGCTGTTAGGCAGGGAGAGCAATGAATTTTTGATTGCTTCAAGATGTAGGCAACTCAGCCTGTCAGGCAGGGCAGGAGATGTGCTGCCTGGTCTCCTCAGTGTGCACACTCACTCTGCAGCACCCAGATGGGGTTGAACAGAGAGAGTGACTGGCATTGGAATGGGCTACCCAGGGAGGTGGTGGAGTCAGTGTCCCTGGAGGTGTTGAAGCAAAGCCTGGCTGAGGCACTTAGTGCCATGGTCTGGTTGACTGGCCAGGGCTGGGTGCTAGGTTGGACTGGATGAGCTTGGAGGTCTCTTCCAACCTGGTTGATTCTATGATTCTAACCACTGGAGTGTCCCCAGGTGAGTGCAAGGCTGGGACTGGCACATGTTGAGAAGTGGATAGGAAACTTGCCTTGGGTCAAGGCCTGGCTTGTCATGCTGCCCTGTGCTCTTGTGGCCTGAAGGGTGAACATGAAGGTTTGGGCTTGCTGCCGTGGCAGGGACTCACCAGGCAGCACCCATGGTGTTCTCAGGCCTCTTGGTGGTATGGTGCAGAAAGTGGTCTGGGTGCCAGGTTACTCAAGGGTTGCAAGGCCTCTGGTTGGCTGCAGCACCAGCCTTCCAAATGGCTGGTCCACTGGGGCTGAGTCCTGCCACCCCACGTTTCTGACTGTCTCTGGGATCTCTACACAGCCTAGCACCCCATGGGGGTCACAGTCCATGAGGCTTGGCTGCCTGCATGGCAGGCACAGCACAGCCTCGGGAGGTGAGTGCTGAGGCACACAACTGGGCGCTTTGCTGCCACCTCCTTCCCCAAGTGCCCTGCGATGTCTCTCTGCCCCGGACATACCAGTCTGGTGCTGCCCAGGTAGGAGCAGGAATGTGGAATCCCCAGAACTTCAGGTCCATTTCCTAGTTCTAGCATCCAGCTCTGTCATGATTCCCTCTGACCCTTTTTACTCTTTTGATGCATTTTCTTCGAGTTCTGGCTTAGGAAGAGAGCATCTCTGCCGTCTCTTGGGTTTCTAGCTCTGGAGAACAACCCCGAACCAAAGCCATTCCCAGGCTATGCTGCAGTCTGCTGCCAAACCTCTGCAGTAATGCTGTGACAGCACTTGAGGGAGTTGGGTCTCCTTTGCTCCCTCAAAAGCTCCTAGGATTGAAATCTCACTTTGCAGAGCTTTGGGCAGAGGCAACTAACTGCACAGAGCTGCTTACAGTCTGCCCTGCATGTGGCATTGCTAAGCTTTATTTGTCACCCTGCAATGCTCTGCAGATACTCAGCCCACTGTGGCCTTCAGAGGACAAACCCAAGCCCAGAAAGTTAATGGAGGTACACCTGGTAGAAATTGAGGCTGGCAGTGCAGGTATTGGTGTGAGTGTTTCTCCTGGGAAGCTGATTTTTGCCTCCTTAAATGAGGTTGGTTTTGAGCAGGGAGATAGCTCCACACGAAGGATGTTGCGTTCACATCTTTGCCATATGTATGCCTTCAGAGCTGAGATGTGATCTGAGCCTCCTCCTTCTCTCCATCCTTGTCTGTCCTGCTCGCACCTGTCCTTTTCCTGCAGATCACAGTATCACAGTATCACAGTATCACCAAGGTTGGAAGAGACCTCACAGATCATCAAGTCCAACCCTTTACCACAGTGCCCAAGGCTAGACCATGGCACCAAGTGCCACATCCAACCTTGCCTTGAACTGCCCCAGGGACGGCGACTCCACCACCTCCCCGGGCAGCCCATTCCAGTGCCCAATGACTCTCTCAGGGAAGAACTTTCTCCTCACCTCGAGCCGAAATTTCCCCTGGCGCAGCCTGAGGCTGTGTCCCCTTGTTCTGGAGCTGGCCACCTGAGAGAAGAGAGCAACCTCCTCCTGGCCACAACCACCCTTCAGGTAGTTGTAGACAGCAATAAGGTCACCCCTGAGCCTCCTCTTCTCCAGGCTAAACAGAAGAGGAGATGATCTGCTTTATGGTGAGCATGGTGATGGAGATGATCAGAGGGTTGGAGCACCTCCTCTGTGTGGACAGGCTGCGGGATTTGGGGCTGTTCAGCCTGGAGAAGAGAATCTCTGGGAAGACTTTAGAGCAGCCTTCCAGTACCTGGAGAGGGCTACAAGAAAGCTGAGGAGGGACTTATCACAAGGGCTTGTGATAGGATGAGGGGAAATGGATTGAAGCTGGAGGAGGAGAGGTTTAGACTGGATATTAGGAAATTCTTTCCAGTAAGGGTGGTGGGACACTGGAAGAGGTTGTCCAGGGAGGCTGTGGATGTCTCCTCTGGAAATGTTCAACCTGGTCCAGGAAATGGCTGCAGTCAGGAGGGTTCACACATCCTCTTCATCCCATCTGGACTTTCAAGACAGAGGCTCAAGAAATCTTTCCAAGCAGAGTCTGTGTGGGATGTCTTTGGGTAAGACCTGTATAAAGCCAAAAGACATCACCCTCTGTACTGAAGGAAGAACAAAATACCTCTGCTTGTTCCACTCATCCAGCTAGAGGACCTCCTGGCACCAATGTGGCAGTGCCACAGTCATGCATGACTTAGACACTGGAGGCTGCCAGAACTGCCTGAGCTGGCAGATGACAGAGCATCTGCAGAGAGCAAAGGTGCCCACTGCTCAGTCTGACTGGTCACCTTCAAAGCAGCATGCTTCTGCTGTGGTCTCACAAGCTGAGAGCTGGGCCACATTGCTTGGAACTGCTGGGAAGAGGCAGAATGCCTCTTTGTCTTTCCTTAGCGACAGCCATCCCCAAAAATAGTCAGCAGCACCGAGTTTGTTGGAAGGCAGCTTGGTGAACCCAAGCCAGCACAGAGCTTTCCCCTGCTAACACAGCTGGGCCAGCCACAGTCCCACAAAGCCCGTACCAAGCAGCAGTCTCAAATGTGTACACTGGCAAACACCCATTCTCTGCATCATCAAAGGGCTGGAGCACCTCTCCTACGAGGACAGGCTGAGGGAGCTGGGGCTGTTCAGCCTGGAGAAGAGAAGGCTCTGGAGAGACCTTAGAGCAGCTTTCTAGTACCTGAAGGGGGGCTACAGGAAAGCTGGGGAGGGACTGTTTATAAGAACATGTGGTGACAGGACAAGGGGCAGTGGTTTTAAACTAGAGCAGGGTAGACTTAGATTAGACATTAAGGAGCTCTTTGCTATGAGGGTGGTGAGATTCTGGAACAGGTTGCCTGGGGAGGTTGTGGACAACTCACCCCTGAAGTGTTTAAGACCAGGCTGGATGAGGCTTTGAGCAACCTGGTCTAGCAGGAGGTGTCACTGCCCATGGCAGGGAGATTGGAACTAGATGATCTTTAATGTCCCTTCCAGCTGCAGACATTCTATGAGTCTATATTTATGTGACACAAGTCACTCCTGGCTGTAGGGAAATGTATGTTTCTAGCCTAAAGCCATTTCAGCTGTGGCTACAGAAAGCTTTGGGGGAAAGTTTTTGTCACAGCAGATAGGCAGATTTGAAATGCAGCACCCTTCAAAGCACCCAGTGAGGTTTTACCCACAGGATCTTTAACTGACATGCAAAATCCTCCCATCAAGGCAATCAGTGATGAGTAAGTGTAGGGAAATTACAGTGGTACCTACAGGCCCCCAGAATATCATCATAGAGTCATAGAATGGTTTGAGTTGGAAGGGACCTTAAAGATCATCTAGTTCCATCCCACTTCCATAGGGCAGTGGCACCTTCCACTAGACCAGGTTGCTCAAGCCTTGTCCAACCGGCTCTGGGTTTCTGTGTCTTCCATCCCCAAATGACTGGACCACATCTAGCTGCTAACAGTCTTTTCTTGCAACTCAGATCTGATATGTGTTTGGGATATGGGTTTGCAGCCTGTGTAGCCAGTCCAGTCCATGGCACCTTGGATACCACTGTCAAAACAAAGCACAAGGTTTTGGCTCTTATTACACTTTCACATTTCTTTATCACAGTTTGCTTTACCACTTGTGCTCCTAAGGTGTTCATCACAATGCTCTCTCCAGGGCTGAAATAGTCCCTTTCCCAGGGTTGCAAGATGAGGACATAAATAGTTTCCTCCTGATCCAGTGGGGAGCTGGACCTGTGTTTCCTGACACCTGGTAAAATCCATGCTTCCTGTGTGGAGATTGTGCCAAGCTTTCATCATGTCCTCCAGCCTGGGCATGGGGGATTCTGAGGCAGCAGGATGCATGTGATGAGGCTGCTGAAGCTCGCAGCTGCCCAGCCCTGGGTGAAATGCAGCTGTGGTGGCAGTGATAGTGTGGAAGCAAGTCCTGCTGCTTTTCTAACGCTGGCAATTTAATGCTGGAAGCACCTAAACCAGCATTCATTTACATTATCATGCCTTAGTGCCCTAGTGGCCTACGCCTTCAGAGAGAGGTGGTTGTTGCTAGCTCCAGCACTAGCATGACTGTGAGAGGATATGGGATGCTGAGATGCCATGAGGAGAACTGATCCATCCCTCTTCTTCCTGGCCTCTCCTAACGCACGCTGCCACCTTGCACACGCTCTGTACCATACAGACAGTGGTTTGATGGACACCTGCAGTGCTGCCCTGAAGCATATCTGTGGAAGAGGACAGCCCCAGCTGTTGTAGATGCAAACTTGGGTGGATTCAACTGTCCTGTTCCCCTTTTGTCTTTCCCAGCAACCTGTTTTGTCATGAGCTCAGCTGCCGATGCTCTGCCGCTGTTGTGCTCGGGAGTGTGTAGCTGTGTTTGCATGGGGTCGGGTGGTTGCCACCGCTGTGCAGAGCTCTGGGTGAGACAGCTGTGATGTTCAGGGAAGCAGGTTTGTGTACCTGTGTGAGAACACATGTTCCTTCACATTGGGTTACCTTGGGACATGTTTATCTGATGTGTTAATCTCGTTTTGTGGTCTTCATGAGACAACTGTTACAGACCATAGCTGTTTCCTACACTTTCAGTTAAGTGGAGAGGGAAAGTTCTTTGGGCATGCTGGCTCTTGAAACAGAATCACAGACAGAATGGTTTAGGTTGGAAGGGACCTTAACGACTGAAGAAAGACATTGAGAGAAGAAAGGCTGGGAGAACTGGGTGTGTTCAGCCCTGAGAAGAAAAAGGTCAGGGGAGACCTCATTTCCATGTACCAGTACCTAAAGGGTGGCTGCCAGGAGAGTGGAGGCTCCCTTTTTACAAGAAGTCCCACGGAAAACACAAGAGGTAGCAGGTACAGGTTACTTCTGGAGAGATTCCAATTGGACTCCAGAAGTTTGTTTCAACATTAGAATAGTTAGACACTGGAATCATCTCCCAAGAGGTACACTGGGCAGCTTCAAGACTCAGTTTGACAGGGTGCTGGACCACCTCATTTAAACTATACTATCACCTGGAAAGGTTGGACCAGATGATCCTTGGGGTCTCTTCCAACCTGGCATTCTGTGTGATTCTGTGAACTGTCCTTCAGCTGGGCTTGTTTGTGTAACTCCTCCAGGCAACCACTTTCTGATGCCATTTTACATGTGATGGTGGGAAAGCACCACTTTGCCCACTTTCTTGTTCACCTTCATGAGTGGTGAAATCTGCCTGCCTTGGCCCATTTCCCTGCAGAGCAGGGTGCTGGAACAGAGTCTGACAGCAATGGACATGTGCTTGAATTGCCCTTTGTCTATTTTCTTTTCTACGGGCAACTGGTAACTGGAGCAGAGTGTGTGCATGGCTGACTGCAGCGAGGCAGCAACCAGGCTTAGGAGCATGCGAGGTCCCTCAGCAGCTGTGTCTGGCAATGCCTAGGGAAACACAGGCTGCTCCACCTCCCTCTTGCATGGGGATTAGTGTGTGGAGAAGGATGTTTCAGCTTTTTTGCCACTGCAGAGAGATGCATCCAGCCTTCCAGAACCATCCCACGTCTACTATCAGACCTTAGGCTAAATCTTTGCAGTTTCTTGTTTCCCCTCCTGTTTACAGGTGGGTTGAATTCTCATCACAAGCTTGAGGTGTGTCACTGCTGCATCCTCTTGTGCTGTGCTCCAGAAGCTGCTGCATCTATTCCCACGGGCAATCTTTCTTTCAGAGCTCGGTGGTTTGGTTTTTCTCTGGGTAATTCCTGAGGTGTGGAGGTGAGGTGGAAGCATGGCCTGTGGGAGTTGGTCCAGTGGAGGGCCTCCCCTGCGCTGCTGCAAGAGTTGGAGCTGTTCAGCTTGGAGAAGAGAAGGTGCTGGGGAGACCTCATAGTGGCCTTCCAG